>NC_134537.1:118533585-118850928 GCF_050624435.1 Tenrec ecaudatus | reverse complement strand
AACATTGTTGTGCTGTTCATTTATAGAATGTTAGATCATGATGACCCATTTTTTAATTGTATGTATTTTAGTCTTATCATGTTAGGTACAGATATGAATTTATTGTTTGTTTGAAAATTACATACGGCTAAAGAGTTGTGTGAAAGTGTCAAGTTGACAAGGGGTGGTCTGTGGTAGTGACATAATCTGCTGTCAACTTGAGACTATTAAGAGTGAAAGGGAGGAGTTTAGCCTGTCATCAGGTCGCAGTTTGATGACTTTGTTTGGGGTACTAAGGAGATAAATAGCTTGCTGGAGTTAGGACATATACACCCACTCCCTGCAAGACATTCCTGTTGACAATACACATGGAACTATGCTAGAGCCCTGGACCTGGAGGAGCCATGTAGAGATCCCTGCCAGAGCTGAGAGCTTCCACTGTCACCGGATCAACAAGACTTTCCACCCACTAGCCTGTAGTTTTCCAGCATTCAGCATCATTGCATGTGTTGCATGAGTCTGAAGAGGAATTTGTAGATTGGTATCAGACATATGGGTTAATATTGGACTTATGGACTTGATATGGACTGGGGTGGATGTTTTCTCAATATACAATTGCTCTCTTATATAAAACTCTTTCTTATACACATATGAGAGTCTATGAATTTGTTTCTCTAGTTAACCCAGACTAACTCACCTCCCTTATCCTTACTGCGATTCATCCTGGCCACCTGGGTGCATCTATATCCTCACCCCATTGGTTTGCATTTAACCATTTGAATTGTATTGGTCCATGGCACCTGGGCAGTCTTAAAGTATGTCACCTCCAATCATAAGCTTCAAATGAGTTTCAGAATTCTGGCTTTTCCTGTGCTCCCACCTAGCATCACTCAGCACCTTAAGAAAGGCATTCCCCAGCACTGGTGTCCTGCCTCTGTTCTGGAAAGGAAAAGCTCATGGAAAATACTTGAACTTTAGAGCAGCTGACTCAAGTGCAACTTGGAGAAATGAAGGCTTGTGGTTGCAGGGTGCAAGATTGGAGGCCCTAACTAGTTATTACAGGAGACCTGTTGGTGTATTGGTTATGCTTCAGGCAGCCAACCAAAAGATGAGCAGTTTGAAACCACAAGCCACACTATGGGCCAAAGGTAAGGCTTTCTACTCCAGTAGAGGTACAGTCTGGGAAGCCCCTGAAGGCAATTCTATCCTGTGCTATGGGGTCACTATGTCAGAATTGACTCAATAGCAGTGAATAGGAACTAGCTAACACAGATGTAAGATTATTTCTACCAGCAGAGACATGCTTGATTGGAGAATAGAGTGTGCCACCTGAAAGGGAAGTTTTTTTTTCTGAGACATTTACCAGAAGTAGAGCCACTGCAGTGTCCCAGCCCTCCTATATCCATAATGAAGGTTAGGTACCACAAAGTTTTGGCTAAGACAAGGTGCTGGAGACATTAGAGTCAAGCTCCCAACATGGACAGGCTGGTAATGGAAGTCTGCCTTGTCTCACTCTGGCTATTTCTCTCCAGGGGTGATTTACAGGGTGATAAAAGACTTCAAGCTACAAAAGGTACTTAAGCTGTTAAAATCCAGCTTTTTTATGATCCCTTCTTCTTTATAGTGCATGTTGTTTCATTAATCAAATGCTTATTCTATTAGCAGGCCAGAACCTTTAAGATGGTGGGACATTTCATTTTTATTGCCCTGAAGTGGCATTAAAATCCACATGCTCCCCAGCAGACCACTCGTGAGTCCTTGGCATTCAGACTCTCTCCATCCTCTGTCATCTTTGATCTTATCTATTCTGTACTAATCTTTCCTACTTTAAAAAAATCACTCATGTGTTTTGTGCTCATAATGGAATAGATGCTAGGAAAGTTAGCCAAAAATGTTCCTTTTCTTCTGTAGCCATGTATTTGAAGTCTGGAGCCAGTCATTAACATCACATTCAAGTCCTTTTTATACCTCATCTCTTCTGGCCCAAGCTTCAGCTGGCGCTGTCTTATCTACCACTGGTAAACTTCGATGCTCTCATCCAGTCAGCCCTGAGACAATGCCCATACTAGTCAGACTTTCTCTTGCCAGTATTTTGTACTAGAATCTCTTGCTGCACATTCATGACCAAAGTGATTAAAAAAGCATTTTCTGGGTTTGCTTTTTAACTTGCTGTGAATAAACTATATAAAGATGTTTAATTATTCATCTACAATGTGTACAGTATGCATGCATTGCAATCACAGTATTGCAGCCAGAATGTTCCTTAGGAACAACCATGGCGAGATTTCATCTTACTTACTTTGGGCATATCAGAGAAGGTCAAGTACTAGACAAGGAGTCACGGTTGGTAAAGTGTGCAGCGTCAGTGAAGATGAGACAGCCCCTCCGTGAGCTAGAGGGACACCGTGACGGAAATCATGGACACCCTGAAAACCGTAGACCCGGCAGCATTTCACTGTGCCGTGTGTAAGGTTGCCATGAGTCCGTGTTGACAGATGGCAACTGTGGTGAAGTGAAATTTCTGAAGATGATTCTTCTGGCAGTTTCCCTGCAACTCCCATCAGCTGATTGCGGTGGGGAGAGCGATGCAGATAGAGAGCGTGAAACACTGAGAAGGGAGGGGTCAGCTTGGGGTGCCATTCCTCTGTGAGTAAGAGACCATATCAGAAGTGGGGACCAAGAGAAGCCCTGGGGGCAGCCAGGAAGAAGAACCACAAGTGGAGCACATTTCAGATCCCTGCTAAAGCAGGAGAGACATAGAAACCTCATGGCATGCATCAAAGGAGCTCCTTGGAAGTGGGGCACAGACACACTCCCTGTGCGATGTTCCTGTTGAGAAGACAAATGGAGCTATGCTAGATCCCGGGAGCTGAAGGAGCCACGTGGAGACCCCTGTCAGCACTGAGATGCTACCACTGCCACTGGGTCCACAAGACTATCCACTGGCCTGGGGTCTGCCTGCATTTGGCATCATTATATGTGTGGCACCAATCTGAAGAGGAATTTATAGATTGGTATCAGATATATGGGCTAATATTGGACGTATGGACTTGATCTGGACTGGACTGGATGTTTTCTCAATATTCAATTGCTCTTTGATATAAATATTTCTTATACATATACTAGTGTCTATGAATTTGTTTCTCTAGTCAACCCAGACTAACACAAAGCCTAAATTTTTTATCATCTGATCCTATGCCCCAAAAGTTTTCTGGTCTCTGCTTTAGATCACTGTTGCCTAGAATGAGCACCAATAACATTGATGAAAGTATAAGCTGTTAGATGTGGCACCAAGATGTGAAAACAAATAATCTAGAAATGTGTAAGTATAATGAGAAATGTATTTTCTTCTAATTTTATGGTTAAAGGAGGAGAAATGCACTCGTCTGCTAAGGAAATATGTTACCTTTTAATGCTTGCTTATCTCTCTGTATGAAAAGAACATATAGACTGTAGAATTAGAAATTAGAAAACAAATTCTTCCTGGAATTCAACATTTTTTTCATTGGATTTATTTTCTATGTTGATTATAATTAGTAGCAAATGGCTCTTGCTTTTTTTGGCATAGTACTGATGTAGTTTCTTCTAAAATAGACCATTTAAATTAAAAAGACATTTAAAGAAAAACATAAAAGTGGCATAGAGAAATTAATTTTTTCATATATATGAAAAAAATCCCGAATATATTCACAGATGGCTGAAATGTTAGAAATAATGCTACTTTCTAAAGTCCTCTCAAACTCTCTAAAGCATCCTAATCTCTCAGCCTCCCATGACCCTGCACTCCCGAGTCTCTTCTCCACCTACTCACTTCAACCCTGCCTTTGTACATCAACCAGCCCAAGCACACCTAGCAGAATGTAACACTGTATCCCAGGCTTATTTCCTACCCCTTCTCTTCCTGCCTACATCACATCCATCCATCTCTCAGGACCACACTCCAGCCTGGCTTGCTGGGAAACAACTGAAACGTTCTCTCAGACCTCCAGCTGATTACACCCTGTGTTGCATACAAACTAGCTCTTGATTAATGCTCTAAATATTTATGAAACACCTGCTGAGTATTGAGCCTTACTCTAGATGAGTGATTCTCAACCTGTGGGTGGACACCCCTTTGGGAGGTCAAATAATCCTTTCACAGGGGTCATCTGATTCATAACAGTACAAAATTACAGTTACAAAGTAGCATCAAAAATAAATTGATGGTTGAGAGGTCACCACCACATGAGGACTGTATTAAAGGGTCACGCATGAGGAAGGTGGAGAACCTCTGCTGTAGATACCAGGTATAGAGCGGGAAGAGAGCTGAGCCCCGCCTTCACTTGGTATCTAGTCTTTGGAAGAGGAGGAGGAATAAACAAATCACCACAGCCGAATCTTAGGAAAGCTGTTGCAGGCGCCAATGGCTATTTGAGGCAGCCAGCTAAGTCTTCAGTAAGGAATATGACTTGCCAGCTCCGCTGGTCGCTGAGGAAAGGAGGACAAAGGGTGACGTGGGTGGAAGAGGTGCGGAGCATTCTGAGATAACGGGAGCAGGGAGGAAGACAGCGTGTTTGAGAAACTGAAGCTAGAAGGTGGTGAAAGGGAGTGAGACTTTATATCCCGTGATGACAGGAGAGCAGGTGTGTGGAATGATGGATGAGTCTTGCTATCCCTGCACACATCGAACCTTGGAACTTACAGGAAGCCACGGATAGGTTCTAAGGCAGGCTATGATGTGATCAGAGTTCATTTTAGGAAACCCACTCTATCCTCAGTATAAAGAACAGACTGAAGAAAAACTGGAAGCAAACAGACCATCCAGGAAGCCCCTCCAGCAAATGAAAGGTAGGGACAGTGTGAAGAGGCAGTAGCATTGGAAAAGATGGGGTGGAAATGGATTTATTTAGAAGAATGTAGCCACAGGAATTTAGTTGAATGTATGGAGTGAGGAATAAAAAAAGAGAAAATGTCAAGAAAAAAATCCCTGTGTTTGAGTCTAGACAATCTAATCGATGACAGTGACATATCCTCTAACAGGAAATACAAAGGGAAAGATAAAACTTACGACAAATGCCTTGGGAGAGAAAAGGACACGTTGGTGAGCATTGCACCTGTTAACTTTCAAACAGCTGTGAGAGCTCCACATGGTGATGCTCTGTTGTGCTCTGGCCTCACCCTTAGCACTCAAAAAAAGGAACAGACTTGGGGCCCATTCAGGTCCCAAACGGCATTGAGGTCTAGATCTATTTTGAGTTTTCCTTTGAGAAAACAATGAGCTAGCACACCAAATTTACATATAATTTTAGAGGAGTCATAAGCCCCTGAAGTCTATCCATGAACCTGTGGCTAATAAGTTTGACTATGGAAAATAATGAAAGCTATAAGCTTAAATAAGACAACAGGGAGAGACTATAGTAGTTCTCAAATGCTAAGTCCACTTAGTGATCTGAATCCGATTGGTCTCTTCTTCCACAGTCAAGTCAGCTTTAAGCACCCTCCTAATCCTGCTTTCAAGACCATATTCCTGTTCCTCTTGGCTTCCAGGCCTCCTACTTACTTCTCTGCCATTCTCATTTCTACTCTACCAACCATGATTTCCTTCTCCAGGGACTGGTCTCTCCTGTAATATGTGCAAGGGTATGTAAGACAAAGTCCCATCATCCTTTCCTCTAAGGAGCACTCTGGACATATTTCTTCCATGACAGATTGATTTGTTCTTTTGCCACAATTGGCCTACTGTCCTCCAAGACCATGGTCCTAAACCCCAAGGCCTAGAGATCTTTTAACCAGTGCCTTTTATCAATTCCTTCTGTAGAACAAGACTTGAAAGAAGAGGTGTTTATATACATACACATACACACACAAGTACTCATCTCTTGAGATGAGATTTCAATGAGAAACTTCCAGGCTGACACTCACGGACCTTCAAGATAGTAAAACTATTAAAATATGAGACAATACTATGTCAACTATGGGCCATTGTGTGTCGTAACCTAAGGACTAGGAATCAGAATGACTTATTCAAGACTTGATTTTACCACTAAGTAAATCTGAACACCCAGTGAGTCTAAGGTTGAATTTCTGCTTTTCCATGTTGTTCTTGGCCTCTACCGCTGAGCAGGAGGGATTCTGTGGAATCTATGATCAATGGATACTGATAGCAAAAGGCCTATACATTCTATTTTGCAATGTATTCCTTACAGATCAAGAGTTCTTATTACCAAGCATTGCAAACTTGCTAATGTGTTACTAGAAATACAAAAGATAGATTCATTCTTGTTTCTACTGATTATTGTGGCCCATGAATAAGTTTCTGTGAGAGGCTGACTTTGATTAATTGCAAAATGGTTTTAATCTATTATCTTGCACCATTCTACTACTAATGGAAAGGAGAAAATAAGTAAATTCATCACTAATCTGAACTCAGCATAACCAATAACCTAATTGTCTTCAGAAAAAGCCAAGCTCATTAAATATGCTGGAAGTCTGTCGAGGGTCCAGCAGGAAAACCAAGCCTGACCCTAACAATAACCAGATGGCGTCCCTCTCTGTGATTATGTACTTTTGAAGTTTTATAGAAGCCTCACGGCACTCATGCTTTCAATTATTCTCCCAACTACGGAGGCAGACACCAAATGCATTTGTTCTTTATAACTGATTGCTTTTATATTCCGGTCGATGTGCCTGAGCTGAAAAGTCACCGCAGTGGGGGGTGGGGGGATGAAGAGGAATCCATTTTAGCAACTTCTTGCCATGGCACCCCCGAATGATTGGACTAAATTTAAATCGCCATTTGGCTAGTTTCCTTCTCCCTCCTTTGTTCCTTCTGAAGAAAATAAGTGGAAGAGTACTGGATTCAATTAACGTAATGTTGACTTTTTTTCTATCAGAGAAATGTACTCCACTGATAAACATTTAGCATGCACACTCTTTGTTTCTCACTTCATATCTTCTCGGCTGTATCTTTTAGCCCCAACTCAGGAGAACACACAGATACAGATGAGAGTGCTGGTCACCTGAGCCGAGGCATTCTAAAGTATGTATATTATCTTCTGATGCTTTTCTGCAAGTGGACAAAAAGCAGGAATCATGCAATAATTTGAAATATGTAAGAAATTCAAAATGGTAGTAAGAAAAATGATAGTTAATTTTCTCATTCATTCCTTAGCTTCAAAAACTATCATTTATGAACTATCTACTACATTCAAGGTACTCTTTAGAGTTTAAGAATACTAGGGTGAAAAAAAATACTATGGTGAGAATGAAGAACCATGTGCATGTCTTCAGGGAACTTATATTCTAGTAGGCAGAGCGAGGACAATAAACAAGGAAGTGAATATATAATTGTTATGATTTCCAATTAAAAACTGTCATGGAGGAAATGAAAATGTGATGATAGTGACTGCCTATTTATCAAGGGATTCTGGGAAACTCTCTTTCATGAAGAAATATTTGAAATGAAAAGTGGGTAAGAGCTAGAGTCAGCCACACGAAGAGAGGGGTTGGCTGATGGTGGACAGAGAGTTCCAGGCCAGGGAAGCGAAAACGTGCAGCTACTGTGAGAGGAGAGCTGGGAATATTTCCAGTCAGTAACTTCAAAGATGATACTGAGTGTCCAAGTATCTTTACATATCTAGGTATCTAAAACGCATAGACTAGCTACACCCCTTACCAACTAAAATGCATTTTAATACTTTTTAAATCCACATTATACAGATGAGGAAACTTATCTAGGGAGATGAGGTAATTTTCTAACATCACCCAGAAAATAAATGAGACAGCTGAGAAGTCGCATCCTTTCTGACTCGAGACTTATGCTACGTAGTTTCTTAAGATGCCATTTCTGATAACAACACACTTTGTGAACCACATTCAACCATGGGACCACAATCAAGACAAAGGAATTAGCTTAACTATGTTTCATCCAACTGATATTATGACTCAGAATCCTGAATACATAGCATCCATGCTACTGTGGTTTCCCTTCCATTCACAGCCCAGACTGACTACCCATTGATTCTGTAGCTCTGAGCATCCACCCATTGTTTTCTGCCCTCTATATATCAGAGTCCTAGTGGTGGAGTTATTAAGTGGTAGACTGCTTACCACAAAGCCAGAACTTCAAACCCACCAGCAAAACTAAAGATCTAGTGTCAGAAACACTAAGAAGTAATTCCATTCTGTCCTATAGAGTTGTTATAGGTGGGGATTGAATAAAGAGTTGTGTGTGTGTATTTCTTTTTTAATTTATAGGCTGCACTAAACGAGGGTAAAAGGCACACTCTTCTGACTGACGAATGTTCACGTGTAAAGTCGTTTTTCACAAGCATGCGTTGGTCTTAATATATTATGAGAGGAGTTACTGAGATAGTCCAAGTGGCTTAAACCCTTAAGCATAAAAACACCCAAAGGATAATATGTAAAATGCATTTATTTGAAAAACCTTCCCTGAAACTCTTCAAATTCTCCCAAGGAAAAATAAAGAACATTGTAAAATAAAGACCATAAAAGAGGAAATTATATTTGTCTGTCTGCTGTTCTTGCTATTCCAGAGATTACAGGTTTGCAGCATTAAACTCCTGCAGATGTACCTGTTGAATCCGGATTTAGCACAACAAATGATTATTTTCTGATTAAATCTTCCCCCACCTACATCTGTGATTTATTCACTCAACAGTCATATTACAATGAGTTTGATCAAACAGAAGCCTGAGAGCAGGATCGTTCAAAGACAAACCTCCATTCAGACACAGTCACAATTTCCGGGGGTCCCAGGACCACTATCACTTCAGGCTGGCTGGCTATACATTTGGATGTTCAAAGAAACATTTGATAATTTGCTAGAATGGCTCATGGAAATAAAGAAAGCACTATACATACTAGTGTAAATGTATTACAGCAAAGGACACACATAAGAACCAGCAAAAAATACAAATAAAAGAGAGCTTGCGGAGCTTCTCACCTTCCTGGCAACAATGCACGTGACAACACAAATAGAGTGTCATCATTCACAGAAGCTTACCTGAGTCACAGAGGCCAGCACTTTCTACTATGGTTATGTTACATCGCCATGATGGATTGAAATCAAGCTCGACCTTTCTCTCCTCCAAAAGTCAGGTGACTATCATGTGCCCCAACCCTCTCATTACATAGTTGTTCTTAGGCATACATCGCCTTCACCCTAAGACACCTGGAACAGCCAGGCCCACCCAGAGCCATCTCATTAACTTAAACGATCAGGTGTGGTCCCAGGGATGCACAATGAAGAGCAAAGAACCCTCTCTCACGTGCAAATTCCAAGAAGTTGGAAATGATCATACTCTACCGACTTATTGAACTTGAGCCTAACAGTAATTGCGGAGTGCTAGAAAAACATGTTTGTTTTTAGAATGTGTGGTGATTAATGTGATGTGTCAATTTAATTCTCATGATTTGTCAGACACTATGTAATCAACAAAAGGTGCTCCGTTGGCCTAATGGTAATGCACTGACTGCTAAGCACAAGGTCAGCAGTTTGGATCCATCAGATACTCTGCAGGTGAAAGATTAGTCTATCTATACAGAAGATTTAGAGTCTCAGAAACCCAAAGGTACAGTTTTACTCTGCTCTATATGAGTCAGAATGGCCTTGATGGCAGTGAGTTTGATTTGGTAGGTAATCAGCTTCCATCTGGCAGTCTAATGTGAACAGCCTCTCAGTCAGCCGTACAGAGACTTTCCTGCAGGTTGTGGCCTACCTCCTATATATAAATGGATGTTCTAGCAAATATCTATCTATCTATCTATCTATCTATCTATCTATCTATCTATCTATCTATCTATCTATCTATCTCTCCCCTTTACTCTTCTTGTTGCCTGACTTCCCATTCTTGGGAAGTAAGCCTGCCCCCTGACCGACAAGGTTGGATTTGCCAGCTCTAGCCACTCTGAGCCAGAAGAGGCCTACCACCTGTCTGGTAAATTAGAATCATCCATCCTTAAAACCACATGAGGCAGCATCCGTACTCAGCTTGCTTCTGACCTAGGAATTAGGAACTTGTCAGCTTCCACAATTGCATGAATCATTTCCTCAAAACAGCATAAGCCATTTCCTTGACTATCTCTCCATATATATGCATATATATGTACATATACAAATAGACAGAGAGATAGAGGGATACAGATAGAGACAGAGAGAGATACAGATGAAGACAGAGATAGAGATTTTGCTTTTTTAAAACACCAAATCTAAGATAGCATGTGTGGTATCTATTCACATGTCCACAGTCAAACTTGGAGCAATAGATAATGTGTTCACATCATAAACTCTAAAGCAATACAAATGCCAAACTTCTATTTGGACAAAGCCATATCCCTTATTACATACATACATTTTGTACCAACAGCAGTGAGAAACCAGCAGCAGCTCTAAGGGAGAAAGCCGGGGCTTTCTCAATGTTAGTAAGTTTGGTTCAGAGATGCTACACACCAAGATAGCAAACTGAATGAAAAGTCAAATGAGAAATGATTATTGTCCTAAAGAGATTTATGGGAGAAGATTTGAAATTTTCTTTTGCAATAAATTATAATAAATAAAGGTGCTGATAGAGGAAGACTGAAAACCAGAGGACTCAAAAGACACAGGAAAGATCACATTGCATATCATTGACTTTTGAAATATTAACTGCAGCAATTTGGTCTCTGCTTTCTGGAAATCCTTTCGATCTATTCTTGGTGAGCCAAATTGCCCAAATGGGCACATATTTTGATCATCAGGGACCCTACTATATAAAACATAATGTCTTTTTTAAAGATTTTTCAATTTCAAATTCTTTGCCAAAACTTCCTATTCATATCATTTTTGTTTCTAACAAACAAGTAATTAACATAAATGGCTTTCTCCCTCATGTCTGTTAAGTTTGTTTGTTTGTCTTGGCTTCTCATTTCTCAATATTCTTTTGCAAATCATTTGCATCTAGAGCTCTTTTCTATCTACCTTCTTATCTGACTTTCTTGTTCATCATTTAACTGGTCATTTCATTGTTGTACTTGAATAAATATGATGTCGTTTTCACACATGCTTATTATTAGTGTATATGTCTGCCCTCCACTAGACTGACTGAAAAGACTGCAAGAATTATTTTGGTTTTTTCTTCAATACCAAAAATAAATCTATCGACCAAACAACTGCCACTAAGTCAATTCTGATGTCTAGAAACCTTGTCAGACAGAGACCTGCTCCTCAGGTCCCCAAGGCTTTACAGGAGGAAGATTCTCCTACTTCTTCCTCAGAGGAGCCATCCACCAGGGCTCTTTATGTTTAGCAAAGAGTAAGGAGGTAATTCATAAGTGTCTGTGACATGAAAATATGTTAATAATATCAGTGGGTCCAAAAAATAAATTTGTGCAAACTATATATAGCCAATAGTGTGGTTATAACACTATATTTCCCTGTCCCTCTGTCATGGATTCAGTGACATTTCTGAAATAACTTGTTCAATAACGATGAGGACAAGGTTGCAGAAAATGTCCTAAAACTGATTGTGGTGGTGATTGTAGAACACTTCTCGATGTGATTGGACTATTGAACTGTGTGCTATGTGAATTACATGCCAATAAAATTGTTGGGGATTAAAATAAAATAGCTTGTTGAACTTGATATTACCAATGATTGTATAGTGCTTTTAAAATATTTTTACTCTTAGTGTGTACAGTATCTACCTGCCACCACATTGAAATTTAGAGTAACACACCAGTACGAAGATTCCAGGCTCCTCATATCAGTGTGCTACTCTCAGCATATGCTATAGTTCAGGGACTATGACCTGACCTGTAGGGTTTTCATGAACTTTATGAGGGGGTACCCCCCAAAAGTAAACAGAATTTTTTTTTCAAAGCTGTGATTGGAATTTTTTTTTTACAAAATCACCTTCAAAGTACTCTCCATTACACTTAATACATTTGTCAAATCTGCAATTCCATTTCTGGAAACATTTTCCTAACTCATCTCTTTGGATGGTTGACAGCACCTCCCTCATTTTATTCTTCACCTTTTCCTGAAAAAAAGTTCCTGAGAGACTGAAGACATCAAATGTCATCAAATCTCTGTCCTTTCATGTCCCTCTTCATTTGCGGAAACAAGAGAAGTCTCACAGACTGAGGTCAGGTGAGTAAGGTACTTAAGGCAAGAGAGGCATGCTGGTTTCTGCTCCAAAGTGGCACAGGGAGATGGTTGCATGAGCAGGTACATTGTCATGGTGGCAAAGCTAGTCCCCCATCTGCCACACATCAGGCCTTTTGTGCTACACTATTAATCTTTTCAGAACCTCTAAATAGAAAGCTTGATGAACAGTCTGATCTGGTGGAATGAACTCAAAATGCACAGTCGACATTTTCATCCATTCAGGAAATTGACAGACACCGAGGACAAGGTTTGTCGTCGATTAACATTTCACCTTTTTTGAAAGGAGAAAACTACTCCTACACTTCAGTTTTTCCCATAGCACTTTCCTTGCAATCTGTGTTCAACATCACAACAGTTTCTGCGGCATTTTTCCCGAGCAGAAAACAAAAAATCACAACCGCATGCTGTTCTCTTAAATCAACCATCACAAAAAAGCAAGGTTCAAGTGAAACTGCTATTACAAAAAAATTCACTGCGACCAGAAAGAACCTTCCCAGGTGATGACACTGGGTGAACTAACTCAGAGTGAGCCGCTGGATGCTCGCTTAGTGGGCAAAATGCGTACTATGAAAGTTCAGCTCCACATTTTGGGGAGAGGGTACTCCAAATCCCTTTTGGGGGGTACCCCCTCATACATAATTATATTCTTTTGTACATGACTAGCATTATTATTTGATAGTTTCACTTAAGTAATATGTGTCATATATTTGTGCCAAATATGTGCCAACACATCCATTTAATTCCACTCAATCATTAAAGTCTGAAATATAGATGTTTCCAAGTACTTGATCTAAAAGTTCCTGAAAGACTGAAGACATTATTGCCTCTGCATAATCTGTCACCCTTCACATTCCCTGCCATACTGAAGCTTTCAGTAAAATAAACACGAAACTTCATGTTTTGCATTATGGAACCAAGGTTCTGCTTATTTAAACTTGTTTTAAACACTAAGGTTCCAAAATGACTGCTGCCTCTTAAAAGACAGTTTCCTATCATGAATGTATATCTCTTGCAGGGTTTCTCCTCCTGCAAATGGGTTGTGTTAAAGGGTGGGGAGACTTAGTTTTGGCACAGGACCTGGCATAAAAACCACGCAGAGAAGTGCTCAGTGCCCAGCTGCACCAATAGTGAATCAGAAACTCACATAGGATTGAGGCAGAAGTTGATGGAGGTTTAAATTTAGGACCCTTTTTGGAAAGCTTTCCTTGTAACTTCATCCTCTTCACATTCACCCTGTGCCCACTCCTGCCATCCCTCAGTGGAATCCACTGCCTGTTGTAAGGTATAAAATCCTCACAATATTTGAACTGGAAAACTTATGGAGAGTGCTAGGATGCAACCAGGAATGAGGAGATAGGCGCCAAAGTGAGAGGGCTCTGTGTTTCTGACATGCTCGCCGTTAGGTGAAAAGTCACCCAGGGGATGATGAGAAGCTGGACTATGCACTTCTCTTTGATTTTCAAGTGATGGCTTAATCAAGTGCTTCCTGAACAGATGTAGAGAACGGTCTCCTGATTCATTAGCCAGAATGGTATGAGCAACCATTAATTAGAGAGAGATTAGTTTAAACAAATAGGGATTAAATTTAGACTCACTTATTATCCTTTCAGTTGTTAGTACTTTTCAACCCTGTTGTGCATAGGATCAAGATGAGGATTAGTGACTGTGCAGAATATTAACTGATGAACAGATATATTAAATGCCTGCTCTATGCAGTCACTACTCTAAATGAGATATAAAAAGGGAAAAGACATCATATACATCCATGATATAGATATACACAGTCAAAGACACAGCTACTGTGATATTGGTAAAGGATATTCAATATATCATAGACTGCCAGAAGAATGAACAAATTAGACTTAGGAAAAATACAATCCAAATATTCCTTTGAATGAAAGAGAGCTCAATTTTGCCTTTCTTAGGCTTTAAGGTAAACAAGCGGCCATGTAGCTCAGAAGTAACAAAGCCCACATGGAAGAAGCACATCAGCCTGCGTGATCATGAGGTTTCAACAGGATCAGGTATCAGGCATCAAAGAACAAAAAATCATATCATTGTGTACTCACCTCCACAATATGCTCACTGAAGACAAATGGGTGCATAAGCAAATGTGGCCAAGAAAGCTGATGGTGCCCAGCAATCAAAAGATATAGCATCTGGGGTCTTAAATGCTGGAAGGTAAACAAGTGGCCATCTAGCTCAGAAGCAACAAAGCCCACATGGCGGAAGCACACCAGCCCGTGCGATCACGAGGTGTCTAAGGGATCAGGTATCAGGCATCATCAGAACAAAAAATTTTACCATAGTGAATGAGCGGGGGAGTGCCGAGTGTAGACCCAAAACCCATTTGTAGATCACTGGACATCCCCTTCCAAAAGGGTCTCAGGGAGAGGATGAGTCAGGGTGTGGTGTAGCAACGATGAAACATACAACTTTCCCCTAATTCCTAAATGCCTCCTCCCCGCCCCCCCCCCACTATCATGATCCCAATTGTACCTTACAAATCTGGCTAGACCAGAGGATGTATACTGGTACAGAGAGGAACTGGAAACACAGGGAATCCAGGGTGGATGATCCCTTCAGGACCAGTGGTGTGAGTGGTGATAATGGGAAGGTGGAATGAGGGTGGGTTGGAAAGGGGGAACTGATTATAAGGATCTCCATATAACCTCCCCCTGGGAGATGGACAACAGAAAAGTGGGTGAAGGGAGATGTTGGACAGTGCAAGATATGACAAAATAACAATTTATAAATTATCAAGCGTTCATAAGGGAGGGGGGAGCGGGAAGGAGGGGGAAATGAGAAGCTGATGCCAGGGGCTTAGGTGGAGAGCAAACGTTTTGAGAATGATGAGGGCAATGAATGTACACATGTGATTTACACAATTGATGTATGTATGGATTGTGATAAGAGTTGTATGAGCCCCTAGTAAAACGATATAAAATTTTTTGCCTTTCTTTCTTTGGATGAATCATCAGAAAAGATCAATAGCGAGAAGAGGAGCTCATGTTTGGTAAAGCAGAGGGCAGCACATAAATCGAGCCTTGGTTATATGAAAAGTTAACTGCTATCAAGTTGATTCCGATGCATAGCAGCCTTATAGGACAGAGGAGAACCATCCTCTGGGGTTCCTGAGGAGGCAAATCGTTAGGCATGAAACTGTCTCCTTCGTATTATAGAAGGCAATTTGTTTAAGTAAAGGAGAAAAAATAAGAACAAATAAACTAAAGGTTAAATGATAAAAATTAAAATATATTTACCTTTCCTGATTCTTTTCCATTCAAATAACAAAATTAGTCACTTTTAGAAGTTGTCATCATTAAATGGGGGATAGATGATCTCTTTTTAAAAATACCTATTAACTAGACAATCAAAATCAGATGATCACAATTTCTGCACCAATGGTTTTACTTTGAAATCGTTTTCTTGAGATATAATTCACATGTCATGCAAGTGACTAGTTCAATCATATTAAGAAGAGTTGTGCAATCATTCCCATAATCAGCTTCAGAACATGTCTTTTTCTTTCTTGTACTCGTTGTTGACTCCCCTTTTCCATGGCCCTAGGAAATTATTAATCCAGGTACTGTCTCTCTGGATTTGCCTCTCCTAGATTCCCTACACAGACAAAAGTGTGTAAAATAAAACTCAACAACAATAACCAAATAAAACAGAGGAAACCTCATTCGAAAAGAAAGCTGAAAATATTTAAAACTAGAGCAAATTTAAAAAGGGTCTAAAGAGAGATCAGATGATAAGATGTTAAATGTTATCCTACCTACATCTGCCAAAATCTATAATGCTCTCTGTTTGATATTGAGGCATTTATATCCCTAAACTATGGCCGGGGGGATTCTCCGGAGACTTAGTACACACAGGGGCGCTGCAAATGAACCGGGTCCCACTATCATCCATAGCATTCCATAAACCGGGAGATGGGACTCCAAGCTCTGATACCGTTCCCTTCTTCTGATTCGGGTTATGTTATTTAAAATCCTTGAATGATGTGCATCTTCCACATGGGTTTAGTTGACACCTCACTAAGATGGTTGCTTGTTGTGAGACAAACTTTTTTTTTTTAATTTAATTTTTAATTTTTTTTATTTTAACAATTTATTGGGGCTGATACAATTCTTTTCACAGTTCATACATATACATACATCAATTGTATAAAGCACATCTGTACAGTCTTTGCTCTAATCATTTTTTTCTCTTTTCTTCTTTTACATTTTATTAGGGACTCAAACAACTCTTACATATACATCATACATACATACATATACATCCATACATATACATACATATACATACATATACATATACATACATATACATACATATACATACATATACATACATATACATACATATACATACATCAATTGTATAAAGCATATACATACATATACATATACATATACATATACAATCCATACATATACATACATCAATTGTATAAAGCACATCCATACATTCCCTGCCCCAATCATTCTCAAGGCATTTGCTCTCCACTTAAGCCCCTTGCATCAGGTCCTCTTTTTTCCACCCCCCTCCCTCCCCATTCCCCCCTCCCTCATATGCCCTTGGTAATTTATACCTCGTTATTTTGTCATATCTTGCCCTATCCGGAGTCTCCCTTCCCCCCTTCTCTGCTGTCCCTCTCCCAGGGAAGAGGTCACATGTGGATCCTTGTAATCAGTTCCCCCTTTCCAACCCACTCACCCTCCACTCTCCCAGCATTGTCCCTCACACCCTTGGTCCTGAAGGTATCATCCACCCTGGATTCCCTGTACCTCCAACCCTCATATGTACCAGTGTACAGCCTCTGTCCTATCGAGCCCTGCAAGGTAGAATTTGGATCATGGTAGTTGGGGGGAGGAAGCATCCAGGATCTGGGGGAAAGCTGTGTTCTTCATCGATACTACCTCACACCCTAATTAACCCATCTCCTCTCCTAAACCCCTCTATGAGGGGATCTCCATTGGCCGACACTTGGGCCTTGGGTCTCCACTCTGCACTTCCCCCTTCATTTAATATGATATATATATACATATATACACATACATATATACATATACACATATATACACATACATACACACAGTTATATCTTTTTTTTTTTGCATGATGCCTTATACCTGGTCCCTTGGGCACCTCGTGATCGCACTGGCCGGTGTGCTTCTTCCATGTGGGCTTATTTGCTTCTGAGCTAGATGGCCGTTTGTTCACCTTCAAGGTGAGGCAAACTTTTAGGAAACCCAGACACCATTCTTTGTGACAGACAGGCGCTGTCTGCTTTCTGTACCCCACTGTTATCGGCCCCACATCTTCATGACACTTCATGAGCGGTCCAAGGATACACCTCTGAGTCTCCACATTTGGGGAGGCACGGACTCCTTTGATAATCAATGGAATCTTTCTGGAGAAAAATGCATGAATGCACCTAAGCTCTTTCCACACAAACATTTGTTTGTGATTTTTGTAAGCTCTTTGAAACCTCAAAAATTCATACATGAGCCCAGATGAAAATCTCAAACCCATGACAGAGCTGCTCGCTTTCAAATGCAAATAGGAGGAGGCTTCAAAAGGTTCATGGGCAACTGGAGTGAAAAGATCCAATCAGTTGTGACTCCTGGCAACCCCGTATGCGCAGAACCACTCCACGGGCTTTGCAAGACTCTGGCCTCAGATCATTGTTATCATTGTCTTGGTTTGATGGAGGAAGCAACGAGATACAGGGAAATAATTTGCCCAGTTACCAGAACTATCGACTCCTAATGCAGTGACCTGGGTCCAAAGAACCAACTCCATAGGCAGTCATTAAAATCAGCCAGCTTTCCCTTGGTTGTTGTGTGTGCTTAGGAGGCATCCGCTGATCAAGGTGTTTACTAATGGATGACCATTTAGTCTCCTGGTGCCTCTGTGTCTTTGCAGACAAACGCATTGCAAAATGACTGTTATTTGTGACTTTGCTGCTAAAAATATTGAGAGATAACTCAGTTATTTAATATCTCTTTGAGGCTCTCTTGAATCCTGCATATCCCTGTGATTGTCTTTGAACCTAGTGCTTTTATTATTCTAAGGTTAAGAAACTGTGACTAGTTAAGTAACATTTGCATAGATAAGAGTTTAGGAATGTTTAGGTTCTTTGATGTTTGTTTTGTAAACAATTCCCTGTGTAAGAAGAGTATAAAAACCAAGCTTCATTTCAGACCCAGCTTGATGCAGAATAGCTGGTCTAATCCCCGCATGTGTGTGCTTATATTGCTCTCACATTATTGACCAGGAAATAAGGAGGTCTACCTGCTACTTTAGACAGGAAATAGCATGTGATTTTCTAGACACCAGTTTCATCTTGGACCTCAAAAGGAAACCATCTTCCAGTCAGGCAGGAGTTAATATGTCAATCTAATAAACACAGAATAGAAAATGTTTATGATGATTGAGAAAATGCAGACTCCAAGGAAAAATATAGGAAATCACTCCTTACCTTCCAAGCAAGGAGAACTGCAGCTTTAAAATCTTAGATGATACAAGTGGAAATAAAAAATCTCAATAAGGGAAAAGATCTAATCTGCGACCACAACCTCTCCAGCATAAAAGGAAAAAAAAATTCAGAACCAAATGGCTTCACTGAAGAATTCTACCAAATAGTAAGAGAATTGACCTTAATCCCTTCCAAAAGGGAGAGAAAAAAGGAATGTTCCCTAATCCATTCTATGATGCAAACATAACCTGATTCCAAAACAAGAAAATGGCAACCCAAGTTAAAAAGAAGAAGCAAGAAAAAATAGAGGTGAATGTCTCTTACAGATATAAAAACCCTCCACAAAATGCCCACATGAGGGAGCGTCCCAACTTTGAGAGAAGATCTCAGTATCTTTTCATTCCATTTTCACAAACTTTCTGAAGCTCCATCAGAACTGCATGCTGCTTATTCATGGGGTCTTCGCCTATGGCAGAGAGCTCTGGAACTCTCTCCTACGCTGAAGAGTCGGAGTCACCTGCCTCCTGTTGATCACTCAGGAGTGGAATGTGTGAGATCAAGAGGGGAATGCCTTGACCCCACAGGTAAACAGCAGAGGAGCTGTGGGGGTGCTGCAGGCTGAGTTGGACTGGTCGCCACAAGGTTGTTGTTTCAAACCCACAAGCCCCCTGCTGAGGAAGAAAGGGGGAACTGCCTGCTTCCACAGCTGATGGACAGTCTTTGAAACCCCGCACAGGATTACTAGGGGTCAGAATGCAGTCAAAAGCAGTGCAACTCACTAAAAACTGCAGGTTCATGGTCTCTAAGAAGATGCAGCACCAGCCTGCAGTCACTGAGTGGTGCCCGTAAACTACCGACCCGCGACCTTGAGTGGATTCTGACTGGTGGCAAGCCTGTATAGGGTTTTGGAAGCTGTAAACATTTGCTGTAGCAGATAACTGCTATCAACCTTGCGGTCAGCAGTCCAATCTTACTGGGCAGTGCCACAGGGCTGCTGGTCTTTACTGTAGGAGGAGGAGGAATGGGTTTGCTTGGTTATACTTTGCATTGTTACTTGGTGTGGTGGAATAAGCATCGACTTTAGAGACAGTCATGGGTAGCATAGGAATAAAAAATAAAAGTAAATACGTAGGAACTGATCTAGTGACGTGAGGTGACTAGTAAGTGTTTAGCCCACCTCTGAAAATCCCCAAATCACCAATTGCTCTGCTTTTCACAGGATAAACAGTTTTCACACGATGCAAAATTTAATGTGAAAATGCTAAGAATGGGAAGAAGAAAAACTCTCAAGTGTTGGTGAAGGGCTATAAGTCAAATTCAGTAGATAAATTAATGAGATTAATTATTTAAACCAGTTCCAAGCATACATGGATGCTTCCAATGAGTGGCAAATGGAGAAACAATTGTTGGTAAGAGATGGCTTGTGAGGACACAGAATAGAGTTGGGGGTGATGACATCACATCAGCGAATTTGAACTATAACGCAGAAAGGCAACCTCTAAGACCATGAAAAGAATCCCTGGACAGAAAAGAGATAGTCTTAGATAAAATTGATGGGGAAGGGGAAGGCAGTTGGCAGTGCTATTTATCCAGGGCCTGAGGATGGAGAGACCAAGTAAATAAGGACTGCCGGTATCTGGGAGAAACAGGGCTCTACAGAGAGCCAATCAATTCATCATTGCAACTTTCACAAATATGTTCTGGAATACTTAGGTTTCATATCAATCCCTCTCCCCTTTATTACAAAGTGATTTGTGATCTCCTTCATAAATGTGAAGGTGGGAGAGAGATAAAAGACGTGTGTGTGTGCACGCGCGCGTGCGTGCGCCTGCGTGAGCAAACACACTCTCTGGCTCATAAAAACCCTTGCAGATATACTTTCATTAGAAATATTTGTTTCTCTTAGCTCTCCAGACACTGCTATTGATGGAGCTAGGGAGAAATAAAGGGAAGGATTACAGAGAGGCATAAACAAAGTTTGTGAGGGTCTATCCTATATGTCCTATTTGTTCATTTTTGTAAATTCAAACTTTTTTTATTCAGTAGCACACACATACAGAGAAGTGTTTGATTCAGAAATGAAGTAGCTTAAGTAATGTTCACAAAGTAAACATTGTCGCATAACCAGCACTCTGAGAACATTACCAGAACCCCAGAAGTCCCCAAGGAGTCCCCGCCAATCACTACCTCCCGACCCCCTGACCCTGCAGCAACGGTGACTATTATATGGACTCTAACATCATAGATTATTTTTGCCTATTCTTTAACTAAAAGTAGTGCAAGCAAAAAGTATGTCCTCTTATGCCTGCTTTATATTTAACATTATGTTTTGAAAGTTCATCAATATTCTAGTACATAATTGTAGCTTGTATTCTTATTGCTGTATGATAGTCCTTTTTTAATCCCTTCAAATGTTGGAGGGCATTTGATAGTATCCAGTTTGATGCTATTACAAATAATTCTATAATGAATATTTTACAATGTAAGTGATGAACATAAGTACATTTTTGTCTTATATAAAATAGGGGTGAAATTATTGGACCATAGCATGATCAGATTTAGTGCATACTACCAAATTTTTTCCAAAGTGTTTTTACCAACAAACACTCCCAAGAACAGTCTATGAGAATTCTAAATACTTCACATTCTGGCTAACACTTGATATTGTCTATCCTTTTAATTTCAACAAGTCTAGTGGGTCACATAAGATACTTTAAAAGACTATCATGAAGAAAATATATTCCAAAATGCTACAAATAATGTTAATAATTACTGCAGGCTGTGGTCCTAGAAATCTGCCTTTTCAACATGAATTCCTGCTGCTTTCGATTGAGATTAGGTACAATTGGAGACGACTACATCAGGAAAAGGAGAACTAACAACGACTGAAAATACTAGTCTGCGTATTTTACAACAAACATCTAAGGAGTCCTAATTTGTTAGTGCTATTAACTTCCTTTTACAGAGCAGTTACAAAAATTCAGTTATGAAGAGCCAGGAAATATGTCCAGATCACAAGTCCAGTTAATGTTAACCCCAAAGATTCAAATTCTGATCCCCTATGAAGCTCTGGTGACACTGCCGGGTAAGCCCTGGAGCCTCCCAGGTCGATCGTTCAAACTGGCAGCACGCTCCAGAGCAAGATGAAACTACCCGCTCCCATAAAGACTGACAGCCGCCGACCCCTCCAGCACGTCCCTGTGAGTGAACATTGACTTCAGGGCAGTGATTTGGTTTTGTTCTTCATCATTTAAAGGCAATCACTCTCTTCAGTCTAATTCTTTCATAAACGACTGCATGTAGAATGTAAGAACTAATGCTGGGCACAAGCTATATATTTCAGGATGCTACGTTCTCTCAGAACAAAAAGAAGTGATTGTCCATTTTACTTTGGCAAGAACACACTTTTTGCCCAGTCATATTAATTATCCAAAAATTCACAAATGGTTCTTCTCAGAACCCAGCTTGCTTATAATTTCATCTCTGGGTTGGGTGATAGATGTGAAGTCCATCCATGTTTTAGCTTCTCAGAGTTTGCTCATCATCAGAATTTTACACTTTGTAGTTACCTACATGAGTTGGGCTGCCAACCACCAGGTCAGTAGTTCAAAACCACTAGCCACTCTGGAGCAGAAAAATGAGGCTTGAAAGATGAGAAAGTTACAGTTTTGAAAAAAAACCCGAGGCAGATCTATTATGTCCTCTAGCCTCCCTTTCAGTCAGAAGCCACTGCTTGGCAGTGAGAGAGGGACTACTACTTAACAAAGCAAATATTAGCAACTTGAACTTAGTCCTTCATCCTGGGGAAGAGTAGATGGGGTTCCTCATAAGGAGGCAGAGACAGTGAAAATATCCATAGCTCCTTGAGCCATGGGCTCATCATGTCCCTTACATTCTATTGGTCAAAGCAGATTACAAGCTCATCCACAGTCACCACCTCCTCTTACCACAACCATTGAGTCAATTCTAACTCACAGCAACCGTGTCGAAGGTTTTCAAGGCTAAAAACCGTGTATAAGGTTTCCAAGGGGAAAAAATAGCTTCATTTTTCTCCTGCAGAGTAGCTGGTAGGTTTGAACCACTGACCTTGCAGTTAACAGTTCAGTGTTTACCTGACAATGATATCAGGCCTCCTGAATCAAGGAGTGGAGAAATATCCCTCGTGGGAAAATCTGCATAATAGTGTGTGCATGTTTCCAGTCTATCACAAAATGAGAGCCTGAACGCACTGTCACGAAATGAAATCTGAATAAATGTCACTATTAAAACACTGCTGGGGTATTAAAAAGCATTCAGTTTCCATTTAAAAGTCTCAACCACACTTTTCACCATCACATCTTGCCAGCGCTTGGCACATACACACTCATTATAGGTCAGCTACTGAAATCCTAACTAAAAGCTCAGTGATTAGTTGTCTGAACTGGCTTGGTGCCCTTTGTCTTCTTGCCCTAATCAAAGCTCCGGCGAGCTGGCACCATTTCCAGCACATCAGGAAACCCCCAGCTCTCTCTCTCTCTCTCTCTCTCTCTCAGCTTCATTCTCTCTGGACTTTAGTACTGGTTTACTTGGTGTTCTTTTCAGCACCTGGCCTCTTGAGACAGAAAGCTTGATTTCCTTTCTTACTGTTTATTTTATTTCTTTGATCCCTGACCTTTCCTCCACCTTTAATATCATTTTATGACAAGTTCCCTCTCATTTTCTTCGCGGTGTAAGCCACCCACTCTGCTTCTGTGCTTAACCTCAGCTCTCAGGTCCTGCACCAGGCTCAGGGTTCAGGATCAGCCGCATACTAAACATGGCCTCTCCAAATACAAGTCCCTCCTCTGTGAGATGATCAAAAGACCCTTTCATGACTCCCTAGAGAAAAGAGCCTACAAAGCGATCAACGATCCCTGTGGGTGCAGGCTATGTCTGTGCTCATGGAATCCAATCTGATTGAGAAATATTTACATGGATGGAAGTAATAGAGCCTGAAGAAAGTTGTGATTATAATGAAAAATAAGTTTCATGTTTTGGGATTTGGTGGTGGTGGTGGCTTTTTCCTTCCTGGGGATTTGACTTAAATGGTCTCAATGACACGCCTGTCTGCCAACCAAACATTTAGAGACTTGAGTCTACCAATATGTGATTCCTACATCACCTGTCTGTCAGTTTGTCTTACTGTAGTGGCGTGCGTGTTACTGTGATACGAGAAGCCATATATGCCACTTGTATATCAAATGCCAGCAGGGTCACCCAAAAGTGACAGGTTCCAGTGGAGCTTCCAGACTCAGAACAGACAATGAAGAAGGAAATCAGTTCCCCACTTCAGAGGGAGTAGCTGCTGAAAATCGTCTGCACAGCTTACAAACATTGTTGGACACTGATGGCCTAATGAATGGAAGCAGAGCCTTGTCAAAGACAGTGCCAGAGGGTGGGCCTCTCAGGGTGGAGGGCACTCCGAACCGAACCGGACTGAGAGGGAGCTGACTTCTCAGAGGGGAGTCCCATAGTGGCGTGAAGCTGGTAGAACCTGTCGAAGTGGAGCCCGTGGGATCGTGACTCGTTGATGGACCATGACTCAAGGTAAGGAGAAAAGCGTCAAAAGTCTGCTAATGAGCGGAACTTGGAATGCACAAAGTACGAATCTAGAAAACTGGGAAGTGACCAAAAAAGTGAAATGGAATACATAAAGGTGGATATCTTCCACATTAATGAGCTGAAATGGAGCATTATTGGCCATTTGTAATCAGAGTATCATATGATTAATGCCAAGGATGGCACAATCAAGAGGAATGGCTTGGTAGTTTTTGTCAAAAAGGACATTACAAAATCAGTCATCGAATCAATGTTGACTATGATAGGATTATATCTATCTACCGTCAAGGAAATCCAATTCATTCAACTATTATTGAATTTTATGCACCATCTACAAAAGCTATTGAGGAAGAAATTGAAGGATTCTGCCAACAACTTTACTCTGAAATTGATCAAACATGTAATCCAGATACATTGATAGCTATTGGTGATTAGAATGCAAAAGTTGGAAATGAGGAAGAAGGAATAGTAGGGGGAAATATGGCCTTGGTGATAGAAACAAAGCTGACAAGCACATGATAGAATTTTGCAAGAACAATAACTTATTCACAGTAAATATCTTCCTTCAACAACACAAAAGACAAATGCACACACAGGCTTCTTCAGATGGAATACACAGAAATAAAATTGACTACATCTGTAAGAAGAAACTATGGAAAAGCTAAAAATCAGCAGCTAAAATCAGGACAGGGACTGCCTGTGGAACAGACCACAAACTGCTTATGTGTAAATTCAGGAAAGAGTTGAAGAAAAGTAAAGTCCACGTGAGCAATAGAGTGGAGAGAGGAATCAGATCTAGGCCTTGCACCATTTTCAGCTAGCCTGAACTGAGCCATCAATGAAATGAAACATATCTGAAAATAAGGAAGAACCACAACGTCTGGTAACAAACTCCATCTACATGGCAAACTTGAGAAATAAGACCAAAGAGCCAAAGTTTACATTTCATGTCACTATTAGTAGGCAAGAAAAAGTTAGGAATGAGGGCAATATGGGGGGAAAGTTTTGCTTCCAGTAATCATTAAGTGAAAAGTTCCTTTAGACAGGAAGAATCTGAGGAAGTTTTTAAAAATGAGATGTCAAACTTAAAATATTGAATCTTGTAAGTTTTTGAGTTATAGGTAAAATAGGATTGCTAAGATATATTTCATAGTTTAATGGATATCTAAAAGCACTATCACTCATAAAACACAATTTTCTAAGAATATTATTAATACTCTCTGCTTTTCACTGTTAGTTCCAACAAAACTTGTATTTGGAGAAGTCTATATTTATATAAAGTTAACTGAAAGGAAAGCCACTGAAATGGAACTACTACATTTTTTTTAACATATACTACGCCCACAGAAATAAAGCACACATGCATATAACATGAAGGGTGCTCATAAGAAACTAACATGAAAGGCGGTAATGTGGTTTTATAAAACCATATGTACATGTGTTATTCACACAAAAATGTGGTAATGGAGAATAGTATCACTCCTAACATATTCAAAACATCAGAAACATGTTAACAGAAAATTGAATATTTTTATTCAACAGACTGTTAGCCAAAGACTCATTCTAGCTTCTTTATGACCCCTTAGATTTTAGTGAGACAATGGAAACCTTGAGCTATATATTTAAGCATAACAAAGTTTCTATTAGAGCTATCCGTCAGCTGCACATTTCCCAGAGATGAATATGGACACCATTAAGCAGAAGCTAGACAGGGAAAGAACTTTGCCTCGTGGGAGTGGAGAAAACGATACTCAAAACACTGCCATCTTTGGACATGATGCGGGCGTACATTTAAACTCATTCCTTTACACGCAACAGAACAAATAGCTTCCTAGAATGATGCAGTCTTAGAGCGCTTGCGGACAGCGCCAACCAACATGATCATAGGTTTCAAGCACCTTCTAACACTTAGGTTGGACACTGCCATAGGACGGACCTCAAGAGTCTAGGACACTGATCATGTCAAGTTCCACAGCGAGATGCTGAAGCGCTTAGTATTCACCTGAGTACAAACATGAGCAGGTTATGTTCTAGTACTGCTTGTTATCAGCTCTCAATGCATCATCTCAGTCATGCCCTTCACCTTCTTTGGAGTGTCGGTATGGAGTGTCACTTACGATCACCATCTCTTGGCCTCCTTTATCTTTTACCACTCACCTCGAAGCCTCCATGTGGCATGATCCTGAGCAAAACTTTCTGAGACACGTGCCATATAAACAGTCTAGCCATGTGCTTCTTAAATTATCCTGGGAAAAAAGAAGCAAATTGGGGGCGTGGTTGGTTGGTTTCTTTTTGCTTTGCCTTATTTGGTTCCCATTTTGTTATAGACCCACCAACACGCTTATAAACTGCAGTGAAAATGAATCACTTACACAGTCCCAGCCTTCTCCACCACTGCAGGGTCAACTTGTTTGTTCTGAGTGCTCGGTTTCTGACGGTAACCGTCCCCAAACTACTCTTTGAAGAGCGGCGTCTAGTCCACAAGGAACAGCTAGCGGTCCCCAGGCTGAGAAAGAGAAGCAGGTGCGGACAACTGTGACATGGGACAGCCAGGGCATGCCCACTGCTCTGTGAGCTTCGCCTGGGTGATTGCACCCTGAGAAGGGGACCTGGGGGACGGGACGCAAGTGTAAAGACAGTCAAATCTCCATGGCCCCACCTGCCATGGCAACCATCTCTAGAGCAGTCTGCATTCTAGCTAAAAATATGTAACGTGCGTCTTTCTGGGAGGGTGACAGTTGTTGTGCCCACCTCCCACAATTATAAAATCCCCGTATCATTGCATCAAATAAAGACAATAATGAATTCTACAAATAATGCACTCCATTTATTTCTTGATCTCAGCTTCCTGGGTTGTGTAGTAAAGTGCTCATCCAACACCTGGAAGGTTGGAGATTCTACCGCACCCAGAAGTACCTGGAAAGACAGGCTTAGCAATATGGTAGCAAGTGTCCACCGCCTTGAAAACATTATGGGGCAATTCTGTTCTGCAGGCATGGGGTCACCGTGGGCCATAACTGACTCAGCAGCAGCCAACAATGACAAAGGTATATCCTGACCTGCATTTGAAGTCCCTGATCAAGAACTATAAAATATTCCTTTCTCTTCACATTTCTGTAATTTCTCTTCACATCCAAAGCATGGGATCAGGAGTCTACTCTAGTTGCAGGTTAAGTCAGCCAATTTCTGAACACACCTAGAGATAAAAGAATCGATCCATTCAGAACTTCTCTCTAAACAAAACCAATTATGCAAAATCAGTAGTTTAAAATGTTTGCAGTGCTGTTTCAACTACTACCTCCTACAGTATGCACAGTGCAGGGCCTCTGTACCTGCCCCGCGTAAACCAGAATAAAAGGCAGGCAGCCACACATCGAAATATGGGAAGGCGAGTGTTGCTCACAGTCCGTCCCTTCCTGGATATGTATCGAGCACACACCACGCAGCCAACCTTTTCCTTGTCACTGCGTACTACTACAGCCTTCCAAGCACCTGCGCGTGACACCCGCCCGAGCTGCGCTTTAAGTCAGTGGGTCTTAATTGGGGCCAATCTGCTGACAGTGAACATCTGGCACTCGCTGGGGCTCCATCCTGTAGTTGCCACACTGGGGAGTACTCCTGGCATCTAATGGGTAAAGGCCAGAGACGCCACTAAACATCGCTCATTGCACAAGGCAATTTCCTAATGTCCGTATCTGAGGATGTAAATTGCTCTTGGTTGTGGTAAGTCTTTTCTACTAAAGAAACCAAGCATGTTTGTTTGCTCCAGATGCAGTGGGTGGTGTGCTGGAGGTCCCCAGAGAGAGCCTATTGTGTACCAATGTTCTCAACATCATTTCCAGGGCCATTATAATGTGACTTCAAATGGATCACAATGAGAATATTTGTACCATAAAAATCAGTAAATGCTTTCATTCAGGGTCTTTTCTTTTTTTCAGAGACCTAATTTGTAAAAGCGTATCACAATACTACTGAATACAAGTCTTCTAGATAAAAGATGTTATTTTTAGGTGTCATTGACTCAGTTCTGACCAATAGCAAGCCTATGTGCAACAGAACAAAACACTGCCCAGTCCTGTGCCATCCTCACAAATGCTCCTGTACTTGAGCCCACTGGTGCAGTCCCTGGGTCAATGCATTACATCAAAACACTGCTCAGTCCTGTGCCATCCCCACAATGCTCCTGTACTTGAGCCCACTGGTGCAGTCCCTGGGTCAATGCATTACATGTAAGTCCTTCCTCTTTCATGCTGCCCTTCTCTTTATCCATCATGATGTCCTTCTCCAGGGACTGGTCTCTCCTAACAACATGTCCTAAGTATGCAAGATAAAGTCTTGTCATCCTTGCCTCTAAGAAGTACTCTGGCTGCACTTCTTCCAAGACAGATTTGTTTGTCCTGTTGGCAGTCCATAGTACTTCCAATATTCTTCTTCGGCATCCCAATTCAAATGTATGGACTCTTCTTTGGTCTTCCTTATTCAATATCTAACTATTCCATGAGTAAGAGGAAATTGAAAATTATCATAGCTTGGGTTAGACACATCTAAATCCTTAAAGCGACATCCCTGCTTTTCTACACTGCAAAGCGGTCTTGTGCATCAGATTTATCCAATGGGATGTGTCATTTGATCTCTTGACTGTGCTTCCATGAACATTGATTATACATTCAAGTAAGACAAAATCTTTGACAACTTCAACACTTTATACATTTATTAGGATGTTAACTATGGGTCCAGTTGTGAGGGTTTTGTCTTCTGTACACTGAGTTGTAATCCCTACTGAAAGCTTTCATCCTTGATCTTCATCAGCAAGTGCTTCAATTCCTCCTCATTTCCAACAAGTAAGGTTGTGTCATGTTCAGAAGCCAGGTTTTTAAAAGTCATCCTCCAATTATGATGCCATATTCTTCTTCATATAACCCAACTTCTCTGATGATTTGCTCGGCATACAGATTGAATAAGTATGGTGCGAGGATACAACTCTGACACACACCTTTCCTGATTTTAAACCATGCAGCATTCCCTTCTGTTTGCACAACTGCTCTGGAAAACACTGGTGTCTGATGACCCATAAGTTCTGCTCTTAGATCTATTTATTGGGTTAAAAAAGCAATCTGTTAGCACAGAGCCCACAGTGGCACAGAATGACTAAACCATGTTGCTCTTTCAGCGGGAGTTACTCCAGGAAGGTTTACTCTGTTCAGAACAGCATTGATGAGATAATATAGCACCACCGTCCTGAACAGACACACACAGATTTCCTACTGATGAAGATGCTCAGCAATCAGGAAACTTTATACAAAAGGAATACTATGAACTTCTCATGGCAAGAATAGTGTGCCTTGATTACTCTACACAAATATGCTATCTCCTCACTAATGAGCAGTTCAAGAGCAAGCTTGTGATGCAGGTGAAAACATAGATGTGTGGAGGGTACTTAATTTAGATCTAAATAAGGAACAAAATCAAAACTTACTACCAAAGATGAATAAACTAACAATCATGCCAATCCTCAAATTGAATGGGAGCTTTAACGAGCAGACTTGGTAGGTGGTCTATTTTGAGGGTAGGTGCATGTGGTTAGTAAAGACAGAGACACCCCTACATTCCTATTGACAACCTCCTGTTCTCTCTCAAACACTAAACAAGAGTTAGAGTATAATATAGATGGAACATCAATAAATTCATGGAAAAATGAAATTAAGAGGTACTGAAGTTTCTCCATTAACTGTTTGATGCCCCCTCAGATATGTATCTGCTCAGCACGTATTGGCGGTCAAGATGGAATGTGCTAACAACAGTCCTTCTTTCTACTGAATAGAACTTAAAGATAGAGATAACATCATAAGGAAACTAAGAACTCTAAAATATAAATTAGCATAGGTTAATTGAGGAAGAAAGACAAAGTTTGGGAAAACCACCCATAAAGGGTGAGTGCCCCCTTTTCCTCCTGTGGCTATCCCAGGGGAGATACAGCAATGGTGGTATGAGCAGTTAAAAGATCCCTATAGAGGAGATGAAGTGAAAGGAGACCCCCCAGCTTCTGTGTAGGAACCTTTTCAGGCCCTGGGCTCACCATTCAGATGGACACACCCAAGACAGACCCAAAACAGCACAGCAAAGCTAGAGAATGGAATTGACATTGGAGTCTGTCTAAGACTGGGTTCTCAACAAGAGCTAAAGCAATAAAGTTTGAAAAATAAATTATAGATGATAGACAGGTAGGTAGATAGAGAGATGGTAAATGACTACAAGAAATAAATACATTTCAAGGAAATGGCTCACACAGCTATGAAAGTTGGCATATCTTAAATGTGAGGGTCCGGCATCAGGCTGGAGGTTTCTTTTGACTCCCCATTGCAGGGACTGACAGGCCAAAAGGAGCAGGTCTGACAGAAAGCTGCTGGTTCATATTCAAGGAACTAGAGGTTAAAAGATGGCGAGCCAAAGGCAGGATGGAGAGGTTGAGGGACTTTCCAGAACATTCTTACACATTGGCAGGGAGTCAAACCACACACACACTCACACACACAGACTCAAAGCCCGTTCAGCTGATTGACTGCTTATCTTCATAACACGGTGGAAAATTATATAAAATCTGCCAAATCAGAGAACCAGCCTCCAGGTCAGAACTTAATGCCTGAATCAGGCTAGGTTGGTTACTAAAGATAAATAAATAAAATAAAAGAAAGACATTTTCTTCAGTGTATCTAACCAATGAAGACTCTATATATAAACATGATATTTAAAATGTCCAAGATGCAAGTCGAAACTTCTTGGCATAGAAGTAACCATGAAAATGTGAGTAATTCTAATGAAAAATACAACCAACAGATTCTAAATTTGACATTACCCAGTTGTTGGTATTAATTTTTTTAATTGAAAGCAACTATATTGTAACCACATTCAATGAAGGTAAATATATATTTTCAATAAAAATCAATTATAAGAAATATTTGCAGAGAAACAGAAACTATAAAAATAGCTAAATGGAAAACTCATAATTTAAAAAGACATGATCTTTAATATATGTTGGCAAGTAGGCAATTTATTGTCTCTGCAATTATATTCATGGTAGGAAAAAACCTGGGACATTATTCCCTACAAAGATTTTACTATGTTTTAATTCAGAATCTTTAATAATTAGGAAATCCCTTGTTAACTATTACATTTGTTTTTGTTGTTGAAACATTACCTTGCAAAACTGCAAATCAAATATGCTATCTATCATTCCTCCTGGGTTTATAACTTTTGCCTGTGTATTGTTTGCTACCATAGCAATGCCTTCATATACTAAAATACTTGGTCATGATTATGTGCTACTCGTTAATATGCTGTGATAGCATTGAAGAGAATGGGAAATACAGAATGCTTCTTATGCTCCTGCAGAAATTGTACATGGACCAAAAGGCAGTTGTTTGAAGAGGAGAAGGGAATTCTGCATGGTTTAAAACCAAGAAATATCCTATACTCATATTTTTTCAATCTGTATGCTAAACAAGTAATCTGAGTAGCTGGACTGTGGAAGAAAAAAATGGGATATCATTAAGAGCCTGAAATATGTACATAACACAACTTTGCGTGCTAAAAGTGAGAAGGACTTGAAGCACGTGTTGTTGAAGATCAAGTATTTCACCCTTTAGTATGGATTACCACTCAGTGTAAAGAAAACAAAATTCCTCACAACCAGACCATTAGGTGACATTATGATGCTTGAAGAAAAGATTGAAATTGTCTAGGATTTCGTCTTGCTTGGATCTAAACCCAATGCTCAATGAAGCAGTAGTCCAGAGATCAAACAATGTAGTGCATTAAGTAAATCTGCTCTATTCTATCTCTTTATAGTATTAAAACAGAAAGGATGTCACTTTGAGGATTAAGGTGTACCTGACCCAAGGCATGATATTTTCAATCATTTCATATGTGTGAGAGATATGGACATTGAATATGGAATAATGAAGACTAGATGTATTTGAATGTGGGTTTTAGCCAAGAATATTGAAAATATTTTGAATTGCCAGAACAAACAAATCTGTCTTGGAAGGAGATCAGCCAGAATGACCCTTAGAAGCAAGAATGGCAAACATACTTTTGTCATGTTATCATGAGAGGCCAGTCCCTAAAAAAGGATGCCATGCTTGATGAAGTAGAAGAGCAGAGAGAAAGATGAAGACCTTTGCCAAGATGGATTGACATGGCTGCAACTTACACAGAACAATTGGGAAAATGGCTCAAGACAAGGCTGTGTGTCCTTCTGTTGTACATAAGGTTGCTATGAGTTGGAATCCACTTGATGACGCTTAAGAACAATAATCACTATTAAGAAATCACTTCCAGATTACAGCGAAAGTAAGCACGAATGTTTTTCCCATTTATGATATCATCTTATTACTTCATCGGTTCTCAAAGTTGGTTTATTTATTAATGCTCTGATGTTACTTGTCATTAGTGCTAGTTTTACTTGTATTTATTCTCAAATATCCATTCTCCTCATCCAATTAAAGCTAAAGGAACCATTTTCTAGTCTCCCTTGTATTTAACTGTGATCATATAATGAAGAGAAGCCACCATTTTTCCTAAGTACATAGAATGTACAGAGTATGGATCTAAGAAAAGTTGAAGTCATCAAAATAAAATGAACAGAATGCATAAAAATTGATATCCTCATCATTAATGAGCTAAAACAAAATGGCATGGGCCATTTTGAATTAGACAATAATATGGTTTATTATGCTGGAAATTACAAATTCAAGAAAGGTGTCACATTCATCATAAAAAAACATTTCAAGCGACTCTCAAGATGGCACTCAGGTGAGGGGCACATACTGAGGGCTCTTGCATGCACCACGGGTCTATCCAGGTGGCCTAGTGGAAGGATTCTGGTGAGTAAGAGAAACACCTGGGACAACAACAACATGCCACCCCAACCCCCGCGATGCATGTGTCCTGAGCCGGAGTTCCTGAGATCTGGAATCTGATCCTTGGGACATCTCAGCTCATCAGGCTGAGCTGCCCCAGCACCTGCCACCAATGTCGCCGTGGTCGGCGATTGACCCATCTCGCCCCGAGGCCAGGTCTCCACACCAGGAATTGTATGGCTGCCCCACTGAGACACATGCTTCTGTGGTGGGACCCCCTGCCACAGCTGCCATTCATGCCATTCATAGTCAATGGAGAAAAGACAAAAACAATCCCACTGAAAAAGTGTACAAGACAAGGATGCTCCTGTCCCCACTTCGATTCAATATCATACTGGCGGTGCTAGCTAACAACATAAGACATTGGAAGGACATTAAAGGTATCCAAATGAGAGATGAGGTGGTGAAACTATCGCTATTTGCAGATGGCATGATCCTGTACATTGAAAACCCCAAAAACTCCACAACAGGAGTACTTATAGCAATAGAGGAATATGGAAGAGTGTCAGGATACAAGATCAACAAACAGAAGTCAATAGGCTTGCTATACATCAGACAGGACCATGGAAGAGAAAATCAAGAAGGCAGTACCCTTCACAGAAGCCAAGAACAAACTGAAATACCTAGGAATATATTTAACAACAACAACAAAAAAAAAACCCACTAAAGACCTATACAAGGAAAACTACAAGACCTTTACAGGGTTCTTTAGAGAGACAAACCAGATTTCTAGTAATTATATATAAATATATTTATAAAGATAGATATATAATTCAAGAAATGAACCGTTAACTTATATACAGATAGATAATACAAGAAATTAACAGTTAAATTATAAAACAGTGAGACACTAGCAGTCTTTTAAGGCTTGAGAGCTGCCAGTTGCCAGTCCCCTTCTGTAGAGAGAGCTGGGCTATATATTATCCAGGCAGCAACCAGCAAGGCAGGTCCCCAACTGTCATCAACTGTCGGTTCCCAGCTCCAGAAATGAACATTCCAATCATGTGGGCTTGAAGGGACCTCACCTTACAGTGACACAGTCCACAGGCTAGGCATCCCACAGGTAGTGTACCCCTTTAAACTGAGGCACAGAACAAGCAAGGCGAGGCTCACCGAGCCATTTATCCCTCTGCCCTTCAGTTAATCCTACTTGTGTTTATCGGCCAGGCAGGCACAATAAACTATAGCAATCCTATAGAAGGAAAACTATAAGACCTTTACAGGAAATCAACAGCAACCTACACAAGTGGAAGAACATACCATGCTCTGGATTGGAAGGTTCAACAAAGTAATGATGTCAATCTTACCTAAAGCACTTTATAAGTTACCGCTATACTGATTAAAATACCAACAACCTTCTTCCAAGAATTGGAAATGCTGACCACCAATTTCACATAGAGAGGAATGAAGCCCAGAATTCGAGAGAACCCCTCAAAAAGGACAAAGTCGGAGGACTCACTTTACCTGACTTTAAACCTACACCGCCCTTGGTAGTCAAAACAGCGTGGTACTGCATACTGACAGCTACCCAGACCAGTGGAAAAGAATAGAAAGCTCAGAAGTTAAACCATCAGCATATAGATAACTGATCTTCGATAAGGGTCCCAAAAGCATCAAGTGGAAAGCAGATGCCCTTTTTAACAAGTGGTGCTGGAAACAATGGATATCCACATGTAGAAAAATAAAACAAGATGTTTACCTCACCCCATGCACAAGAACACACTCAAGGTGGATCACAGATAAAGAAATAAAACCCCAAACCATCAGGACCAGCAAGGAAAGAATCAGGACTAGCCTACGATCATTGGCCCAGGGAACTCATAAACTCACCTCAATAGGAAAGGGTACATACACGGATGAACTGGACATTGACAAATGGAATTTAATAGGAATAAAACACCTGTGTGCCTCGAAAGACTTCACCAAGAAGGTAACAAGGCAACCCACAGACTGGGAGAAAATTTTTAGTAATGACACATCAGATAAAGGGCTTATTACTAAAATCTACAACACCCTCATGGCATGCAAAAAGAGGAAAACAGTTAACCCCCTGAGAAAGTGGTCAACAGAACTGAAAAGAAATTTCACTAGGGAGGAGACCTGTATGGCCAACAAACACATGAGAAAGTGTTCCTGTTCAATAGCCATAAGAGAATTGCAAATTAAATCAACTACGAGATCTCATCTAACCCCTGAGGTTAGCCCAAATCAGAAAATCAGAGAGCAACAAATGTTGGAGGGGATATGGTGAAATAGGAACTCTCCTCCACTGCTGGTGGTCATGTAGATATGTAAAGCCACTATGGAAAGCAATCTGGTGATAGTTAAAGAAAATGGAAATTGATCTACCCTATGACCCAGCAATCTCTCTACAGGGCATATACCCAGAGGAGGTTACAAAATCAGTCATCTGCACTCCACTGTTTATTGAGGCTCAAATCACAATCACAAAGAGTTGGAAACAACCTAAATTCCCATTGATAGATGAGTGGAGTAGTAAACTCTGGCACATACACACAATGGAGTACTATGAAGCACTAAAAAGCATGGACAATAACATGAAACATGTCGTTTCATGGGAAGAGTTGGTAGGAATTATGTTAAGGGAGGTAAGCCAATCTCATAAGGACAAGTATAACATGAGTCCCCTGAGGTAAGTATAATCAGCACAGCAGGATTAGAAGAAAAGACACTTATCTCACAATACACTGGTGGAAGCATAGGCAGTCACGGGGAGGTCAGACCAAATCCAGGGAGGTACATGTGAATCCAACATAAAGACGGGGAAAGGAGGAAGGAGGAGAGAGAATGGGAGTGGGTAGAAACAGATGATGACATGGGGAGAACAGGGCCCTAACCCACCCAGGGGGAGAGTATTGGTTGTGTCTCCACAGAATTGGAATGTGCATACAGACGCCACTGCAGCGCACCAAATAAGGAGAACAATGTAACACGTGGAGGAATGCATGAAAAGACTGGACTACATGCCGGCCCCAACCAGAACCAGCCTGACCCCCACCCTGGAAGTGTGTGCCACAGAGAACGACATTAGACCTTCTGGTGGGGGGAAGGAACCGACCTATCATACCCAGACGGAAGCGAACCAAGAAGGAAAAAGAGAAAGGGGCAGTTGGCCTAGACTCCAAAGAGGCCCACCAAGCCCAGAGGACGAGGTCCCTGCATGGAGCTGCTAAGGTACAGGAAGGACTGTGGGACTACCAACGGCTCAAGACATGTGGTCCCCTCACTGGAGCACACGGAGACAGGGGACAATAATGGGGACACATGGCAGGGAGACAGTGAGGGAATGGAGAATGACAGATCAGCAATAGGAGTAAAGTCGAGCCACAGAGCCCCTGGGGCGCCCCAAGAATAGAATTCGGGCTAGGAGGGGCAGCCCCCAGATCTCCCTCAGGACCAGGAGTAGGGTCTCATGGGGACCAGCAAACAGACCTGGACCTATGTCGACTTTTGGTTCTTTCTTTCGTTCTTTCTTCATTTATTTATTTATTTTCTCTTGTCTTTTCTCTTTCCTTTTTTTCCTTCAACCATATGTTTTCTTATTGTTCAGACTAGAACATGGATGGTTGGCAAAATTATATGGGTTGTACCATGGGAGGGAAGCCCAGGGAGAAAGCAATGGGGCCAACGGCCCTGGAAAGTAGAGGAGGAAGAGGTGGTGGGGAGAGAGGTGCAGTGAGCAACAGTGTTGTGGACAGGGGAACAACTAGGGAAGTGGAACCAGCATCCTGTGAAGATTAGAGGAACACCAAGCTAGTGGGGAGGAAGCACCAAGAAGTGGAAGAAGGGAGAAAGTGATGGCGGGGCAGGAGGAAGCAAAAAGAAACAGAGGCAAACTCTAGGAAGCAAAAGCATAGATAGGGAGATTAAAACAGGTGTGCACTTATGCAAACACATTAATCCATAACAATAGTGGTATTGACCTATGTACATATATTTATAAGGCAATGCACTGAAGCTGTAGATGGGCGTTGAGTCTCAGCTCATACTTTCCCTCAATACAAGAACACTTTGTTCTAACAAATGGGCATTCTGTGATGCTCATCCCCCACCCCTACATGATCGCTGAAGACAAAATGGGTGCATAAAGAGATGTAGATGTAGTGAGTGCATAAAGACAGAGGATGGTACCCGGCTCTTAAAAGATATAGTGTCTGGGGTCTTAAAGTCTTGAAGTTAAACAAGCAGCCATCCAACAGTGAAGCAGCAAGACCACATGGAAGAAGCACACCAGTCGGGGTGATTGTGAGGTGTCATTGAGACAAGGCAACAGGCATCAGAAGACTCACAACAAACAGTATACAAACAAACTAACAAAAAACACATTGGTGAGACTGGAGTGGGGCTTAGAGCAAAGACCCAAAGCCCATCCGTGGACAATGGAGCATCCCCCACAGAGGGGTCGCAAGGAGGGGTTGAGTCAATCAGGGTGCAGTGGAGCACTAATGGGTCACGCAATATACCTCTGATCCCTTGAGGCCTCCTTACTCCACCCCCACCCAGGTATCATGACCCCAGTGCTGCTTCCCAATCTATACTAACTGGACAGGAGCATGCACACAAGTATAGGCAAGAGATAAAACGCACAACACATGGAACCCAGGAACAGGAAAGGGAACAGAGATACCAAAAGGGTAGGAAGTGAGGACATGTGGGAAGAGAGGCGGGCACCGATCACAACGAATGGCACATAACCACACACACTCTTCCAGAGGGACGAGCAACAGAAACCAGAAGGGAAGGGAGACAGTGGTCAGTGTGAGATTTGAAAATAACTAACAATCTACAACCTATCAAGGGGCCACAATGGTTGGGTGGGGGGGCCTAGGGAGGGGAAAAAAGGAGCTGATCCCAAGGACTCAATGGAAAGTAAATGTCTAGAAAAGAATGATGGAATACATGTACAAATATGTTGGATACAATTGATATATGGATTGTAACAAGAATTGTAAGAGCTCCCATTAAAATGATTTTTAAAATGTAATTATATTGTGAAATATTTATTTCTGATTACAAATAAATGAAATTTTGTCTTGGAAAAAAATTAATAACATGAAAAAATTTCAAGATATAGCTTGAAATACAATACCTTATATGTACAAGGAATACTAGTTAACTCAAATTTATATACCTTCCACTAAAAGCAGTGATGAAGAAATTGAAGCCTACTGCCAAGTTTTTTTAAGAACAAATTTGTCACCCTGGCCTCATTATGGTATTGATAATCATCTCCTAGTCATACCAAAGCTGAGCAGTAAATGGGAAACACTTGAAAGGAATTAACGGGTTTAAATTATTGGTGCTGTCAAGAAATATTGAAACAAGAAATCAGCCTCACTGCCATCGAGTTACTTCCAACACGTAGTGGCTCTCAGGGACACGGTAAAACTGCCTTTGTGGGCTTGAGACTCTTCCTTGGAGTACAGAGACTTCAGAAAACAAGACCATCGGCCTTGCAGGAAGCACAATTGTGCACCCATTATTCAGAAAGTCCAGTCCCTGGCTAGGGCATCATACTTGTGTAAAACAGATAGTTATCCAAGCAATGGAAAATGGATTAGCACCGTGATTGCCACACGGCATCACAACAATTGTGAGGATGGCACAGGATCAAATGACGTTTTGTTCAGTTGTGCATAAGGGCACTCTGAATCGGAGCTGACTCTCTGGAACCTAACAACAACGGCAACAGTTTTCCTGTTTCTAAAATGAACATATTATTACTTCTATAATTTTAAAGGTATCTTAAACCCGTTAGACAATTATAGAACATGATCGATTGTGAATTATACCAATAGCCCTCTATTCACAGTCACCACTAAAGATAATTAGGTTACCTTTCTGCACTTTCCCCTAGGCAACTTGGAATATATTTCTTGTTGTATCATCCTTTGATAAAATCGTGGAACATTATGCATCTTTAGTTAACTAAGTTCCCTGGCTGAAAAGTCCAATGCCAATTTCTCAAGTACACTAGAATAAAATAATCAAAAAATAAAAGCACTTTCAACATTTTTTTAGATAAGCCTAAAATTTCCCCCCTAAAATAACATATAAATGTGATCAAATTAAACATATTATTTCTAATCAGATCAAATTATTAAATGAAAATAGTCACTCACTTTTGTGGTTCTTACCCTCATTCTATTAATCTAAATATCAGCATCATGGAGAAGTCATGCATGACAATTTAGCAAAGAGAAACACACTATCTTAATTAGTCTTTGAATTTCTAGACCAATTTTAATTAGTGAATAAAACACTAATGGAAAGTTTAACTTTGCTTTTTAAATTATCACAAAAAACACAACTCCTTAGGAGAAAAAAGTTTACCAATAATTGGCAGTTTGGGAAACTTTTCATTGCATAACTTCATACAAACAATTAATGAGAAAAGAGTCATAATAAATTAATATATTGAATTAGGTCTACACTCAATAAGATTACATTAAAATCTCATTTCATTCTATTAAAAATTCAATAAATGCTAGGAATTAAATGAGGCAATCGGTAAGAACAAGGAGATTTACTTGATGTTTCATCCATTTTCTCTAGTTATTGGGTTTCATTTTTAACAGCTTGTTGACAGTGATTCTCTTCTGATAGTGCCAGAATTAGAATGTTAAGTTAACTTTGAAATCAACTAGAAAATTTTTTTTCTCAAATTGCTATCTAGTACATCTGCCTCCCCAGGTAAATGAGTTCTCGTTGAAAACTTATCATTGGAGAGGTATTAGAAGCAATGGAGGAGAGAAAGATGTTAGTGGAGGAAAAACACAGAAAATAGACTGAAAAATGGTCTGGAGCAATAAGAAAATAGCTTATAAAGTTAGTTACTCCTTGCTATAATACCTACCGAATTGCATCTTGAGATTGGTACCCAGAAGACTAATTCCTTCCCACTGTTGCTTTTGCACCACAGGCTGCAGTTTAAGAGGTATGGTGTACTTTCGGGGCCTGCTGATTTTAAGTGTCATATCCTGGGGTTTAGACAACCTGATAGCGGATCCAACTACAATTCAAAACAGTCCACCCGCCAAGTCTCAGCTGGTTTGCTCATTACAAAAATTCATAATTATTCTGCATCTGGACCCTGAGTGTACCAGCATCCGAAGTACCAGTAGAATATTATTTTGCTAATCTCTAAGCAACTCGGGGGAAAGTGTCATAGCAAATATTTCTTTCTTTTTAAATATATTTTCCAATCTCGTAATATTTGGGATGCATGAACTCAATAAGGGCTTGATACTCAGTTTTTCTTACTTTCTTGTCTATTTCCAATTAATCAGGGACTGGATTATTTAGTTGTTTTCCCCAGTCCCTTTATAACTCCGTGTCCTTTGCAAAGCCAGCCCTACATCATTTCAGTGTAATGGAATCCATTCTGACTCACACGGTTCCTATTGGACAGAGTAGAACTGCCCACTGTGGGGTTCTGCTGTAAATCTGCATGGGAGCAGAATGCGTCGTCTTTCAACCACAGAGTAAACTGTGGACCTTGTAGTTTGCAGCCCAATGCTTAACCCACTGCACTACAAAAACCCCCTTCTCTAAAGAATCAGTGTCCTTAGTTCAATGGATTTTCTAACTAATCAAATTTCAGAGTAATTAGGAACAGGAATCATCCTAGAATACTTTTTTAGAGGAGATGGCCCAATGAAATTATAAAAAGACCCCGGGGTATTTTGTACAGTCTAGTAGACATCATTCATTGACTCTCGTCTATTCACTGTTGATGTATTGTTAGGTGCCCTCAGGTCAGTTCCAACGTCTAGCAGCCCTGTGTGCCATAGAAGGGAACACTGCCAAGTCCTGTGTCAGCCTCACAACTGTTGCCATGTTTGAGTTCATTGCTGCAACCAGTTTCAATTCATTTAAGTCAAAGGTCTTCCTCTTCTTCGCTGCCCTTCTACTATATCAAGTATAGTATCCTTTTCTATGGACTGGTTTTTCCAAATAACAAGTCCAAAGTATTTGAGATGAAGTCTTATCAACCTGTCTTCTAAGGATCATTCTGGCTGTCCTCCCAAGACAGAGCTGTTTGATCTTTTGGCATCCCATGCTACTTTCTTTATTCTTCTGCACCATAATTCACATTCATCAAGTCTTAGACTGTTTTCCATATTCAATGTCCAACTTCCTATTTTCAACAGTTTTATTGGTGTATAATTCATAGCATACAATTCAATAGTTCAATCACATTGATTCTTCAATGTAAAATCATCACCACAATTAGTTTTAAAACATTTCATCATTCCTGTGCTCATTGTTATTAATCCTCATTTCTCCCTAACCTTACCTACCATACTCCCAAAGAACCATTAATTTAGTTCCTGTCTCTGTAGATGTGCTTACCCTGGATTTGACACACACACACCACCACTACCACCACCATTAAAAAATTAAAACAAATAAAAACTTCAATTGAAAAGAAAGAAGAAAATATTAAAACTAGAACAAATATAAATAGATCATAAGGGAGAACAAATTACAGGGCCCTAATTACATCTGAAACAATTCACTATCCAATATATTCATGTCCATGGCCTATGGTCAGAGGGCATTCACCGGGGTCTTGATCCAGGTGTATTTCCCCTTCTCAATGTCCAAATTTCACATGCATAGGACGAGATTGAAAATACCATGACTTGGGTCAGGTGCACCTTAGTCATCAAGGTGTCATTCTTGCTCTTCAACACTTAATTACAAAGAGGTCTTAGGCAGCAGACTTACATAATACAATGTATCATTTGATATAGTGACGATTCCAAGAGCATTGATTTTTGGATATAAGCAAAATGAATCTTTGACAACTTCAATCATTTCCCAATGTTTCATGATATTACCAATTGGTCTAGCTGTGAAGAATTTTGTTCTTTACATTGAATTGTAATCTATATTGACCTTCATCAAGCAGTGCTTCAAGCCCTTTCAGTAAAGCAACCTTTCAGCAAGCAATGTTGTATCATCTGCATATTCAAGGTTGATAACAAGCCTTCAGTATAGATTACAAGCTAATGTAAGGAAGACCAAAATCCTCACAACTGGACCAATAGGTAGCACCATGATCAATGGGAAAAGGGATAACATTGTCAAAGATTGTATAGTACTTGAATCCACCATCAGTGCCAATGGAAGAAGCAGTCAAGAGATTAAAAGATGGATTGCATGGGGCAAATATGCAGCACAGGCTTCTTTAGAGTATTAAAGAGAGAAGATATTACTTTATGGACTAAGGTAAGCCTGACCCAAGCCATGGTATTTGAGGTAGTTAGTTTATTGTGCAAACCTGGCTGATAAATGTGGGTTTAATTGAAGGACAGAGAGATAAATGGCTCAGTGGGCCTCACCTTTCTAGTTCTCGGATCTCTTGATTTCTGATGGTTGGATCAGGGTGCAGCTGCCTTAGCCAGTTCCCTACTTCAGCTGGCAAGGCCCATTTCCTGCAAGACATCACCAAGGAGAAAACACATGGACCTACCCCGATGCAGCCCTGGGTGCAGGAGCACCCATGTGGAGACCCCTGCCAGTACTGATATACTTAGACATTCACTGACTCAGCTTTCCTCCTGCAGTTGGCATCACTGCATCTGTTTTGTGAGATGGAGGAGGATTTTGTGGATTGGTGTCGGACATATGGGTTAATGTTGGACTTGTGGACTTGGGCATCACTGGGTTGGAATGTTTTCTTGATGTGCACTTGACCTTTATATAAAACTCTCTCTTATACATGAGTTTCCATGGATTTGTTTCTCTAAAGTACCCAGACTAATATTCTCCAATTCATCATATGCATGAGAAAGCTGGCTATTGAATAAGGAGCACAGTAGAAGAATAGATACATTTGAATTGTGGTGCTGGAGGAGAATACTGAAAGTGCCATGGACGGCTAAAAAGGACAAACAGATTTGTATTTTAGGAAGTACTTCCAGAACGCTCCTTAGAGGCAATGATGGCAAGACTTAGTCTTACATACTTTGATATATTGTCAGGAGAGATGAGAACCTGGATAAGTATATCATGTTTGATAAAATTGAGGAGTGGTGTCTGAACAGGAATTTATAGACTGGTATCTGACATATGGCTCATAGTAGACTAATGGACTTGAGCTGGACTGGTCTGGGATGTTTTCATAATATACAATTACTCTCTGATATAAAGCTCTCTCTTACACACATATAAGTGTCAAAAAATTTGTTTCTCTAGTTGGCCCAGACTAACAGTCGCTATGGGTGGGAGCGGACTTGACACCTACCATCAACAATTCCTCCGAAGTGGCCAGCCTATTCATTCTTCATAATCAGTTCTCAGTCTGGAAGCTCTACTGAAAACTGTTCGCCTGTGGTGGCTGGGTCAGGTTGGCCCGTCTAAAGAAACAAAACCAGTGATTTTCATATGTGCATAAGAAAGATCTTTATGTCAAGAAGCAATTTTATGTCAAGAAGGTATCTCATCCCAGTCTAACTCAAGGTCATGGGTCTGGGGCTAGCCAGAGCTCTCTTCCAACTCAGATACCTGCAGGCCAGGAACACAGAATGGTGAAGCAAGAAACAGGAAGATCACAGACCAGTGAGTGCAGAGTCTTGTGGACCCAAGGCTGGTGGGAACATGACAGAGTGCCGACAGCTACCAAGGTTTGCAGCCCACATGGAGCTTCCCTGGAGGCAGACACAAAATCCAAGAAAGGAACAAAGGGAAGGGAAAGAAAGAGAAACGTTCCCAGTGCCTCTTTGATAATAAGGTTACACTTTCCAGGAGGCACCAGCAGTCTGTGATAGGTTGCCCTCCACCCCTACCTTCACACAGGTTAGATTGACATGAAATCTGACCACCACAGTGATACTCTTTGGTATTTGAAATACCAGTGGCATAGCTTCCAGCATCCTAAGAAATCACATCCACCACGGTGTGACAAGCAGTGGCATATATCCATTAAGGATGCTGCAGATATTTGTTAAAGGAAGAGTTAAAGTGGTTTACACTGTCCCTCTACACTGGAACATAGAACCATCTTGGAGATGGAGAGATGGTATGAACCATATCACAGTATGTTAACAATATTTGTGTTTAAAAGTTTTTAAACATAGGAAAGTTGATTCCCAGTATATTCTATAGGTATTCTTAGAGGTCCACAGTGGATATTTTTTATTTGTTTTTTAGAGGGTCTTTTCAAATAGATTACACTAAAAGACAAATGTAAACAATGGGAATAGGTTTCTCAAATTAAAAGAATCTGTTTGAAAAACAGTGAAAGGATTCAAGAACACGGCACAAAACCGAGCCATAACTTCTGTCTCTCTTTTCTTCTCTGTCCCTCTCTGTCTGTCTTTTTGTTTTTCTTCAATTTGTCTTTTTTTTTTTTCACTATCCAGCTTCTCTGACTTAGGTCAGACAGAAACCTTCAGGGTTGCCAGAAATACAATACAGCTGAAGGTGGTGCTAAACTGAAATAGGACTTCTAATCTTAAGATAGGATGGGGAATATTACGATTTTTATATGAATACAGATTATTAATCATTTATATATCTATCCTACCTTGATTGAGCATTTAGATCTTTCCAAGGACTTATTATGGTTGTTAGGTGCCATCTGGTCAGTTGCGAATTATAGGGATCCCATGCACAACGGAAGAAAACAAATTCAGCTTGTCCGATGCCATCCCCAGTTACTGTTATGTTGGAGCCCATTGTTGAAGCCACCGTGTCGATCTATCTCAATGAAGGTCTTCCCTGCTTCTCGGTCCTTCTGCCTTATCAAGCTGGGTGTGCTTCTCCAGGGACTGGTCTCCCTTGAGAACACAGCCCAAGCATGTAAGACCACCTTCCCTTCCAAGGAGCATTCGAGCTGTACTTAGCCCGAGACAGATGTTTGTTTTTCCGGCCATCCATAGTATTTTCAAGATTCTTCTGAGCACCATGATTCAAATGCGTCGATTCTTCTTCAGTCTTCCTTATTCAAGCCCCAACATTCACACATATAGGAGGTCACTGAAAATGCCATGGTTGGGGCAGGTGCATCTTAGTCCTCAAACGGACATGCTTGCTCTTCAAGACTTTAAAGAGGTGTTGGGCAGAAGGTTTACCTAATGCAATTCATCTTTTGATCTCTTGACATCTGCTTCCATGAGCATTGATTTTGGATCAATACAAGGTGAAATCCTTGACAACTTCAAACTTTTCTCCATTTACCATGATGCTGTTTGTTGATCCAATGGTGAGGCTTTTTTGTGTATTCTCTCCATAGATTTGTAATCCACATTGAAAGCTGGAGTCTAAATCTTCACCAGCAAGTGCTTCAGGTCTTACTCAAAAACATATTGGAATACAAGTATGGATTAGATATTTACCTGGACCCAAGAAGCTTATATTATCAAGTACTAAAAACAAAATAAGGCAAAATAGAGAAACATGAGATTTGGGGCATTTGAGCTTTGGTGGCATGTGGTGGAACTGCCAGCCGTAGGATCTGTGGTTCAAAACCAACAGCTACTCCATAGAAGTAAGATGGGGTTCTCTAGTCCTGTGTAGCATTACAGGAAACCCACCGTGACAGTTCTATCCTGTCCTATCAATTACTAAGAGCCAGAAACGATCAACTAGCAGTGAGAGGGGGGCTTGGAAAATGGGTATAAGATAGATAAGCAATAAGGTGGGAGAATATCATGCTAGGCATCAAGCCCATGCCACAGAAGGTACTGAGTCACGAAAGTTCTAGATCTGAAGACTCATGAAAGTACACAGTGCTACTGACAGGTGAGGTTGCAGTTTCAGATGAGGGAAATGCTCCTCAAAGATGATTCATCTTTGGGGGGCCATGGATACCTTTGGATGTTTGGTGATGCGAAAGGAGCCTTCTTAGAACAATATTTTTAAATCTCTAAATTGGAAAAAGCAGAATCACAATGAAAACAAATTACTTTAAAATAAAGGTCTGTAAAGTTCTAGCCATGGGCTACTGGGAATCCATGGACCCCAGATGAACTTCTTTTGCATGACATGTAAAGACAAATGTCTAGAGTTAGCTGACTGCAACAGCTGAAAACTAGTAGATTCTTGCTGTCTTGTTAACCCACAGCAAGCTATAGATAAAGGCATCTTCGTAATGGGAAGATGACAGTTGGTGGCTTACAACGGGACTAACTAGTACTGGGGAAAATGAAGCCTCAGAGAACTTGAAGAAGACATAGATACAAGAAGTGGTCTTTACTGGGCTGGGATGTCTTTTCTTCTCCCTTCTTTTGGGGGTGGTTCTGATGTTATTCTTCAACCCCTCCCTGCAATGATCAGAGGTAAGCACCTGTAAGACTTAGCCACGTTGTCTTGCTCCTCTCTTCGCAGAAGCTCGGTAGTGCTCACAGAAAATGCTGACTCGTTCACACACTGTTGTTGCTGTTTATTACAGGCTTCTGAGTAGGCTCTGAATCTGGATGAAATAACTCACATGGCCCTTCATATGCGCCAAGGAACGCTGTGAGGATCTCCCTAGACGTGTCGACAACAGAACACATAATAAACCACCCCAAGTCTTCACACCAGGATCCAAGCATATTCCAAGACTTGGACGACGACTCCAGGAGTAGCTGAAGAGCCAGTGTGGTTGCTCTTTGGGAGCCCCATCTGACTCTGAGAGAGGTCCAATTACCAAAAGGACAAGGACTTTGGTTTGGGGAACCATGTGCTACAATGAGAACAAATGCTACCATGAAGAGTCAAAGAAAGGTGAGAATCTGGCCCGCCCCAGACTGGGAATTAGGATGAGCCATTGCAACCTACTTGGGCCACATCAATTCGACACTCACCACAGTAAAGAGAGCTCCTCTGTGTACCCAGATCAATGGCATGACCAAGGTCGCTGCCTTCCTCAAAAAAATCTTCAAATTTTAGTGCTGGATCCACCACATCTGTGAATTATAATAACTTTTCTGCTGTTTCTTATTTGTAACTAATTTTTTCATTGTAAATTGAATTTCCAGATGAAAGCTACAAATCTCTCTCTTTTGCTCTCTCTCCCTTTTCTTTCTTTCACTTTAATTCTTGTAGAAGGAAGGACTGCATTCACAGGCAAGCACTAAGATGGAAACAATATCTCAAAGACACTGACAATCTCCTCCCGAAGATGCCCCCTCTTTGAGAAGGATGTCCCCATCTCCCCCTGCTCAGGTGATACATCTAAGGCCATTCACAGATTCCTATACATAATACTGAAAACTACATTTGGCAAGCCATAAATTGAGCAAGAGGTTCATTGAGAAATCAGTTAGCCACCATCCAAGTGAGTAGCTAGCTAAAGGAATTATAAAACTTTGAGTGCACAAAAATATTAAATTTAAAATCACTGCTATCAACTCAATTCTGACTCATAGACATCATATAAGACAGAGTAGAACTGCCCCCATCACTTTCAGAGACTGCAACTCTTCGTGGGAGTAGAAAGCCTCATCTTTCTCCCACGGAGCAGCTGGTGGTTTTGAACTGCTGTCCTTGCAGTTAGCAGCCCTATGCATAAACCACTATGCCACCTAACACGTTTAGATGCACCTAAGTAAAGAGTACCTATGGGAAACTATATGTTTACTATCTATTTGGACAAATTGTTATATGGAACAACAAATCTCCTAGTAGCCCAAATTATAGGCTTTCTCTCTGTGGTGTGGAGAGGTCGCTATTATAGTTTCACTTTGTGGTAATGCTGCTACACAGTGAGGATGCCTCACAGGCCACCTAGGTCATGTATCCTCTTGGTAATATTTGGACGGTGTCATATACCTGGAAAAGGCACATTGATGAAGATGAGCTTTATTTTTAAAGGTGAGTCAGATTTCAGTGGAAATTGTGACCTGTTAATGGATAACTCAGAACTTAGGCTGCAGAGTCAGTTTCCTATTTATCACAACAGAGAGAGAGAGGAGGGGAAAAAGGAAAGAAAGAAAAGAAATTGGATGATGATTCAGCTTGTGGTTTAACAAATGCACTCTGTGAAACTCTAACCATGTTGCCCCCTCCTGACTTTGATTAAGTGCTCCTGGTTCAAACAGATGCCTCCGACATCAGGCTGGAGGCACTGCTGTCTCTGATAATGAAGGGAGAGAAGCAGGCATGATGTATATGAAGGAACTTTTTAAAGGAAAACTCTGCAGCTTTTTCATTCCAAGGAACATCTCAGTACTCAGAAAAGTGAGTCTATTCAGTAAGCTTGTTGAAAATGTCCATTTTGAATAAAATTCAAAATGAGTAAAAGGATGATTTATCTAGGCAATATTGAATTGATAAATTTAATCTGAATTATAATATATCCCCATGTACTTAAATGTGCTAAAAATGTGTGCTGAACAAAATGGGTCTACAATGTAAGTGAATGGCAAACTAGTATGACCAAAAGTACATATAACTTAAATTAAAAAAATAAACAACTAACCTTAAACTCTAAGAAACATTTAACCTAATAATAATGTAATATACATAGACATGTAGTTGCTTGTCAATATGGAGATTTATAGTTAAGTTAAGTTATGCTAGTCTGATGATTATTTTCTGAATTTGGCTCTCTTAATTTTCCTTTAAATGGATTTTTTAAATATCTCCAGAATATGCTTTATTATGAGTCGGAATTGGCTCAATACCAGTGAGTTTTGAATTAGAGTTTATACTAACTATCCCTTACTTTTTAGGGGTTGAAGATCTGTTAATAATCTAATTTGACCATTAATCTTCTTCTTTCTTCCCACAGTCTTTTTTACCTGAATAAGTCTGCTAAGAAATAGTACCCTCTGGTTTAGAATTCCATACTTAATTCCAACAATGTCACTGAGAAAAATTATGTGGAGATCACTCCTGCTCACACAGTCAACTTTAAACCCATTCTCAGTAATTGGCTTAATGAAGGTGCTTTATAATATTTGAAATAAATATTAACTTGCCCTGTCACTCTACAAATCAAAAGAAAGGAATCCCTTAGACCTAGTTTTCAAGGTAGGAGCATTTCTGGTACATTTTGAAATTATTGGAATCTCAATGGCATTAAAACGGAAAATAAAAGCAGTCAGTCTTCTGAGCGAATGGAGCCAAGAAAGAATGGCAGATGACATGCACCCGCTCAGGGCTTCTTTCCCGCACGGCCTCTCGGACTGGAAACAACACCACGCAGAGGGAGCGTGACACTGAAGTCAAACTTTCCAAGTCCAAATGAACTCATTGATTATTTGTAGCATTTTCAAGTATTATTATTACGTATCTCCATAAATGTAGTCATAAAACTAAAATTCCAGTGCTCTGTTCACTACAGTTTTTTATGAAAGAAATATTTTTAATTATATGGGAAGAGATGAGAATACAATGTATCATGATAGGAATAATCACCTCACAAATGAACAATCTAGATACTTGCCCGGTTTCTTACTGTCTAGAAAACATGAGCTTTCACTGGAGGATTCTGAGCTGTAAATAACAATGCAGAAGGAAACAAAAATTCTCAAGATAATTCAAATGACCTGTTTTTACCTTGCTTGTCTCAATTTCAATCTTTTTGCCTTATCGCTGAGCTCAGAAAATGAGATGTTGTCTTCTAAAAAGAGAAAGCCTGAAGTCATTTCTCAGTCCTTAAACATTGAGTTAATTCATTTCTGAAAGAAATCAATGCCCATCAACATTGCTGGTCCCATCACACCCAGTCATTCTCATTGATAAAGTAGAAGAGACGATACACATGGTCAACTCTCCCTGAAAAGAGAGAGAGAGAGAGAGAGGGGAGCATGTTATCTTAATAACATTCATTCCAAATCTACAGTGTATGTCACGGCTGTTTGGCCAGAAATGCTGTAAATCTGTGCTTCAAATATCACTCAAGACGATGTCAACAAAACAGAGTGCTATAACTATATATCAGGATCACAGTAAGAGGTTTGTGATATTCCTGAAAGTTGGTTTGCTATTTTCTTCTCATTGTTTATTTTCACTTTTGTGGTATGTAGTATTTTTTCATGTCTAGGGGTTTGTTTAAAACAAAAGCTAAGTATTTTTTCTTTGTAATATCAAATCTGGGCCCCAGAGCTGCTGACTAGTCCATTGCTTCCCTCTAAATGTGTTTACTGGGCTTGCAGAATCAGTGCATTATTTTTCTTATTCATTACACAATGTTTATGGACAAATGTACATGGTGGATGGACAGGCACTATTTGAAAAGCTAGGCAGACAAATTAAATAAAACATGTTTCTTTGCCCCTCATGAGTTTAAAGTCTCTGTATCATGACACCATAGAAGCAAATAAGTGCAATTTAAAGTCAAATAATAACAGTCTACAATACGCTCTTGGATACCGGTCATTTCATTTCACCTAATTCTACCTTCTTCTAAAAATGTTCAGACTTTAAAGAAATGTTACCTGTTTGATCATTACCATATTCTTTAAAAGTATATTAAATATTAATCTTGAACATGATACTCCAGTAAAGAACACTAATTGCACGTATGGATAGTGATACACAATATATTCCCTTGTATATTAACTTGGTAGCCAACTAAAGAATTTACAGTTCGCAAAGCAAACATTAAGAAAATATTAGTAATAACACAGTCCATTTCAGAAGTATTGCAGAAACCCTTATCTATCACCTCTGGGCAAATGTATTATTTATGATGTTTGAGGGCTAATAGCTATTATTGCTTTCTATATTCTATTGATAGAGATCCTTTGAGGTGTAATGGTTAAGTGCTCAGGTGCTGACCAAAAGTTTAGAAAGATCTGGTGATATACTTGTATTTCCAAAAAGTAAACAACCACGGCCACTTTATGGGCAGGTCTGCTCTTTCCCATGTGGCTGCCGAGTCTAAATCAACTCTATGGGACACAACAGCAATTGATCCTACTGAAGTTAGCCATTTGATGCTATCCTTGACTCCAAGAAGCACCATTTCAGCCACTGATCCATTCACTCAAATTGAGAGGCATTAAAATATCAAAGTCAATCTAAAAATAGTTCACCATTTTATAGACAGATCTATCTAGTTTTAAACTTTTAATCGTCTTATCATTATATGGAGGAAGTAGAAGCTTCCCTTTAATATAAAACTGAAAAAATATTACTGGTTGATTTCAAAAGACACATCTTAACTCCTTCATCAATTTCCCATCCAGCTCAGAACGGTATAGGAGTAAAGATGAATTCTCAGATAAGACTAGATTATAGGAAACTCTAGATTAACTTCTTTTATTGTTCAAATAAATTATATTAAAATTGCCTGTCATTTAATTGGATTTTGTTTCTTTTAATTTGCAACACAAAGTCTCATAATTTAATCTTGGAAATACTGAACAGAGTCAATGCCAAGGCAAAATTATCCTTAATCCCTATGATTTTTTTCTTCAGATGTTAGACTTGTCTCAGATAAATCACTCTTCTGGCATGTTAATATATGATTAAGAAATTATGTTTAGTTCTTAGATTAACATGCAAGTTTAAAGAGTTGCTATTAGCTAAAGAAACTACAATGTATGTATGTGTGATAGTAACTACCGTATATACTCGAGTAGAAGCCGACCCGAATATCAGCCAAAGCACCTAATTTTACCACAAAAACTGCATTTAAAATGTGCTGAAAAACTCGGCTTTTGCATGAGTATCTGCAGTATTCCAATAACAACAACAGATTTCTTTCCAAATATATTTGGCTAACAATTTATGTAACCAAATTTTTTCATGTAAAATGAAGGAATCTGAGGGATATTTCATGCTCTTGGAGGGGTAGGGAGGCAACACTTAATAACATACTGACCAAGGTGATTCTATTTCATAGCCAATGAGGAGAATTACACATTGGGTTTCTGAAGCTATAAATCTTTGAGGGACTCATCTTTCCTTTGTGCAAAGGAACCCGGCGGGCCCTGTTGAGTAAGCACGGGGCCGCTAGACTGAAAGTTGGCAGCTCAACCCCACCAGGTGCCCGGGGAGAAAGAGGCGATTATTTGCTCACCCTAGGTTCACAGCCCCAGAAACTGTATGGGGCAACTGAGAGTCATAATCCTCTCAACTGCAGTGGGTTTGGGTTCTTCGGTGGAGAAGCTGGTGAATTTGAATCTCCAACTTTTCAGTTAGCAAACCAATGTTGACAGCCAATGCGAAAATCACTAGAAGCCATTATATTTTATAACATAAATAGCAACTCAAAAATAAGTACAGAAAAAAAAGTCAGTTGGCTGAGTTCTCCCACCTCTTTACTTAATGGAGCTCGTGCTGTGGTAACAGTGTCCTCAATCAGCATGTGCAGACACCCTCAAAGGCACTGAAACATTTACCCTCAAGTAGCTCAGATGTTAACACCCCAGGTCCCTTGGCTCCACCTAGGAGCTCATTCCTTTTGCTTGTAGTGCCCTTTGCTTCTTCATCCATGTTTCTACCGGTGCCTGCCCAAGTTAGGCAGAACAACCAAAAAGCAGACTCCTTCCTCTATCCTACCCCAAGAACAAATAGATCCTCTCTCTGAGATAATGCTTACTCTACTTTTGCATGCCTCTGGCTTCACTAATGACAGCTGGCAAAAATAAAAATTGAAAAAGTCAAAAGGACAATTGGAAATATGCCACTGGGAGTGTTACTCTTTTTCTGTCAGAATCATGCTTTAAATGAATGTAAGTTAAATTAATTAATAATTTCTAATTACTCAATCCTAAAAAATGCTCAATTATTTAGCATATTCAGTGAAAAATAGCTATAATGTATGTATCTGTTTATAGATATCAAAGTATTTTCAAAATCATTTTATCTCATCCTCTCAACAATAAAAACAGTTCATGTTACTTAATGTTTTGATAGGTTTCAGGTGCACTATTGTTTACTATACCTTGAGTACAGGAAAATTGGGACACTACAAGGCTAATTAACTTTCCCCAAATTACAGATATAATACATGAAGGGTAAATATTGAATTCCAAGCAGTCTGGTATCAGAGTGGAGACACACAATATTCATCCTACAAAAACTTCCCTGTTCCATAGAAAATACATTATTGTCCCTGTTTAATACAGGAGTAAAAAACTATCAGAGTTTTTCTATACAAATGTCAGTATATCTAGATCTCAGCTTCAGGGAAGGCAGTGACGGAAAACAAGGTTGCAGGAGTTGACAGAATGCCAATTGAAAAGTTCCAGCACACTGATGAAGCCCTGCAGGAGCTCATCGAGTCTGGCCAATTGACTGCCAGAGATCCATAGTTGTGCGACATATTCCAAAGACAGGTTACCAAACAGTACGTGAGAATTGTCCAACTATATCATTAATGTCTCCCTCGATGAGATGGACTGACACCGTGTCCATTGACATGTCCACCTTGTTCAAACATGATAGCCATTGTGAAGATGGCACAGGATAGGCGATGGTATGTTCAGTTGTACATGAGGCTGCAAGGAGTTTGAACCAACGGGATGGTCCCTAACAATAACAACAACAGACATCTAGATATCACCTAGAGGGCACATTAAAAATATCGTTTCAGATGAAGAAACTCAGGTGATTCTGCTCATGCAACTTCACACCTGGGCAAGGTTCTATATGCTAGTGCTCAAATGACGGCAAATTAGAATCATCTAGAAAATTTAAAATAGCACTGATGTATGATTCTTCTCTTCAAAGGGTGATATAAATAATATGTGGTACAGGGCACCCTTCATAGGTGGTTTTATCATCAGCAGTCTGAAAACAACTGTTCTAAACTAGTCTTTCTGTAGACAAATGAAAGTGCACATAAATCTGAAATAGGCAGATAATTCCCTTAATTTTTCATTACACAAAGTAGCATGATACATAATTGAAATTCATGGGTCAGAAAGACAGTTTTCATAAGATACACAAGGAGGTCATGAAGAGATCACTGGATATATGTTTGCTGTACCAAAGGTGGTGAAGAAATCAGATGGTGCCTGGCTATCAGAAAACAGTTTCTGGGGTCTTAGAGGCTTAGCTTCAAACAAGCAGCCATCTAAGTGAGAAGGCAACTAAGTCCACCCCAAAGAAGCTTGTGTGTTCCAAGGATTTTAAGTAATAAAGCCCAAATCTGATGGAGGGAACAGTATCAGAGCTGAAATTCTGGACACCTGGGTTGCAAAAGGCTTTGGATGACAGCTGAAGCCCAGAATCCATTTGCAGGGTTCTCAGAGTAAGCCTCTATTGCAGTGGTTCTCCACCTTCCTAATGCTATGACCCTTTAATAGGCCCTCATGTTGTAGTGACCCTCCCCAACCATAAAATTATTTTTGTTGTTACTTCATAACTGTCATTTTGTTACTGTTACGTATCTGGCAACCACTGTGAAAGGCACGTTCAGCCCCCCAAGGGGTCACGACCCACAGGTTGAGAACTGCTGCTCTATTGACTCATCTCTGACCATAGTTCGGAGGGGAATAGCCCGGCTATCAGGCAGAGAGCATTGTAAAGTCAATTATGGCAGTTGTGGTTTGGTTAAAATATTAATGTTTTATCATTTGATCTCATGTTAAAGTTGTTTCCATTTTTAATATTTTCTTTTTCTCCTTGACTGAGGTTTTCCCGTTTTGTCAAGTCATTGTTGTTGAGTTGGTTTTTGTTTGTTTGCTGTGTATGATGTATGATTGTGTTTTGTTTTGTATGATTTTCTGTATATGAAATTCAAGCTAGGTAGATCTATAGAGGAATTAACTGGATAGAGGCATGGCAGGGTGTGGGATCGGAGGGAGCAAGGAGTTAACAATTATGATTATGAGAAGAAAATATTTTGAAATTGATTAGGGTGATGATTTCATAAGTCATCTTAATGTAATTGAACTGTTTAATTGTACGATGTGTGAATGATATGCCAAAGCAGCTATTATGAAAGAGATCTATGAGTGGGCTTCAAAATGTTCTTGAAAGAAGACATTAAAAGGTAGCTTTTTTATGATAATATTTTATACAAATTTTTGGAATATATAGTCTTTATAGTTAAACTGCCAGGCACACATTAATCCTGACACTGACCCAAGCCAGGGTATTCTCTATTGCATCATGTGCATCTGAAAGTTGGACATTGAAAACGGAAGACTGTACAAGAATCGATGGGTTTGAATTGTGGTGCTGGAGAAAAATACTGAAAGTACATGAACTGCTAAAAGGACAAACAGATCTATCTTTGAAGAAGTAAAGCCACAGTGCTCCTAAGAGGCAAGGACATATTGTCACCCCTACATCCACCTAGGTATGTGTCATTGACAGAAACTCTAATCATCACAGCAAGTCTAAAAATATTGCTAAAGTATCTTTAAAACCTTTAGTAAACAAAGTTATCAAAATGTGAAGCCAATGTTCCTTGACAGCAGTTTTGGCAACCTAGTTGGAGTCAGATAATCATGTTCCGTCGGTGAGTTTTAGAAGTCAGAAGTGGCAAAATCAGTGGTGTAAGATGGATGGGGTAAGAAAGAAGTCTCATGGGGCAACTCCAGCTATACAAGAAGTGTTAGCAGGTAGCTCGGATGAATTCTACACAAATGCCCTGTCCTTTTTCTCACCAGTGCATTTTTCCATTGTATTAAAACTTCTTCCTAATAAAGACCCATGACTATTCTATGTACTTCAAGAAAATATATCAAGAATATTTATTTTCATTCCTAAAATACATTTCTTTTGGATCCTACAATACAGGTGATATGAACTTCTGAGTTGGTATCTCCACCTTGAATCTAATTGTCCCGGCCGATCCTTTTGGAAGCCACTAGCACAGTGTCACTTTGCCCATATTCCATTGATCAAATCTACTCACCCAGATAAAAGGGATGAAAAAATAGATTTCACATTACAGAAGTGCATGGAGGAGGAGAGATATTGTTATGATAATATGCATGAATACATAGTACAGTTTGCCGCATTCCGCAGATATTTGCTGATTACCCTTTGTGTCCCAAGTGCCAACCTCATTTATGACAATTAAAATATAAGTAAGTATTGGTCCCTACAAGTTAATAATTTTAGCAGTTGAGCTATATAATGGCCTCATCCACTAGATCTTATTCACAGAAACTACTGCAAAACTGCTCCCTGATATTTACATTGGTATTTTCTTATAAAGTAACTCTTCCTCATGGGTTTCACATGCTATTCCATCCTAAGATGCCCATCTGGATTTTATTTTCCATCTGTTTGACTCTCATCAGATATTAAACATACCTTCCATATTTTCTATAAATAATCCATTTGTTAATTCAACATATTTCTATTTAGTATCTTCAATGGGAAAAAGTGTTATATTCATATATATATAATACAATACTATATAGTATATGCACATATATATATTATATACACATAATATATAATATAATATATGCATAATGTATAATACATACACATAATGTGTAATATATATGCATAATGTATAATATATACACATAATGTATAATATGTACCCATAATACATAATATATACCCATAATGTATCATATATACACATAATGAAATCAATGGCTTTGTTCTTCATCAGACTACTGGGGACATTTCTAAGACAGATATTGATCCATTTATCCATCAAGACAGATCTTCAAATTAACCAAATCTTCTAATTTTTTATTAATATAATATGACATTAGTAAAGTAAAAAAGATTTTATTAGTATTTGCTTGCTTATGTTTCTATAGTTTAGTTCACAAAGAAAATGCCTAAGACTGTCAGAGCCATATTGAAATCAATGCAAAGTAGTATTCTATCAAAGAAGAAAGGAAATCATTAGTTTATCAAGAAAATTCAAATTCAAATGAATTGAAATTGATAACAGCTTTCTGTTTCTGGTGCTTACATAACATTTGCTTATGGATTTTAAAAATATTTTATAATTTGATTAAGTATCAATGAACACTTCATCTTCAAAAGTACCAATATGTGGGTAACAAGGATTCAGGATTGGGAAATTTTTGTTAATCACAAATTCTTAATTAATAAAGATTTAACATACATGGATTTCTGGTTTCCAAATAATTAAAATTTAATTAACAGACACAGGAAATTAGAAATCATTGACGTTGGTGATCAGAATGCTAGCACAATATTGCTTTTCCCGAAGTCATCATCAATAGCAACAATGATTTTTGTGCAATAGATAAAGTCTACAAAGAGTTCTAATTCATACAAATTAATTGTCAAAAAGTTTCCCGGAAAACCATGTTTGAAAGCAATAAATTATTTAAATATTATCACCTCTCCCACAAAGTCTCTTCAGATTGGAAAATACTTGACTTTAGCTTTGAAGGAATAAAAATTTCAGAGAACTAAGTGACACCACGATTTTGATATCCAGTAGCCAGTTTCATTTTTTTTCATTTTCATGTCACCACAACATGAGAATTATCATTTCAATGAATCAGCTCATTCCAGTGTTACATGGAAGCTTCCTGGAGTGAGCATTCTTGAACATCCTTACTCTTGGGGCTTCCCTTGCTGTACAATCTATGTCTCGTCTGTAAAATCAGAATCCCACTGAGGCCTTTTCACTCAGTGCCTGGATAAAATTATATCCCAATGTTCATTCCATCATACCAAATGTTAAATAATGAAAACAAAACAATTACATTAGTTGACCTCCTTGAAGGTAATAGTTGTATTCTTTTTAATTATGTAAAATTATGACACATGGTTAAGAACCTTGATGGTTACTGACAAATGTCACCAATTATTACACTGTAAGGATTCATAGTATTATATTGCATTGTTTTTATAGATAAATGAAGACATAGAGCTTTATAGCCCTATAAAAGATCAGAAAAGGAACATCATTAACTCCAGTACTAAAAGAAAAGACTTTTCAGGTTTTACTGATAAAGCCAATGGAACTCATCAAACCATAAATTCTGCCTCTAAAAATCATTAAATTCAAGTAAAACACAGTTTCTTTTAGTCAGTGGGGGGGGGGGGAAGTCTCTGGTTCAAGTGTCAAAATGGATGAATTTATCATAAAACCACAAAAAGAACTTAGATTAAAGCAACTTAATGATCTGACATCTAATCTGCTCTCTTATCAGATACAATCTTTAAATAACCTCTCCTTGTGAATTCATTTCATATTCATTTGGAATAGTACTTGATCATAGGAACATGACTGTATGCTGCTACTAAAAGAAGATAATTAAGCAATGTGTTCTTCCAAGGACATCACCACCCTATAACATCCATCTTCCCACATGGAGAGTTAATAATTTCAATAATGTTGCCATGACATTGTAATATCCTGCAGCTTCTTATTCCACTGGCCTTGCTCTAAGGTCAAATGCCGGCTGCTTTGTAATAAACTTTCATATGTTTTCTGTGCCCCTTCTGAGAGGTTTTTTCCTCCCACATTAGTAGAGAAAAATGTCAACAGATTTAGATGTTATATAGATTCTCGTACACCAGTTATCCTTCTGAACATTCTACCAGCATGCATTAAGAGAAATAATGTTATATGTACTTGTAAAAAGTGTCAAAGTCATTCTAGATCGGTAGGTAGATAGATTAATATATATTTGGATGTGATGGAATAATATACTAAGAATGGAGCCATATTTTAAATGAGAGTTTTTTAAAAAACCAACCCCAAAACTCACTATTATAGGGTCAATTATGATTCATGGCGATACTACATGGCAGGGTGGAACTGTCCCTGTGAGTTTCTGAGACGATAATTCTTTATGGGAGTAAAATCCTCATTTTTCTCCCATGGAATCACTGGTGGTTTCAAACTCCTGACCTTGTGGTTATCACCCCAATGAGTAAACAGATCACAAAATATTCAAGTAATTGATATTCTACTAGCATTTTTCACTGTGAGGTTTCCAGCTTGACTAGAAATTTGTATAACATCAAAGAGAATTCCAAAAATGGAAGTTCTCTGGAATCCATTAAACTCTCATCCAATGCCTCATCTCTATTCAAAAAATAATAACAACACACTTCAAGGGAAAGTCAGAAGAGTGAAAATAAGAATTTGTTCTTCTGAATTCCAATCAATTGCAGAATTGTATGCATGCATGTGTTTTATCCACACAAAGATAACAGGACATTAGTACACGTAAAAATACTCCAATAGCCAAAAAGAAAACTTATTTCCACATTGCTAGTATTTTTATGTAAAAGTCAAAATAGCAATGGCCGTGAATCTGCATTTGAAGTTGAAAACCCATATGCATGTGAAATTTGAAATTCTAGATCCGTGTCTATCTGCATTTGAAGTTCTAGATCTATACACATGAGTGTTTTCCGAACTCTATGAAGACAAAAAAGACACTGAACTTGCTCCTGGGCCCACAGAGAACAGGCCTTTGTCCTTGAAAAGTCCCAGAGAACATCCCAAAGGGTCATTCTCCAAAAATTTTCAATATTATATTCTGCTCTTAAGATCTCAGACAAATAGAAACAACACATTAAGTCAGAAAAGGATTATGTGAAAGAAGGATTTAGCAGAAATGTATTTTTTTACAGTAAGAAAATAAAATGAACTGACAGTAAAATAGAGGCATCAGCAGCATTTATTTTATAAGCTTAGTTTTTTGGGTTTTGTTTGTTTTTTGCTTCATGAATAATCTGTCTTTTCATATTACAATGAGAGTTTTAGGAATGTTTAGTTTGCTGTAAATAAAAGAATTTGACTAAAAAGAAATGGGCTCACATTGGGTCTTTGATTCATCACCTCACACATCACACTCAATGGCAATGGCTTTCACTTCTTATTCTCATATGAGTGTCTTGGTTCCATGAAAATAAAGTTTTCTCATCCAGGAATCCCAACTTACAAAAGTAATTCTTGGCACGAAGTCTATGACCCATAATGTCTATAAAATGAATATTAATAACCAAGGAACACAGTTTCACAAGGTTGCACTCTAAAGAAAACTTAAGTATGTGAAATTTACTTGAATAGCTTTAAAGCAGAATAGTTTTAAAAAATCATATCAGTCTGTAAGAGAACTCTATCAAAGTTTATGCCGTGTACATTTGTGACTCTGGCTGCTGGGGCCTTTACAAGAGCAGATCATGTCTTCTTTCCTTCATTGGAGCAGCTGGTGTGTTTGAACTGTTAACCTTTTCCTTAGCCGTTCAATGATTACCCAACAGGACCATCAGGAAGTCAAAATGGTTCCAGAGAAGAAAGAACTTTCCAAAGATCCTTATACCCCATGCTAAGATTAGAAATTATATATCATCATGGAAAATAAAGTCAGAATACACCCGATAGGATTTGTCTTGGTGATGAAGAATTTCATACAACATTGTCTTAAAGCACAATTAAAATAACTACTCACTTGTCCTAAAACAGTTTACTCTGACCTTTGGAGTCTGTTGAAATTCCACAGAAATACTTATTTTACAAGAGGGCAATGCCCAAGGCTAAGCTATTCTTTGAATTGATGGGCCTTGTAGACAATCCGCTTTCTCAAGGTTCAAGGTTCAAAAATCATCTCCAGGTGCCAATACTTTTCCTGACCCTCAACAGCCAAGAAACCCAGGATTTCATGAATCCATAAAATTAAAACTATTTCTCCAAAGTATTCAAAGAAACTTGAAGCATTACAGATAGGAAAAAAAAGCTGGTTCTTCTAAATACAAGGAAGAATTGTTCAAATCACTCAGCAATCATCAGCACTTTACTTGATTCGCATAGAAAAGAAAAGACAACCCCCTATAGGTCTCACAAAGTCACCTCTTGTTAAAGACAAGTATTTTACATGGAAACTGCTACAAGATGTTAGACCAGTTGTCTATTGTTATGAAGGAGATATTAGCATTTCTATTTGTTTGTGTGATCTCAGTTAACACCTTACATTGTAAAAGCACAACATTTTCCACATTTAACCCAATATCGTGGTCCTTTTTGGATGGCTCATTGTGATATACATGTCTTAGTTGTTCTATAGACATTTTTGTTTTATATGGAAACATTTAGTACAATCTTTTAGGGTTTTTAAAAATATTTTTGAAATGACAAAAGAGAGAAGTGAGTTTGTAATTGGCTTCTTCTTTCATTCTTTTAACTGAGAAATAAACAAATCATCCCTCAATTAGAGCCGTTGATTTGATTAATTCTGTCAGTTAACTCTTTGTCATGGAATATGTCACCTTTAGAAATGACAAAATGAAAATAGATCGTGGGGATACTGTTTCTCTGATACTTTTATTATACCCCAAAGGAGCGAAGTAGAAAATAATTTGTGGTTAACTTCTCCTAAACAGGCAGTCCTCCACAAAAGACAATGCTTCTGTTCTTGAACATTTAAACCACCTCAAAATGAATTTTTCTCCCCCCAACACCAACCCCAAATTTTCTTTTGCTCTACTATAACATTTACAAAATTTCCCTATGGTAAAACAGATGAGGGTTTCTTTGGGTATGTCTTGGAAATAGCGGAAGTGATAAAACATTACAGTTGTCTTCTTCTTAATGGTTCAGATGTTTCCCCTGGTCTCCCGGCCGCCCTCCTCTGTGCGTCCTCCTCTCTGGAGAGCAGTCATCATTTACAGTTCGTTTCTTGCTTGAATTTCAACTCTTAAATTAAGGAATAAAGAACAGAGCACTGTATCAGGGCAGCGGGGGAGAAATCAAAATATTTAACCTGAAAAACAATGTTTCCTCTACAATAACCGAATACAAAATAAAACAAAACTAAGGGGGAATTTCATCCACATTTAAGGGAGAGGGAAGGCGCTAGTAAGGGTATTTCTCTATGGTTTGAGACATAAATCTGAAATGAAATCCCTGGAAATCCATTTATTTTAGGGATCACAGTCAAACAGAGGCATGTATGAACAAATAATGCATCTAAATAAGGATCTTAAATTTGAAAGGAAAATATGAAAATAATCCTTGAGAGACTTCTGAAATGTTGAAAATACATATTGTCTGGGAGAGGTGGGCAGGAAAAGGAGGAAAGAGTGGAAGACCACAGTAAATGGGCCTATAGTCTTGTATTCAAAGCCAGTTTGTAGGTGTAGTATATCACGAATGGAAGCAGCATGGCTATGTGTTAAGCTGTAGTTATTAAACATAAGTATAAATACATGAGATAAGCACCTTGAAGACAAAGGTTCAGAGCATCCATGGAGTCTAGAGATCCACCCTCAAACGAGAGTGGAAGTTGGGGGGAAAATTACACTCCCAATTTCTTTCTTTATATTGTCTTCTAGAGCATTGCAAGGCGTTCTGGTGGCATAGTGGATTGTGTGTTGGCCTGTTTTGATATATTGGGTTATCTAGAAAAACTAGCTAGATGATAGATAGATAGATAGATAGATAGATAGATAGATAGATAGATAGATAGATAGATAGATAAAATTTTAAATCAAGAAAATGGCTCACACACTTGTGAAATGGGTAAGTTCAGTCCCCATCCAGGCAGCTTCTAAGACCAAGGTCCAGCTGTTAAACTGGCAAGTATTGTTATATTCTTCTCACTGAGTTTTGTAATCAAGTGGATAAAATGAGAAATATTATCAAAAGCAACAAAATAAAATAACCAACTCTAAATTGATCAGCCATTCCTCTGATATTTATGATATAAAGTATAGTGCAATGTCTGTTTATGAGTCCATCTCCCTCAGAACCTGCTGCCAATCAGTTAATTCTAACCCACATAGTGACCCTCTGTGGGTTCCCCCCTTTTTAAAAATATATGATTATTGATATAAAATTCACATATCATGCACTTCCATAGTTAAGTCGCTTTTAAAAAGAGCTGCATGTACATCCTTCCAATCAGTTCTAGCGCTCCCTCCCCACTCCTGCACTCATCATTTGCTCCCCAATTCCCCTCACCTTCCCAGCCCCCAACCCCAGTAAACCATTGTATCAGTTATTGTCTCGATGCATCCATTCCCTCGGGGCTTCATAAACTAGGAAACCTACCAGAAGAATAAAAATCAAAACCAAAACTAATCAGAAAGAAAACAATAAGAAGAAAAAAGCAATTTTTTTAAAGCCAAAAAGGAAATGTCAGTCATGGAACAAGCAAGAAATATTTAAGCCTAGAGCAAATTCAGATTGAGTCAAGAGGGAGGCCAACTGACCAAGTATTATTTTGTAGTTCGATCCACCATAGTCAAGTTTACAAGAGTGTCTGATAGCAACGGTGTTCAAGTCCCTTGTCTGTGGTGAGAGGGGAGCTGTGAGGGACTAACCTGACTAGACATACTAACCCACAGCGACCCTTGTGGGTTCTGAGACCGACTGTTCACAGGAGTGGCAAGCCCGTCTTTCTCCCTCAGCACTGCTGGTGCTTTCGACCACGCCAACATCTAGCCCCGCCATAGCCGTCTACACATTGGTGTTCCTTTTTGACCTCTTTTACTTTCAGCATATTTGATTTTGTCATTGTCATCTTTGGATTACACAGGCTGGTGTTTTTCTTCCATGTGGACGTAGTTGACACCTCACCTGGACGGCTGCTTGTTTGAGTACAAACCTTTAAGACCCAAGACACTATACCAGTTGATAGCGGGGCACCATCTGCTTTCTTCACAACATTTTGCTGTAGCACCCTTACCGGGAGTCAGTGATTTCTTCACGAAGGTGAGAATCGAGCAGCGCCATGTGGTAAGAACTGTTTGGGGATTGGGGCTAGAATTAAGTGGGATCCCAGAATCCACCTGTTGTCCACAGGTTATGAATGAGTCTGGTTTCCTATGTAGAATTTGTGAGGCTGCAAAACCTTTATGGGAGAGATAGTTTCACCTTTTTCTAGGGACCGACCTCGTGGTTAGCAACACAATGCTTATCCAACTGCATGGCGGGGTTCTTGTAACTATTTGTATTTGCTACATAACAGTCCATAATATTTTCCTAATGAAACAAAGGGTAAATTTAATAATCATATCTTTTCTATAACAAAATAAATGTTTGCACAACACTTACTTCTCCTTTGAAGGAGAACTGGGGATGCAGTGCATATAACAGCAAGGCCAGGGATCTGAAAAGAAAGATGTGATAAACTGCTCCTATAAAGATCTGGTCTTAGAAACCCTACTCTGCCCCACAGGGTCACTGTGAGTTGGAATCCACTCATCAACAGTGAGTCTGAGTTTGGACCCTTTCCTACAAGTGGTAGTGAAAATTGATCTAGAGAAAATTTGGAATAACTTCAATAATTCTTTGAACCTGGGCAACACTCACAAGGTTATTTACCAATAAATGTCCATCTGAGAGAGCTATATATTAGGAGTAAAATTTATAATATGCTGATAATATAAAATGCTGATGAGAATGCAGACAATCATAACTCATAAAATTTTGATGAAAATGTAAAATGCTATGACAACTTGGGGAAAAATTTTCCCCCTTGGTTTCTTAGCATAAGATTTAGCAATTACCTAAGCAGTTAGGCAACAGAAATAAAAGCATATGTATACACAGATACATGAGTCAAAAAGAAAAATAACAAATTTCAAGCACAATCAACAGAATTGAGTGTTTGCCAGTTTGTAGTATTGTGGTGACTTGTATGTCACTGTGATGCTAGTATACTACTACCTATGTTCCAAATACCATTATTCTCAGACACGATGGGCAAGTTTCAGGAGAACTTCCATATTATGACGGACTAAAAAAGAAGACCTGAAGATCTATGTCTTAAAAAACAAACTGGCCGGAGAACACTGTATGAATAGCAACGGGACTTTGATATATGATATAGCCCCTCCAGTTCGAAGATACTCAAAACACAATTGGAGGAAGAACTGGAGTTTGAAAATTAAAAGAGGAAAACACACGTACCATTCCTGAAGCTGAAAGAACTCTAGAAAAGATCAAGCCTGGGATTGTAATATTGAATGATTCTGTGAGGAAAATCTTGACTGATGCACAAAGAACCAAAAGAAAACAGAAATAATGCACCATCACTGTAATAGAATAAGTCAGTGCTGCACCCTCTCAGGAAGTAACGTATGATCAAGGACGGAACTAAAGGAAGAAATTCAAACTGCACTGAAGGGCCTGCCGGATTCCTAGCTGGAATGCTTCGACAAACTGATGCAACACTGGACGGGCTCACTTCTCTCTGCCAAGAAAGCTGGAAAACAACCACGTGGGCAACAGAGCAGAACCGATCATTGTTGGCCTTCATCCCAAAGCGAGGTGATCCAGCATAATGCGGAGACTGTCAAATAAGATCATTCATGTCACATGCAAGTAAAATTGTGCTGAAGATAATTGCCTGAATTTCCGTCTGGATTCAGAAAAAGACCGTCAGATGACTGTTGCCTGAAAGCAACGAAAAATAGGAAGATGTTTGTCTTTCTGAAATTTTTTACGAACTATGAAAAGGCATTCAGAGTCAATGCATAAGTTTTAGCAAGTTATCAATACCATTGTGAATAAAGGGCATTCCGGAGTACTTACTTCTGCTCATGCTGTGCGTAAAGAGGCATTGTTCAAACACCACAAGGGTATTGAATAGTTTACAATTCAGAAAACCAGGCATCAGGATATCCCTTCACCATGCCTAGTCAATCTGTATGCTGAGCAGATAGCTAGGAAGGCAGGCAATATGAAGAACACAGCCTCAAGTGTAAGGGGAGACCCATTAAGGTTCTGATACGCAGGTGGCACGAACCTGCTTGCTGACAGCCAAGAGGACTTGAAGCACTTGATGATGAGGATCATCATGGATTGCACTTCAACAAAGAGATAGCAAAATCCTTCCCATTGAATCAAAGGCAACATCATGAACATGGAGAAAAGGTTGGCATTGTCAAGGCTTTCATTTTACTTAGATTCACAAGCAGTGTCCCTGGGAGCCACAGGTAAGAAGTCAAACTATTGCAGTAAACAAGCATGCTACAAAATACCTCTTTAAACTGTTAAGAAGCAAAGAGGTAACTTTAAACACTCAGTTGCTCCTGACTCAGCCTTGGTGCTTTTAATTTCCTTACATGCATTTTAAAGCCTGACAATAATAAGGAAGATCAGAGAAGAATTGATACTTCTGGATGTTTGCCAGAGTTGGAATTTGCAACTTTGTTTAGTATTAACATGAAATGTAAAATTAAAATATCCTCTTTCCCCTTTATCGTGTCTCTGGGCATTAAGAGAACTGTTGCAGTGGGCCAAAGCAATTATAGTAATTTATCTTTACATTTACATTATGTGATACTCTATTACAGCAATGAAAGCAAAATATTCTATGTTTAACTATGACTTCATAAGCCACCTTGAGACCAGGTGCATGACAAATCATTATTCAAATAAAATCCATCCAACCTCCAGCAAAATAACCGAAGGAAGTCTCCAAAATAGAGTGCACATTATTTGGTCTTCACTACATTCTGTCTAATACCACATGGCACCCTCAAAAGGATGATCACTCAGAGAATAGCACACTAACTTTGGGGCAGGTCCTAAAGGGGTTACCTCCCAAATTATGAATAGCTGTTCCACCACTCTAAAATGTCCAGAATTTCTAAATTAATATAGCTAACATAGAAAAAGGAAAACCTACATTGAATCAGTCCCAATATTTAATTTGTTATAGAAATTAGTAACTTCCAAATATGTTCAATCCCTATAAATCACTAGAGTGAAATGTATTCTTCTCTAAACTACAAAATGTTTCTAGTATTATAGATGTTAAAAGAGCTCTAGGATATATTACTATTTTATAAATAATATTACATTAACCAAGAAGCCCTCGTCGAACTATCAGGTAAGCACTGGACTGCTAACTGCAAGGTCAGCAGTTCAAACCCATAAGCTGCAATGAGAGAAAGATGAACTCTCTGCTCCCATAAAGATGTGCAGACTTAGAAACACTATCTAGGGTCACTATGAGACAGGATGCGCTTAAGGACAGTAAATATTATGTTGACCAGGATAATTTAAATTTTCTTTAAAAGACATGAAGAAGCAAATTTTTTACTGCAAATGAAATAGTGCTGCAGAATTTGTACTTCTCTAAAAACCTAAACACAATCTCTCAATATTTTAGAATCCATAGGAAAGGGGGAACATGGACACCTTCCTGAAACTCAGTAATATAACTCCATCATAATGGCCTACTTTAGTGTCACTATTTCCCTGTCCCTGACCTATTTTATTTCTAAAGTTACCAGCAACTTACAGTAAGGTAATATACTTTTTACCTGATCCTTTTTCATTTGTTCTTGCAAAACAGGTTATTACCCTCAAAACTAATGCTTCTTCTTGATTATTCTATTTCTTCCAATGCTGTGATTATTGGTATCATCTCTAACCTTCCAACCCTTGATCTAATGTGTAATCAGCTGGCCCACCCTTCTCTCAGAATCCCCTCTCCCCCAATTACCCCTTATACCTTCATTATATTTCATCCAGTCTGCATTTTTGGCACATTCAGTTCATCTGACCACTAATTTCAATTTAACCTCCTTTTAACAAAATAATTTGTGAGGATCAGCCTCCTACAGATAAATGCCCATTGGCTCCTTACTGGCAAAGGCCAAGGCAGGCCAAAATTTATAACACTTCAAAACATAACCCATCTCTAAAATGTTACCTCTCCGGAAAAAACAAACAAACAAACTCTTAGAGTCAATGCAGACTCATCGGGGCCCTACTGTGAGTTTCCAAGACGGTGACTCTTTCTGGGAAAAGAAAGTTCTATCTTTTCCCAGAAGAACAGCCAGTAGTTTTGAACTGCTGACCATGCAATTAACAGCCCAACTCATAACCACTATGCCAGCAGGGCTCCGCTATTCACTTAAATTATCTTTCTTCTCCCAGTGAGTATATTCATTCTAAAACACACTGTGCTCATTACTCCTAGGCTACCTGTTAGGAAAAGATTTGCTGGGGAAAAAGTGCTCAGAAACAAGTTGCATGAATCTCTGTTAAGAATGGGCTCCCTAGCTCTCTTCTCCTTACCCGCCCTTCTCATTCTTAAATGCGAAGCTGACATCCTGGCTACTGAATTAAGCCCATGCAGCTCATTCCAGCTCTCATTGTAGTCTCTCCTTGTGGTCAACAATGAAGGCACTTTCTGCAGCATTCCATTGCTAAACTATATAAAGACAAGCACCTGAAATCTATACCTTTGACGATAGCATAAGTCTGGTAGTGGTAAAGCTATTGAGCTGACTAGCATACTTGAGCCAGTCCATCACAGTGATAAATATTCCCTTTATCATGTGTTGAAAGTTCAGAGACATGGTTTCAGTTCCATAACACTAGACAGCCAATGAGACCCAGGCTCTGAGCAAGACTATAAAGACAGAGTTGGCACTTTTAAGGTTGCATGTACCTTTGGCAACCACCATTTTTGTAATAGTTTAAAACACCTTCACGGATGTTCACTTTTTCATCAAATACCTAATTTAATTAAATATTTGATCAATTAAAGGCAAACCTCGGTTGACTTCTCGCCTACATGATTTTGCTTTCTTCTCCAAACTAAAGTTGTAGGAAACCCAAGGCATGCTGATTATATTGAAACACTTTTGCAGAATAGAACTGCTATAACTTCACTGAATACTCACGGAAGAAGAAGACAGTGCATCTTTTTTTGGGGGGGCGGGGGGGTGTTTCCAGGAAAACCAGAAAACCTGCTAGACAAATTCTAAAAGAGCTGTAACACTTGAAGACAGTATATCTTAAAAGAATGTTCAATAGTTAAATATTTATTTTGACAAAAAGTGAACATTTACCTATTCTTTTAATAAAATTCAAAGCCCATAGTTCTCCTTTCCTCTGTCCCCCATCACACACACTTTCAATGACTTGGCAATAAAAGGAGACAAAATATAGTAAGCTTTGAAAGATATCATCTCAGCAATAATAGCGTGTTTTACTCCAGAGCAAACCAGGTGGCGGAGACAGAAATGGCACAGCTACCTTTCAAGCTTGGGACTTATCATCACCAGTAAATTTAAGAGAAGATAACGTCTCACAGCCAAAGAAAGCACCAGGAATCAATCAGGGCCTCCTTGAATGTGGGCAGCTTCTTGCTGCCTCAGTCTGACTCGGAATGCTGACTTCTCTTTGCTTAGAAATGTCCTGTAAGGAACCAGAAGAAAAACAAAACAAAACGAAGATTTGATGGTCTGTTTCTTCATTTGCCTCTTCTGTTTGGCCATCAAAGGGGGACCATGGGATGGGAATCTAGCTGCTTCTTTTGTAAAATATCCATATGAAAAGGCAGGAAAAAGGGGGGACTCTGGATCAGTAGGGTCAGCAGTGACTGTGGAGGTCAATTTCTCTTAACAAAAGAAGTTTACCTGGTAGATCGTATCCCTGAGGACAAAGCCATGGGAAATTTTCCCTAAGAGACGCCAGGAGGGGCGTCTGAGTTGATTGAGGATAGAACACAGAGGATATAAAAATATCAAAGCATCGAAACAAGCAACAGCGATGGGCTTGCTGAAAGCTTTTTAGTCTAGTACTGATTCTTAAAAATGACCTGTAAACCGTAGCACACAACTGATATGTCTCTTAAAAAAAGTTTCCTCTAGTCGATTCCGACTCCTGTCCCATGACACACTGTCCCATGCATATCAGAGTGGAACTAGGCCCCACGGGGTTTTCAATGTCTGACTTTTGGGGGGAAAATCACCAGGATTTTCTTTCAAGACATCTGTAAATTGTATTAATCATTTGTGCATGTCAACTTGATTCTGATATCTAATGACCCTGTAGGGCCTGGCGGGGAACCCTGTTGGCTTAATGGTTACGCAATAGGCTGCTGACTGCAAGGTTAGATGTTCAAACCCACCCTCAGTGGGAGAAATTGCTTTCCACTCACTTAGAGAGTTACAGTCTTGGAAACTGATGGGCAGTTTTATCCTGTCCTAAAGGGTGGCTAGGAGTTGGCAACAACTCAATGGCAGTGAGCTTGTGTTTTTAATAGGACATGGGTGTGTGTTTGTGTAGTTTAATAGGACAAGGTAGAACTGCCTATAGGGTCTCCAAGGCTATAAATCGTTATGAAAGCAATCTGCCATATCGTTCTCCAGTGGTAGAGAGACCAATGGGTTCTAAGTACCTACCAAACTTTGGTTATCAGCCAAGCACCTTAACCACTGAGCCACCAAGATCCCTGCCATTTTCCTACTAGAGATTAAATGAACTATTCCCAAAAGGAGCACGGTATTCCACAAATTAAATTTTAAAAGCTCTCCTAATAGCAAAAAACACAAAACACTGCCACACAGTCAATTCTATACCAAGGCTTCCCTGTGAGAAGCTAGTGACTTTAAACCACCAACCTTTTGGTTATCAATCCAACACTGTGCCAACAGCACCACTAGCATTCCTTACAGCAGATGCACCATACTGCCTCTACAACACTGTCTTTGCCTCTGAGAAATGGCTACTTCACAATTTCTCAGAACAGAAATGTCCAAGGCCACATGCTAACACAAACACAGTTTAGATCAACATGCATCAAGTAAGAAAGGGGTGATAGCCAAAGTAAAACTGGATAAAAATGAGAGGGATTGGGGATAATACAATAAATTTATCCTTTGGAGAAGTAGTGCACAATAGAACTCAAATAATGAGATGATAGTAGCAAATTCCTTCTGAAAAGGCCAAGAGGGTCCACTAGCTCTCACGTTTGAGTCAGTTACTTCAGAGCTATTGCTGCCGGCAGCCCAGAACTTAAGGGAAAGTACAGTGGACCGACAGTTCACCCCAACAATGATATTGATCAGATTCCAGAGGAAATTCCTCATCAAACATGTTCATAAAGAAAATCTTACTTTTGAGGAAATTCAAACTCAAGAGAGAAGACTTGAGAACAAATTTTAGGTAGTGTTCTGTTTGATTGGTTGGTTTTTTGTTCTGTTTTGCTTTTATCAAGTCAGTCTATGTATGTCAACATAGGCAAAGAATAGGATCAAACAGGTAGCACAAAAAGTGCACTTCAATGATGTGGAGAGAAGAAAAATTAGTCACGAGAGAGTTAAAAGAGGGAAATAAGGCAAAAAACACAATACTGTGGTAATACAGGAAGGAGAGGCGTTCTGAAGATTCTTGAACTATAAAAGATATTCATATATGTGTATATATATACCATATTGAATGAAGAGCAACCAGTGTGCTTGAACTACTGACTTTGTGGTTAGCAAGCCCACTGCTTAACACACTGCACCACCAGAATTCATCCATGCCTCACCAGTGCACCACTTTGGTATTCTAGTAAAGTGCTTTTTAATTTCAAGAGATCAAGGTAATGTTATATAGAATCCTCTGTGTATATTTGTACAATTGCCTTCCATCTGTTCAACCCTCATGTTCTATTCCTATGAAATAAGAAAGGGGCATAAAAAAAGACTCAGTATAACTTAATGAGGACTCCCAATTGGCTATTAACTGGGAAGGGGAAAATTAGGAAGAAAAGTGTTACATAATATTGCACACGAGATTAAAAATGGTCAATAACACTAAGGGAACATCACTAGGAACTACACACATTATGTTGCATTAGAGAAATGAATAACAATATCTAAGAAAGATAAATCATTCCAATAAATGAGATGCTGTCCCCGTGCAGGGCTGAGGTGCTTACAGACCTGCCATTATCAGGGTCGCTGCTTCTCCATTGTGTCGTGGGTTCTCTTGGAAAAGGTCTCACTTTCCCGTTTGACAATGTCCCACCTGAAATCAGTAGGACACGAGGGAGAGCACTATATTCTGCACAGATGCAAAACAGGTAGCCATTTCCTTCTCTCTCCTCTCTGCTCCATTGTCCTCTCTTCTCTCACTCTCACTCACCCTCTCTTCTACCTACCAGTGATCACTGGCATAATATCACATCACAGACTGCTGAGAGTCACACGCACTAAAGTATTCATTGACCTCTGTACACACACACACACACACACAACCTCACTGCAATTAATTCAATTTATTTATTTATTTAAAGATCATTCTATTGGAGGCTCTTACCGCTCTTTTTTTTACATAATAAATCATTTTATTGGGGCTCATACAACTCTTACCACAATCCATACATACATGAATTGAGTAAAGCACCATTAATACGTTAGTTGCCCTCATCATTCTCAAAATTCGCCTTCCACTTGGGTTCCTGGAATCAGCTCATTTTCCTTTTTTTCCCTCCCCCTCCCTCTCTACTCCCTCCTTCCTCATGAACCCTTAATAATTTATAAATTATTTTATCTTACACTGCCTGGCATCTCCCCTCACCCACCTTCCTGTTGCCCATCCCCCAGAGAGGAGGTTACATGTAGATCCCCGAGATCAGTTCTCCCTTTCTACACCTCCTTCCATCCCGGTGTCGCCGCTCTCACTGCTGGTCCTGAGGGGTTCATCCGTCCTAGATTCTCTGTGTTTCCAGATCTCTACTGCACCTCTGTGCATCCTCTGGTCTAACCAGGTACGCAAGGTAGAATTGGGATCATGATAATTAGGGGGTAGGAAGTGTTCAAGAACTAGAAAAAGGTTTTTAGTTTCATTGTTGCTACACTGAACCCTGAGTGACGCATCTCCTCCCCACTACCCCTCTGCAAGGGATGTCCAGCTGTCTACAGATGGGCATTGGGTCCCATCCACGCACTCCCTTCATTCACGGTGATGTGATTGTATTTTCCCCTGCCTTTGTTGTTTGAGACCTGGTCCCCTCGGCCCTTCATTATCACACATGTTGGTGTGTTCTTCCATGTGGCCTTTGTTGCTTCTGGGCTAGATGGCCGCTTGTTTACTTTCAAGCCTTTAATTCCCCAGACGCTATATCTGTCAATAGCCGAGCACCATCAGTCTTCTTCACCACACTTACTTATGCACACATTCGTCTTCATCACTTATGTGAGGAAGGTGATCACACAATGATCATTTTTGTTCTTTGGTGCCTGCTACCTGGTCCATTCAACACCTTGCTTGCAGGTTCAAACTATTAACCCTTCTGCTTTTAGTCCAATGCTTAACCAGTAGAGCCACCATGTCTCTTTTCACTCCTATTTCTCAAAACTACTGTCATCACATCCATTTCCACTCAGATCAACTCTATAGGGCTGCGTAAAATTGACCCTTTGAGTTTACGAGTGTGTAAATCTTTACAGGTGCAGGTTCCTGTCCCAGGGCATCGTTGGCATATTGGATCTGCTGACTTTGGGGTGAACAGCCTGTGGTAGTTACCTAATCTGGTGTCAATTTAAGGATTAAGAGTGTAATGGTGGAGTCTAGGCTGTCAATCTGGAGATAGCCAATGAGACTTGTGTGTGAGCATGGCCTTCTCCTGAGAATTCTGGGAAATCTGGTACTTCCTCCTTGGAGGCAAAAGACACTTTTCTCTGCTACCCCCTGGGAGACATTTGCAGAAGACAAGCCACATGGATGCAACCAGACCTCTAAAGCCGGAGAAGCCACGTAGAGACCCCTGCCAGCACTGAGATGCTTACAACGCTACTGGACCCAAAGACTTTCTACCCACTGGCTTGTGATCGTCCTGCATTTGGCTTCATTTCACGTGTTTCATGAGTCTGAAGAAGACTTTATAGATTGGTGTCAGACATGTGGGCTAATATCAGACTTATGGCCTTGGATTGGTCTGGGTTGGCATGTTTTCTCGATGTTCAATTTCTCTTATATATAAATCTCTCCCTTATATACATCTGCGTGTTTATGATTTTGTTTCTCTTGTCCACCCAGGCTAACACAGAGCCCAACACATAGACCACTGCACCCTCAGGTTCCGCTTACACCAGTCCAGTGAGAACTACATGAGACCACCAGTGGCTGGCACGATGCCTGGCCCTACTGTACTTGACATTCATAGTTGTCATACTCTTATTTTCTTTTTCTCATGTTCTTTCTTTCCATTTGTTTCACTACCCCTGCCCCATCACTTCCTAAATGGACTGTTTCCTAAATCATACAAGCAAGAGTCACTCTGGTATGTTTTAAGCTTGTTTCTCGAGTGAAAGACAAACTGTGTTCCGCAGTTAGAATGGCTTGTAAGGTAAGACGGAAGCTTCACTTAAAAGAAAATTGCACTGAAAATCCCCATAGTGGGAAAACAAGAGTTCCGAAACGGATGCTAATTAGGGAGCAGCAGTGCAATGATGTATTGTGAGTGTCAAAAACAAAGTAGCAAAGTCAGGACTATTTTTGCTGTTGAGATAGCTAGGCTTCAGGAAGGGCCACGTAACCCAGTAATTTAATCTGAAAGATATAAATCATGTCTGAAAAGCTCCCTGAAACAGTAATGCAGAGAAATACCTACCTTCTATCAAAGTTTCCATGATAAAAGGCAGGTTTTCATAAATATGAGATTGGGAAAAACAATTATCAATCAAAGATAACCCCCTTGATACCAATTTGAAGTGAAATTGCAGGTCAGCAAAGGTCCAAAAAAAAAAAAGAAGTGGTGAGGACTGGTTCAAGAAGCAGTCACTAGAGATTCTGTTTTACAAAGTTTCACCTACATGTGGTTTTGAGACATTCATGATTTAGTTTTACCAGACGAAGAAAGAGAAAGGACGTCAAATATCAAAGACACATAAAACTGGATTGTCAGCATAAAAAGGGAGACTGACATCATGATTTTTTAATCAGTCTGAGCAAAAATATATAAACGAAAAGAAGAGTCAAACATAAGAACTCATGAAGCTTTGCGAGACTGCCACAGCCATGAGTGAAAACAGAGAGATGTGCAGTCCGCGCAGTCAGATCACTAGGAGCTCATAAAACACGAAGTCAGGGATCCCAGAGTGGTCCCTTACTTACAAATAATATGCATTGCTCATGCCAGTGTGCTCTCTCAAGTAGGATCATCTGCAATCCCTCCTGCTCAGCCTCCAGAGCTGGAGAAACTTAACCGTATTACTCGACCACTGACCATCTGGGCTATTTGAATACAAAGTGAATTTGGGCCCCTACTCCTCATTCGTACAACATCATTCAGGACCAGCGAGGTCTGAAGAACCCTTTGAGACCCAATATGCACTCAGTGTCTAGGCACTGAGCATCTGTCATGTCAAGACAATTGAGTTCAGTTTTGCACAAGAATCAATATCTTGGATATTCAGTTACTATGAGACTATAAAAATCTTCCTAAAATGTTACGTTCTTGAGAGCTGCAATGAGGTCTTGTTTAAATCTCTGCAATTCCCTGGTAGCTCCTGAAATCAGCTGGAATGGGGCTGGAGTGTTGGGGAGAGATAAAAGGGAGAAAGTAAGGGGGAGGCAGAAAGAGGTGGAAAGAGGAATAAAAAGAAGGGAAAGTGGCATTGCAGCCTTCCACTCTGATATCTGAAACAAGTCCGTTCTAACTTGTAGAGTTGAGTGCAACTGGTCTATCCGATTTCCAAGGCTGTAATGGTAGCGTAGCAGTTACTCATGGGGCTGCTAACCAGAAAGTCGGCAGTTAGAAACCATGAACCTCTCTGTGGGAGAAAAGTGAGACTTTCTACTCCCTTAAGGAGTTACAGTCTCAGAAATCCATGGGGGCCATTCTACCTTGTCTTTATAGGGTTGCTGTGGGTCAGCATAGACCCCATAGCATTGAAGTTGATTCTTTTTCAGAATCTTTGCCGAAACAGAGTGCCACATCTCTGTCTCACACAGGAGCTGATGGGCCAGAACCACTGAACTTGTAGTTACTTAGAAGCCAGTGTTTAGTAGCTACCACGGCTTGTCTTGTTTGCAAATTGAGATCACACAATATTCTAAAAGATTTCAAATGGTTCTTAAAAATAGAATAAAAAGGATCATATGATTTTTCCATGGACTTTTGAAGTCCTCTCAGACAAATGACACAGAGTCAATACAAGAACATTACATTTGCCCCCTTATTACCACACCCTGTGGAACACTGGCTCCCTGCTCTCCATAGCAGGGAAGAGGGAGTGTTTCTTGTTAATGCTGGAAGTAGTAGACATCAATTCTCTCCACACCCCAGTCACCAGAACCTAAAGGATGCTGAGAAATGCAGTGTTTTCATGCTTTCACAAAGTTACACAGAGGATGACAGACACCAAGAATTACTGAGGAACATCAAGGAGTTTCTGGGTTGATTGACAATAAAGTGAGTTGCCCCCCAGAGTCCCTCTAAATTCAGATTTTAGCTATCTGAACTATAAGAAAATAAACTTATGTTCCCAACTGTGGTATCTGATACTGTCATGCAAGGGTATTAGTACTAGGCAACTAGGACAAATGAGCAATGAGAAATCAAGACGGGCTCAATGTTAGAGATCGATGTAACGGAAAGAAGGTAGCAACACTGAAAGCAAGAAGGTAGGCAACCCAAGGTAAGCCAACAAACAAAAATGGGAGGATTCTATAAAGAGTAAGATATACCCAGTAGGGTTCAGGAACGAATTCATTTAAGATTCATTTTGGATCAATATATTTATAAAAAGTTGAAACAAACCAAAGGAAAGATGCGTTATAGGGGAATAGAGCACTGACCCACCCAAGGGGAGGGTATTGTTTGTGTCTCCACAGGGAAAGAGGGACCAGATTCAAAGCCAGTGCCAGATGAGTGCAGCATGCCGGCAAGGAGTGGGGAGCCAGTGGAGGGCTCTGCCCCCATACCACCAACGTGGATAACTTCCCCTCACCCCAGAAGAATTTACTTGAGAGGACGGCACTGAAGCTGGAGCTAGGGGAGAGGGGCATGCCTGATCAGAGCAAATGGGAGCAAATGAAGGGGGAGGAAGAGAGAGAGGAGCACATCCTGGCCCACCAGGCCTGGAGGCCGATATCCCAGCTCTGAACAGTCAATGCACAGAGTGGACAATATGGCTGATCCCACTATGAGACACACCATTCCTTGGCAGCCCAGGGCCCTAAGGAGGACAGCACTGGAGACTCAGTGTCGGGACTGGCCCAGACTGACCCTGTGACACCAAGGCAAACCACTAAAAGCGTGTGGCAGAGCAACCGTGGGAACAGAGCAGGGAGCCCATGAGGGAGTACAAAGGAGAGACTCTGGGGCCAGAGCGTGGTAGCCCATTGGACCTGACTGAAGGACACGCCTAGAGATCAAAAATCAGATCTGGATCTATTTACAGGTTTTTCTTTCTTTTTAAAATTACTTTTCTTTTAATTAATTTATTCTTTTATGGGTAATCGGTTTTCTTTTATGCTGTCATAGCTGTGTTCTCATTCACTGCCTATCTTGCTATGGCTTGATTTTGGGTGCATATTATTATCTCTACAGATCTATCTAGATAAAATAGACTGGATGAATAGTCTGGAGGAGAAAACAATGGGACCAATGGTCCCAGGGGGACATGGGAGAGGGGGAGGCAGAGGTAAGGAGGTGGTGCTGACCAACCAAGGGACAGGGAAGTAACAAGTGATCCAAAATCAGTGGCAATGAGGGTGTGAGAGGCCTGGAAGGGATTCAGCAAGGACAAAGTAACAGAGAGAAATGAATGAAACCCAAATGAAGGCTGAGCATGATAGTGAGACAAGAGGAAAGTAAAAGGAAACAGAGGAAAGAACTAGGTGACAAAGGGTATTTCTAGAGGTCTGAATACTGGAATGTACATATGTAAATATATTTATATGGGTGTGGGTAAACAGATCTACATGCATATATTTATAAGTTTAGTATTAAGGCAGCAGATGGACATTGGCCTCCACTCAAGCACTTACTTAATGCAAGAACATGTTGTTCTATTAAATTGGCATTCTAGTATGCACACCTTCCCGACACGATTGCTGAAGAAAAAGATGTGCACAAGCAAATGTGGTGAAGAAAGTTGATGATGCTCCACTATCAAAAGGTATAGCATCTGCGGTCTTAAAGGCTTGAAGGTAAACAAGCGGTCATCTAGCTGAGAAACATCAAAGCCCACATGGAAGAAGCACACCAGCCCGTGTGACCACGAGGTGTAGAAGGGACCAGTTATCAGACATCAAAGAACTAAAAATCATATCAGTGGGTGCCCACCTTCGTGATACGATCACTGAAGACAAATGTGTACATACACAAATGTGGTGAAGAAAGCGGATGGTACCCAGCTATCAAAAGATATAGTGCCTGTGGTCTTAAAAAATTTGAAGATAAACAAGTGGCCATCTAGCTCAGAAGCAACAAAACCCACATGGAAGAAGCACACCAGCCTGCATGACCACAAGCTGTCAAAGGGATCAGGTATCAAGTATCAAAGAACAAAAACTCATATCATTGTAAATGTGGATGAGTGCAGAGTGGAGACCCAAAGCCCATTAATAGGCAAATGGACACCCCCTTACTGAAGGGTTGTGGGAGGAGATGAACAAGTTAGGGTGCAGGGTAGCAACGATGAAACATAACTTTCCTCTAGTTCTTAAATGCTTCCTTCCCCCAACTCATGATCTTAACTCTACCTTACAACTCTTGCTTGATCACAGGATGTACATTGGTACAGGTAGCAACTGGAAACACAGGGAATCCAGGACAGATGACCTTCAGGACCAGTGGTGAGAGTGGCGATGCCTGGAGGATGGAGGGAATGTTGGGTAGAAAGAGGGAACTGACTACAAGAATCTACATATAGCCTCCTCCCTGGGGGATGGACAGCAGAGAAGGTGGGGGGGGACATCGGACAGTGTAATATATGACAAAATAATAATAATTTATGAATTATGAAGGATTCACGAGGGAGGGAGAGTGGGGAAGGAGGGGGAAAATGAACAACCTATACTAAGGGCTCAAGTAGAAGGCAAACGTTTTGAGAATGATGATGGCAACAAATGTACAGATGTGCTTGACACAGTGGATGGATGTATGGATTGTGATAAGAATTGTATGAGCCCCCAATAAAATGATTTTTTTAAAGAGTTGAAACCATAGGTGAACTGACAACAAGAAAAACCTTTCAGAATTTTAGGTTAATCTGGATTTAAATGACTTGTAGATTTTGTATGATCAGTATTTATTGTAGATATTCAAAATACATGAGGGAGAAAAATGTAGATGGAGATCAAGATTTGGGAGGGAAAAAATACCCAAAAAAACTATTTACAATTGAAAAGAGCAGCTTTGGTAAAAATCTACTTGAAAAGCAGAAGACCGAACCAGTCCCCAGGCCTTTCTTCCCACCACTGAAGTTTAAATTTCTGTTTACATAATTAGCTCACATGTGTACTGGTCCACACCTCACTCCTCGGAGCTTTCTAGAATCCCAGAAGACTTTTTGCATATTCTCCCTTTTCCAGCACCACCCAGTGCCACCCACCTTCATTGGATGCTTTCCAATTTGGATGGCTCCCAGCCTAGATTTTCTCCCCTTTCTTTTACCACCTACTTTCTTCTACACTACCAACCTGGGGAGTAGGCCCCAAGGGAGCAGCCTTCTTCTGTATGAACAGAGCAGTGACCCCGGGGCAAGAGAGAAAAACTCCACGCAGAGTCTTGATTCCTGAAAATTCCAGTCAACTGGCAGAGTTGGGTGGTCTGTTCTGATATGCAGGTTTAGAAATAGTACCAACTAAAACAGAAAGAAAAAAGAAGGCAAGGGGAAAAGAAGTAAATTAAATGCCAAAAGGGAATTTGGCAGGATTTTGTAAACTTTTGTTAAGTAACCTAATTCCAAAACACTCACACACAAAAATAATAACACAAGGTTTTCACAGCTTTTTGTGCCTGGGGCTTATTTCCTAATTCAATGCTGTAATGGAATCAAGTTAGTAAAAGTCAGCAATAGAAAAAGAAAGTGCCTTTGTTAACTAATGATGATATAACATAAACACCACAAATCGATGGCTTCAGCAAAGAGAAACTTATTCTCTCATAGTTTAGCAAGTTAGAATTTTGAATTCGGAGGGCCCACTCTAGTGGAAGTCTTCTCCTTCTGTAGACTCTAACAAAAAGTCCTGGTCTCTTTATCATCTGTGGTCCAAGCATTTGCTGGACTATGTCAAATGGACTATGCCCGTTTGACAGAGGATATTTCTACATATGTATTTATGTGACATCAAATATATTCATCATTATGAAAACTTCTTATACATAACCAATCACCTTGAGAAAATGAGTCAGTGGGTCTAGGATCAGGACCCATAGTCTCTAGAGAAACTGTGTTAGGCCGGGTTGACTAGAGAAACAAATCCAGTGACCCTCATATCTGTGTAAAAGAGAGCTGTATCTCAAGAAGTAATGATATACCAAGAAAATATCACAGCCCTGTCTACCTCAAGTCCATAAATCTGATATTGGTCCATATATCCCTCTTCAGACTCACACAACCACATTCAATGATGTAGGATGCAGGAAGCTCACAGGCCAATGTGTGCAAAGTCACGTAGATCTGCACAATTGTTATGTGTGAGTTCATGTTTACAGCCACTGTGTCAATCCATTTCATTAAAATCATTTCCCCTTTTCACTGCCCTTCAACTTTACCGAGCATGATGCCTTTCCCAGGGACTGGTCTCTCCTGACAACATGTTCAAAGTACACGAGATGAAACCTTATCATCCTTGCTTCTAAGAACTCTGAGTTTACTTCTGAGCAAAATGTGTTTCTTCTCTTAGTAGTCCACTGTACTTTCAGTATTCTTTGCCAGTACCGTACTGTAAATGCATCAATTCTTATTCTTCCTTATTCAATGCCTTTCTTTCAAATGCATTTGAGGTGATTGAAAATACCATGGTTTGGATCAGATATTCCTTAGTCCCCAAAGTAAACATTGCTTTTCAACACTCTAAAGAGGTCGTGTGCAGACTTACCCAAAGCAATACATCATTTGAGCCCTGGACTGCTGCCTCCATGATCATTGGTTGTGGATCCAAGCAAGACAAAATCCTTGTCAGCTTCTAACTTTTCTCCATTTATCACCATGTTACCAATTATACCAGTTGTGGAAATTTTTTATCTTCGTTAGATTAAGTTGTAATTCAACTCTGCAATATTTGATCTTCATCAGCAAGTGCCTCAAGTCCTGTTCACTTTCAGTAAGCAGGGTTGTGTCCTCTGCATATTGCACATTATTAATAAGCATTCCTCCCATCTTGATACAGAATTCTTCTTCATATAATCCAGCTTCTCTGAACATTAGTTCAACATACAGGCTGAATAAATAGAGTGAGAGAATACAGCCCTGAAACACTCCTTTCCTGATTTTAAACCACACAGCATTCCCTTGTTCTGTACCCACAACTGCTTCTTGATCCATGTGCAAGTTCTGCTTTATGACAATAAAGTGTTCTGGAATTTGCATTCTTCTCAAGACAATCCATCGTTTTTATGAGTCACACAATTCATTGCCTTTGCAGTCAATAAAACACAAAATCATCTTTCTGTTATTCTCTACTTTGAGTCCAAACCACCTGAACATCAGCAATGCTATTCCTTGTTCCAGGTCTTCTGAATCTGGCCTAAACTTTTGACAACTCTCTGTCAATGTACTTTTGCAACTATCGTTGAATAATTTCAGAAAAATATGACCTGTATGTGATACTAATTATACTGTGCTATAAATTAACCATTCAGTTAGATCACCTTTCTTTGTAATGGTGACAATAGATCTCTTCCAGTCTGTTGGTTAAGTAGCTGTCTCCCAAATTTCGTGGCAGAGACAAGTGAATGCTTCCAGTGCTTCATCAGCTTGTTGAAACATACCACTTGGTAGCCCATCGATTCTTGGGACCTTTTTAGTACAATAACTCTGTGTATTCTTTCCATCTTTTCAGGAGCTTCCTGCATCATTCAATATTTTGCCCATAGAATTGCTCAGTATTGAAACTCAAGGCTTGAATTGTTCTTGAGTTCCCTCGGTCTCTGACATGATGAGCACGCTCTGTTTTTGGTTTCTAGGTAGTTGCACATTTCATTATAATATACGATTTTTTCTTCTTGAGCCACCCTTTGGGATGTTCTATTCAGCTCTTTGACTTCATTATTTCTTCCGTCTTCTTTAGGTACGCCATGATTAAGAGCAATTTTCAGGGCCTCTTCTGACATGCACTTTGCTGTATTCTCCACTTGCTCTATTTTAATGACCTTTTGCTTTCTGCTGGAAGATTGGCTTGATGTTCTCCCACAGCTCATCGGGTTTTATGTCATTAATGTTTAATGCAGCAGGTTTGTTCTTGAGATGTTCTCAGAATTCAGGTGGGATATACTAAAGGCAGTATTATGTCTCTCATGATTTTAAAATTTTTCTTCAAATTCAACCTGAAATTACATATGAGCAATTGATTGTTCCATAGTCAGCTTCATGCCTGGTTTTAGCTGCTGATAGTGAACTTCTCCTGTGCCTCTTCCCACAGATGTAGTCAATTTGATTTCTGTATGTTCTGTCTGGAGAAGTCTATATATATATATATATATATATATATATGCCAGTCGTCCTGTTGGGAAAAAGTACTTACTATAATGGAGCCATCTGTCTTGGAGAGTTCCACAATGTGATTGTGGGGTACCAGCCCTACAATCGAATGAGTCCAAGTGGCGGCTGTGTGATTGACAGCCAAAATTAGAGACATCAGACAAGATAAAGCAGGTGAATGCTTACCTCTAGCTTACCTTATCTCAGCAGCAGATCAGTGCAGAGAGAAAAAAATATATTTCCAACCAAGGCTTATATACACTCAGTGGGCCATCCAAGTCCCCGTAACTATAGTTAACCACTGGGGTAACAGGAAGGGGTTGAACAAAAGGCATACACATGACAGGAAGTGCACAGGCTAGGAGTATGCACACTATTGGAACGACAGGAGGCATACACATAACAAGATAGGGGGGGTTGTCAAGAGGGCAGCCTAATTTTGGTCATCACTAAGTTGACTTTGAGCTCTTCTTCAGGGGAACAATCCATTATCCTTATCGGAAGGGAGTGGCCTCTACTTAGGATGTGGCAGACTATAGGACCCTATTGCTCTAGAGGCTGACAAATCTCTGAGCAGATAACCTTAAAGCAGTTGACCTCAAAGTGTATAGTCAGTGCCTTAGCTTTGGCATATATTATGGAGAAATGACCTGGGGAATAACTTTTGCTTCCCACGTGTGATGTCAGCTTCATTTCTATCACTAAGACCTTTCTTATCAACTATTATTATTATATTATTCAAATGGATAAGGAAATACTGTGTGGCTTAAAATCAGAAGAAGTGTGTAGCAGGGTTGCATCCTTCATCATATTCTCAATGTCGATGCTAAGCAAATAATTCAAGGAACTGGACTGTATGAAAAGTTTGGCATTAGGATCAGAAGAAAGTTCATAAGTGTTGGTTGCTGAGAATCAAAGACTGCAATCTCCAATACAGATCATTTATCATCCATATTGATGTGAAGAAAATAAAAATCTTCACAACTGAACCGACAGACAACATCACGATAAATGGAGAAAAGATTGAAGTTATGAATAATTTCACTGTACTTGGGTTCTTGATGAATGCTCATGGAAATAACTCCAACCAGATTCACTACCATAGTGTCCATTATGAGTCATACCGACCCTGTAGGGCAGGGTCGACCTGCCCTGTGGTGTTCCAAAACTATAACTCTTTACACAACAGAAAGCCTGCTCTTTCTCCTGCAGAGTAGCTGATCTCTCAGTTAGCAGCCCAATACATAACTACTGTGCCATCAATGTTCCAGTGTTCATTGATATAAAAACTGAAATATAAAATTCATGCCTCTGAGTTGAATCCAACTTCATAGCAACTCTTTGGAACAGGTAGAATTGCCTCTTTTGTTGTTGTTTTTTGTTGTGAGTGGAGCAACTGTTGAGACTAAGACCTTTACAGGAGTAAAACGACTCTTCTTTCTCCCAAAGAGTTTCCACCAGACATCAGTCAAGAAACCACAGCATATTTGATTGGGCAAATCTATCGCAAAAGTCTTGATTCAAGTGCTGAGGAGCGAGGAAATCACATTGAGGACCAAGGGGTACATGAACCAAGCCATGATGCTTTTAATCACCATATTTGCCTGTGAAAGTTGGACAATGAAAAAGGAAGATAAAGAACTGATGCATTTGAACTATGGTGTTGGCGAGGAATTTTTAAAGTAGCAAGGACAGAAGAACAAACAAAGTTGTCTTGGAGGAAATACAGTCATAAAGCTCCTTGAAGCAAGGTGGCAGGACTTCATGTCATGTGCTTTGGGCATGTGATCAGGAGAGATAAGTCCTTTAAAATAGACATCATATTTAGTAAAGTAGATGGTCAGCAAAAAAAATAAAAATAGAGAGAGAGTGAGAGAAAGACGCTCAATAAGATGGATTGGTACAGTGGCTGCATCAGTGACTTCAAACACAACAGCCATTCTGAGGCTGGCCCAAGCCCAGGAAATGTTTTGCTCTGCTGTAGATAAGGTCACTGGGAGTCCAAACCAAACTGGATGACACCTAACAATAAGCACAACAAGGACAACCTTACACATCCTTCAGACTGGACCTGTCCTCACTCCCAGGATTCCACTCTCAGCCCAAAACAGATAGGCCTATAAGGTGCATCAAATATGTGGTGGTACTGTTGTGTTAGTGTTGGACGACTCTCTTTCTATATATATGGATAGATATGTACAGCACAAATAAATATAATAGCTAATTAGTCCACACAGCAGTACAAAGGGCTCAGTTCAACTCACTTCTGCAGAACAGTTAATATACTGAAAGTCATGCAACTCACAAGGTTACTAGGTCTGAGGTCAAGGAAGCAGACAGCTGAGTCTTCCCTAGGGCAACACAGGCAGTCCAGGCACAGGTAGCAAACGGCAGGGTGGGTCACAATGGTGAGCAGCTCAGGAGCTTAGTGAAGCATGTCCAGATGGGATATCAAACTCAGCAATGCTAGATGACAGGATCCAACAGCCTCAAGTTCACGCATACACCAGCAGTTCATGTATATAGCAGCAGCATGGTGAAGCAGGTCTCGAAGGAACCTCAAGCTCTAGGGATACAATCCACAGGTTATCTGTCCCACAGTAGTGTCACTAGCAAGTTGAGCAAGAGAACTAGCTAAAGCAGCCCCATGCTGGTCCAATCACCAGAGAGCAAGAGAGAAGGGGATGGGGCTTGCCAAGTCATTTATCTCTTTGCCCTCCAATCAAACTGTGACCTTATTGCTCCCACGTGTTCCTTAGGGCCAGGTTGGCACATCAGACCTACGTATCACAGTATCCATCACTCAAATCTTGGTATTTTCAATTGTTGCACATGCACCTGAAAGCTAGACAATGAAAAGGGAAAACATAAAAGAATTGACATAGTTGAGTTATAGTGTCGGTGAAAATATTGGATGTACCATGGAATGCCAAAAGAATGACCAATTCTATTTTGTAAAACGTAGTCAGAATGTCCCTTATGAGGGAGGAAGGCAAGACTTCTCACATACTTTGGACATGCTATTATGATCAGTTCCTGGAGATGGACACCAAGATGGGTAAAGTAGAGGGCAAGTGAAATCAAGGAAGACCCTCAGCAAGATGGTTTAATACAGTGGCTACCACAATAGTCTCAAACACAGAAATTATTGTGAGGAAGGCATAGAATTGTGGAGTATTTCAATCCACTGTAACTAAGGTCACTATGAGTCAGAATGTACTCCAAGGCACTTAAAAGCGATAACATTAAAACAACTTCCTGTGTGTTCAGCTTGTAACATTTTTTAAGCCACTCTCTACTAAACTGCATTTCTATGTGTTTCTAATAAAAGACAGTTCATACAAGAGGGCTTCAAGAAGTACATAGCAAATGAGAATTTTCCATCAACCTTTCCTAGCCCCTTCCCATCTACTGTTGATTCATTACATTGAAGCTCACAATTGACAACATCATAACTGTGCTTGAACAAATTTTATCTCACATACATATTTTCCCTGCAAGAGAGATCAAAGTATTCTTTCCCTTAAGATTACTAGACAGCACCTCAACACTAGCTCTGGGATCATAATAACCATGAAAACCATGAGCAAAAATATAAGAATGAAAAAATATGACAGTGACACTGAAATCAATAAAAGGCATTTGTTTATAGCTTGAAAACGGGAACAGAAAGTCAGGCCTCATCTGGGAATATGACTCAAAATGTTCACCATTCTTCACATGTCTAAAAATCAACCTAAAAATACCTCATGAATTTACTTGGGGGTTTACAAAAATTTTTAACACATAGGTAAATTCACAATTTCAAAAAGAATTAACTGTATCAAGGTGCCAATCAGTGATCTAAACAGACAACCTTTCATTTAGTAGTTGAGTACTTTGATTCCCTGCACCACTCAAGGGTATATGTAGATTTAGATCTGTTGATGCTATTGAATTCCATCAACTAGGCTCTGGTTCCTATGTATTTCATTCTATAATACCCTATGTTTCATGGAATGAAATATTGTCCAGTCACACACCATCCTCACAATTGTATGTTTGAGTCTATTGTGGCAGCCACAATTTCAGCCCACCTCATTGAGGGTCTTCTTCTCCACTGACATTTTACCCAGCATAATGCCATCTCCAGAGACTAGTCCCTCTGACAATATAGATCATCTGTATCTATATTATCTACAGCTATACTGACCTCTGGGGTCTTATTGCTTTTCATTAACTAGTCTGCATTGGAAAGATTACCTAAGTTGCATATTGGTAATCAATATTCCAAGTGACAATATCTTTCGATGGAATGTCTCCCTGGCAAAGTGTACCCCACTCCCTGTGTTTGGGGGTGCCAACCTGGGCTCCTTTTCTCTAAGGTTCAATAATGTTTTAATAAAGACCAGAGAAAAGTTTTCAAATCTTAGAAGTAGTCTTATAAACTATAGGATTGTGTGTGTGTGCACGTGCACGCGCATATGTGTATGTTGACTTTTCTACTTAGTTGAAGAGCTATTCATCCTACCCAGAAGAGTTACAACACTGACAGCAGTATCCAGCATACAGAGAACAGATCTCCAAATAGACATAAATGACCAAATGCCTAACTTTAAAACACTAAATAGACACATACAAACACATTTGACTCCCATTATTTAGGAAATGCCCTTTATGTGTTTATGTGTTTGGAGTATGAAGGGAGCAATATTAAATTCCTTTAATAATTTCTCCTACAGAAACTAAACCAAAAATGCTTATGAATTGATGATGAATAAAGTTAATTCTAAAACAAGTAATTCTTAAATCATATTTTAAAAGATTTAAAATCATTTTATGAACTTCATTATTGAAAAAATAACCCATAATTGAACAAGACATGAGCATAATAAATATCTATGCACCCAATGAAAGACCCTCACCATGAGTTAAACACTTATAGAGTTGAATAGATAAATAGAATATACAATAATACTAGGAGACTTTAATATATCACCAATGAGCAAAAACAGCTCAACTAGAAAGGAAATTAACAAAGATATAGAAGAAATACAGACTATAATCAATTTGATCTCTTATACATGTACAGACCACTTCACCCAACAAGCACAAAATATACATGAAACGTACTCTAGAATAGATCACATGTCAGGCCATAAAGGAAACATCAATAAATTTTAAAACACTGAGATGCTACAAACTATCTTTTAAGTTTACAATGCTATAAGATTAGAAATCAATAATAGGACAATGAATCCGTAAAAACAATTACGTGGAAGTCAGAGGGCAATTTATAGCAATAAGTGCACAGCTAAAAAAGGAAGACAGAATTAGAATAAACATCTTAACACAACACCCACAACAGTCAGGACAAGACCAGCAAAATATACTTTCAACACTAAGATAAGAAATAATAAAGACAGCTATTTGGCCAACAGACAGAAAGAGATCCATATTTTGTATCTAACAGAATACTCATATTATATTACAATATCCTTGATATCTCATGCAAATAAAATTTTGCTGAAGATCATTCAACAAAAGGTCCAACCATCTGCTGACAGGAAGTTGTTTAGGACATTCAGAAGAGGATGTGGAACACGGGATATCATTGGATATACATACCATGGAATATCAGATAGATTTGGGCTCAAAGCAGAGAACACTAGAAACATGTTCTACTTGTATTTTATTAACTATGCCAAGGCATTCACCTGTGTGGACAATAGCACATTCTGGATAACCTTGGGAAGAATGGAAAGTCCAGAACATTTCATTGTGCTCCTGAGGAACACAACTGTAATCAAGAGTCAACTGTGTGACCACAACAAGAAAATACTACATGGTTAAAAATCAGGAAATGTGTGTGCCAGGGTTGTGTCTTCTCAGCATATTTGTTCAGTCTGTATGCTCTGCAATAATAAGAGAAAGCTGGATAAGAATTCCGCATCAGGAAGGGAGGAAGCTTTATTAACCCGAGACCTGCAGAGGACACAACCTTCCCTGCTGAAAGCCAGGGGGACTGGAAACACTTGCTGATGAACATGAAGGATTTCAGCCTTCAGAATGAATTACAACTCACTGCAAAGAAGACCAAAATTCTCACAACTGGACCCATAGATAAAAGCATGGTATGTGATGAAAAAGTTAAAGTTATCAAGAATTTGGTCTTGCTTGGCTCCACAATCAATGTTTTTGGAAACAGAAGCCAAGAGCTCAAAAGAGACATTGCATTAAGTAAAACCACTGTATAAGGCTCCTTTAAAGTATTGAAAAGCAGGGATGTTACTTTGAGGACCAAGGTGTGTTTGACACAAGACATGGTATTTTCAGCTGCCTCATATACATGTAAAAGTTGGACATTGATTAAGGAAGGCTGAAGAAGAATTGATGCATTTTAATTGTGATTCTGAAGAATATTGAACGTACTATGGACTGCCAAAAAGGCAGTCTTGGAAGTAGTAGTGCCAGAGTGCTCCTTAGAGGCAAAGGTGGTGAGACTTCTTTTACATACTTTAGACATGTTGTCAGAAGAGATCAGTCGCTGGAGAAAGTTATCCTGCGTGGTAAAGTTGAGGGGCATCACAAAAGAAGAAGTATGCCAGAAGGATTGACCCAGTGGCTGCAACCATGGGCTCAAGCATAGGAATAATTTTGAGGCTAGAACATGATGTAGCAATGCTTCGTTTGGTTGTACATAGAGCCACCATGGTTCAGAGTCAAGCCAATGGCAACAAGAGAGCACAAAAATGAAATTAGGAGAACAATACCATTTATAATAACCGCCTAAAATACAAAATATATAGGAATAAACAAACCAGAAAAACAAAAGCCTTATGCAAACTATTAAACACTTCTACACGAAAACAAAGAGATTTATATAAATCAAAGGCTGCCCCGTGCTCATGGATTGCTGTTAGGAGCTGCTGAGTTTATCTGACTCACTGCGAGCCATGCACAGAGAATTAAACACTGCTCTGTCCTTTGCTATTCTCACAATTATCGGTAGATTCAAGTCCATCATTACAATCACTGTGTCAATCCATCTTGTCAAGGGTCTTCCTCTTTGCCACTGACCCTCTATTTCAGTGGTTCTCAACCTTCCTAATACTGTGACCCTTTCATACAGTTCCTCATGTTGTGGACCCCCCAACCATAAAATTATTTTTGTTGCTACTTCATCACTGTCATTTGGCTACTGTTATGAATCATAATGTAAATATCTGATAAGCAGGATATATTTTCATTGTTACAAATTGAACAAATTAAACATAATTAAAGAATAGTGTTTAATCACAAGTAATGTGAAATTATATATTGTGAAATATTTATGGTATGTGTTTTCTGGTGGTCTTAGGTGACCCCTGTGAAAGGGTCATTTGAACCCCCAAAGGGGTCATGACCCACAGGTTGAGAACCACTGGTCTATTTTACCAGGGACTAGTTTCTCTTGAAATTATGTCCCAAGTACTTAAGGTATACTTTGGATAGGAAGGCTTACTATAGTGAAAATGTCAATATTACCAAAAGTATGAAATCAATTCAATGCCATTCTGATCCACAACCCAGAACAATTTTTTAAAGAAGTAAAAAACTAAGCACCAACTTCATATGGAAAGGAAAGAAACCCACGATAAACAAAATACTTATTAAAACTAGGTGGTCTTTCCTTGTCTGATTTCAAAATTATTATATAGCCATATAATCAATAAATAGCTTAGAAATGATACAATGATAGAGATATAGTAAATGGATTAGAACAAAGAATCCAGAAATATAAGCAAGCACCTGAAGACACTTGATTTTTTATAGAGGCCTAAAACACAGTAAATTCAGAGAAGATAGTGTTTTCTATAAATAATGCTAGAAAAATTATATCTCCACCTACCTGCAAAAGAAAGAAACAGGACTCAAAATTCAAGATAGGTTAAACACCTAAATATAAAGCTCAGGATTATAACAATCATCAGTGAAAAAATAGGTCCTAATAAAAGGCATAAAGACAATACCAAACACAATGTAAAACACCCACACTGCAGAAGAAAAAATAGATGACTGCGTCCTTCTAAATAAACTATAACATTTATGGTTTTTCCATATATGAAACCCATGAATGATTCATCTATAGAGACACCAAGTAGAATAGGATTTACTGGGGGGTACAGTCGCAGAGAGGGGTAAAGGGAGCTGATATCCAGGCATTTAAGAAGGAAGAGACTATCTTGATATTGATTGTGGTAACAACTGTACAATTCTGCTTGACATAATGCAACTATAGAATGATATGATACCTGTGTTAGCTCACAAGAAAATGGTTTTAAAAAAAAGAATGCCGACTAAAAAAAAGTCCTGTGGACTACTTCTAAATACTTGGGTAACAACGAGTCAGTGATTGGTTCATGGGCACCTACCAACAATGCCGTTTGTATTTCAGTTCTGAATGCTTTTCTAAATTTCTCATTGGTTTAAAATGGTCTAGTTACCTTGGGGTGGAGCATGAATACTAATATCCCTTCAACATTGCCATTGGGATACCTAAGCGGGAAGAGTGTTTTCAGGTCGGTGGAATCAGTACTGTTTGGAGCTGTGAGTGGTGGTAGCTGATATTTGCCATCTAGTCGATTGTAACTCATGGTGACCACGTGTGCAGAGTAGAACTACTCCATAGGAATTGCATGGAAATAGTGAAAGTGACATGTGATGATAAAAAGCAAAACAAACAAAAGGCTTCCTCCAAAGAGCAAAAAGAGAACCCACAGATTGGAAAAATATATATATTTTTTCAATGATATATCATAAAAGGGTTAATTTTAAAAATATATAGAAAATTGCTACACTTTAATAAGAAAAAAATATTTTTTTTAATTGGCAGAAGACATAACTTGACCACTTACTAAAGCTGACATCCAGGCAGTCAACATTAATATAAACGCTTGCAAGCTTCATCTACAGGAGAAATATAAATTAACACAATGATAAGCTACCACCTCACACTGACATTTTTAGCAATTTAAGAAAACACACAGAAAATACCAAGTGCTGGAGAGGGCGTGGCGGGATTGGAACACATGCATTGCTGGGGGATTGCAGAGTTGTAACACCACTTTGGAAAATACTATGGCATGTCCTTCAGCAACAGAAATAGCATGTGACCTTGCAATCTCTCTATTGCTATTTCAATATACCCCAAAGAAATAAAGAACAAAACATGAACGTGTAAATCCACACTCATGTTTATCCCAGCCATTTCTTTAATAGCAAAAAGATAGAAGCAACCCAAAACCATATCGGTAGAGGAATGGATAAATAAACTCTAGTACTTTCACACATGGAATATTATAGATCTTTTTTTTCAATGATGAGAATGTCAAACAGCTCATGGCATGGACAATATTTGAAGGCATTATGCTCAGCAAAGTTAGTCTCATAAAGATACATGTTTAGGGACACCATTGTTATAAAGGAACATAAAATGGTTCATACACAAAAGGAAACAACATTGAAGACTCATGTTGAAAAACGTTGAGGCCAGGGCTGAGAAAGTGGGGAAGGAGAAAGGCATGGGAGGAAGGAGGGAAGGTAGGGGAGAGGCAGAGAGCCCTACACGTGGGGAGTTACCCAGGTGCCACAGCTCTGATGAGCTGGGCTATGCACTATGTACAGACAGTATATGTTTTTTCCTATGTTTTAAACTCCACAAATAAGAGTGGGGAGTAAATAAAATTAATTCATTACATTAAAAATATGAGCCTTTAAATCAACTTCCTTCTCAGAGCCATAGAGCACACAGCCTGTAGGGAAAAGGTCCCAAGAGGTGAAAAGGTGAAGAAGGACATTTCAGAATTGAGGCGCTTGCTATTTCCTTGGAAGTTGTTTGCATTTCTGCAATGTAATCAATCCTTATTACTCTCTCAAATCTCCTTCTGGCTTCTTTGTTTGGGCAAGGAAGCTTAAGGCAGAAATCAAGGAAAACGTAGAATTTGATATCTGGTTTGGCGTCACCAGGAACAGGGTTAGCATACATATGAAAGTGATAGAAACAACAAGCCAAACATCTACAGGAGATGGCCTGCGTGTTCCCCTCTCCTATCTGGGTGACAGGAGTTGAGATCTAGACTCCACACAAAGAATTCATCTGGCAATCACCACCGTAACTGTTGCCACCAACAGCCAGACCAGAGCACGTTTTATGCTCGCACTTCCTTGCCAAGAGGCATTAAATGTTCCCCGTCGGAGATACATTTTGAGATCTATGATTCTGACTTCTACTTAGTGGTAATACTCAGAATTAATAGCTTGTGTGGACTAATCTGCAATTCCTTAATCACGACGTTTAGAAATAGGCCACAGCACAAAGAGAGAGACCTTTTCAAAGCCACGCATGCTGGGATTTTCAAAGCTGAGCTAGAAACTAGTTTTCCCGTCTCCTACACCAGTATTTGTTCCAATACAATATGCTGGCTTTAAACAAAGGAACTTGTAAATAAGACATGGTTTGGAGATTTGGAAAAGAAAGAGAAGTCAGACCATCTGGCAAACCAGCTGAAGAACTTCGCAGCACACCGAGATTGGGAACTTCATTGAGAATGCCGTAAGAGGCTGTCAGCACCCTCTGATGAAACATAAAAAGACAGCAGCGCTACCTCTAAAAACTGACTGGAGAGAAAACCCCAGAAGGTGCGCGTCCCAATGGAATCAAGCTGAAAATGAAAATAGCTGTGGGTTAGGGCCAGATGGATTGATAATGGCCACCACCATGGGCTCCAACAACCATTGGGACGATGACACAGAACCAGGCAGTGTTTCATTCTGTGGTTCATAGCTCGGGCTGAGCCAAAGCCAGCTCCATGGCACCTAGCCCTGAGTGAGGGTAAGAGGAGAAGGGAGGACGGGGAAAGCGCGGGCAGAAATCAACAACGGAATTGGACACTTGTTGGTCCTTCCTGAAGGAGTCCTAATGCAACAGATAAGCACTTGGCCATTAACAAAAGGTGGGCAGTTTTAACCCCCCAGCCAATTCATGAAAGAAAGACTAGGTGATTTGCTTCCATCTAAGAAATCAATGAGCGGTTTTGCATAGCTGGTTGAAGTCTTTACTGAACCCAATCCCGAAAAAAGAAAGTAGGCAGTATTCCATTGTTTTGCTTGGGTAACTGCCTCTTTAACAGTGTACAGGTTCCACATGCACACAGTGAAGTGGTCTGGAATTTCCATTCTTCTCAAGGTGATCCATAGTTTGCTGTGATCCACAGAGCCCAATGTCTTTGCACAGTTAACAAAACAAGCAAACATCTTTCTGGTATTCTCTGCTTTGAGCCAAGATCCTTCTGACATCAACAGTGATAATCCCTTATTTCACTTCCTCTTCTGAATCTGAAGTGAGTGTCTTGCAACTCTCTGTCAATGTACTGCTACAACCACTGTTGAGTGAGCTTCACCAAAATTTTACTTGCATGTGATATCAAGGATATTGTTCTATAAGTTGCTCATTTTGTTGGGTTATGGTTTAAAATTTTTTAAAAAGATGTACATCAGAGTTGTATCCTCTCACCATACTTATTCAATCTGTATGCTGTGCAAATAATCAGAGAACCTGGATTATATGAAGAAGAATGTGGCATCAAGATCAGAGGAAGGTTTATTAACAACCTGTGCTATGAAAATGACACAACCTTGCTTTCTGTAACGGAGGAGAACATGAAGAACTTGCTGATGAAGAGCAAGGATGCAGGCTTCAATACGGTTTAGAACTCAAAGAATACAAAAATCTACCTAATGGGACCAATAGAAAATTTTGTGATTAAACCAAGGTTGAAATTGTCAAGGATTCTGTTTCTTGTCCACAATCAGGGATCATGGAAGGAGTAGTTAAGACATCAAACAGCACACAACACTGGGTAAATCTGCTGCACAAGACATTTTTAAAATGTAGGAAAGCATGGTTGTTAATTTGAGGACAATCATGGTGTTTTCAATCACCTGAAATGCATGTAAGAGTTCACCATTGAATAAGGAAAACTGAAGAAGATCATTGAATTTGAATTTTGGTGCTGGTGAAGAATTTAAATAATATAGGCTGCTCAAAAAGAGCTAACAGAGCCATCTTGTAAGAAGTAGAGTCAGAATGCTCCTAAGAGGCAAGGATGGTGAAAATTCACCTCGTGAACTTTGGACGTGTCTTCAGGAGGCATCCGTTCCTGGGAGAGGACATCATGCTTAGTAACATAGAGGGGCGGAGAAAATGAGGACGACTCTCAACAAAATGGACTGACACGTTGGCTGGAAAATGGGCTCAGCATAGGGAGAGTGAGGAGGATGCAAGACTGGTGGGTGCTTGCTTCCTTCCACTGTACCTGCAGTTGCTCTGAGTCAGGACGGACCGGAAGTCACCTGACACTGCCACCACCAACCCAGGAAAGTGGGCCTTGCTTGTGAAAGTGTCTGTCATTCGAACACAGGGGAAATGTGGCCATGGAATAATGGCGGCTGCTGAGTTCAAAGCTGTCTTTGATCTGGTTACAAGACTTAGGGCTCCCCTCAGCTTCTTCCACTAGGGCCTTCCTCCTGGGTCCTCCCATCAGAGTCGAATGAGCTCTTTCTAGAAGCTAAGTCACTTTCAAGTAGATCAAGAGATGATCTGGCTAACGGTGCAGAAATGTTTGAGGTATTCAAAGAAAGCATCTACAGAAGCTTTTCTTCCATCTTATTTACTAAGTATCACTTGTTAAAATCATGAAATAGTACCCTAAATAACAATAATATGTTTTCTACCAATGTTAGCAGGAACCAAAATCTACTAAGGGCCCTAGGAGCACCTGCTTGCTTCTGGAACGTGTAGGCACTAGCGGGAGATGTCCCAGAATTTTCTCCCACAGGTTTTTGGTATAATAAAGCTAATATACCCTTCACTGACAGAAGATTGGTAGTGATAAAGGCAGTAGAAAGCTTTCTCCACATCAGGATCAAACCTACATACATTCAATAAACAATATGTGCTTCTGATACACAACGTTCTCATAGATTCCATCATGCTATATCCTTCCTCTATCTTGGCTTTATCAGAAATGAGCAGCCCCATTTCCAGTTTCAGAGAAATCTGCTGTGGTCAAGTGTTCAGCTGGTCATGGAAAGGTTGGCAGATTGAACCCAACAGTCATTCCAAGGGAGAAAGATGTGGCAGTCTGCTTCCTTAGAGATTACGACCTTGAAAACACTGCAGGACAGCTACACTTTATCCGATATGGTGGCTGTGAATTGGAGTCAACTCAACACCTTTGAGTATGGCTTTCGGTATCAAGACTATTTTAGAAATTCTTCATACAGCTGGTGGGGCGGGGGAGGGTTTGGGGAGGCAAAAATCCCAAGTGGCAAAATGGAAGAAGGGCATTTAAGAACTGAAACATCTGAATCCAGAAATTTCATGGCAAGTGTTTCTGAGAGCATACTAACAACAAAAAGAAAGACCAAAGAAAGATTTATAATCTAGTTTTGTAAACATAAGACAGCATACTCCCAGGCCTGATTTACATACTAACATAGGCTATATGAACTAGCAAATGTCGCCATTAAATTTGAATATTTTTACTATGTTTTTCTCATCTCTTTAAGGATTAAATCATGATATTTTATTCTCTTCTATTCCCTTTGGGGAAGAATCCTTGCCAATGCATTTCTGAAAGATTCTAACAATATGAAGAAATATGGGAAAGAACTGAGGCAGGGGGGTTGGTGCTGTGAACTTAGTAAAAGTGCACATCAACCCTCACGGGAAAGTTCAGAAATGGTATTAAAAACTAAAGTCATTTCATCTTTCAGAAAGGGAAACAGCATGTCGTTATTTATCAAGTGCACTTTGCAGGGGGCATCCAAGGAATATAAAAGGCGTCTTTTGTTTGTGGTGTGGATTTACACGGTGTTCAGAAGGTTTCTTTCAACAGCATCATCACAATTCATCCAAACTTCTTGTACAAAGCAACGGGGTGTCACTTTAAGCCTCTTGTGAACAAACAGCCAGGCCAAGGTCATGTTGCTTTTTCCCTAAGAATTAGAGCCCTATGGATCGTATTCTATCTTTCTTTCCACAGCCTCCTGTTCTTTCAGCAGGGCAGATGCCTCCCAGAAGGAAGCCAGATGCCAGGGCTGCCAGGGCCTGTAGAGCAGCTTATGCCAAGCTGCAGGAGTTGGGAAAAGGAAGCATTCATGGTCCAACCCACACCTAGTGGTCTCTTTACTGTCAAGAAAGATACAGAATGCATAGTGCAGAAACCCAACCAGGCAGAAAGAGGGGCTGCTCTGACAGGGAGCCTTGCCAATGTCAGAGGGCGCTCTCCTCTGTGGACACAGCTGGTTTTCTCATTGCTCCACCATTTCCGTCATTGGCAGCATGCCGCCCTTGGAATAGTGTGTCCTGAAGAGTTCAGAAATTTCTTCTGAGATGGGGGTCCTGGAAGTTTTTGCCCAGCTTCCCCAGATTCAAATCAACAGACGTCTCAGTTTGGCTCAGAGGAGAGGGAAATACCTTACTTCTGTATCATGGTGTGTACACACACACACACATACACATACATGGTGTGTGTGCATATACCATGATATGTGTGCATACAGGAGCCCTGCTGTCCCTATTGAAAAGCATTGGACTGTTAGCCAAAAGGCCAGCCTTTCAAACCACCATGGCACTGAAAGAGAAAAATGAGGCCATCCCATAAAAATTTATAACCTCCAAAACCTCTACAGGGTTCCTATGAGTTAGAAACAATTGGATGGCAATGGGTTTGGTTTGTATGTGTGTATATGTCAACAAGAAAGTTGCAGAAAGCTCATGAAAGCATTAAATAGTTTTACTCTGTCCTACAGGGTCACTATACATTTGAATCAACTCAATGATAGTGTATATAGCCCTTGGTGGTGTCATAATTAAGGTGCTCAGTTGCCAACTGAAAGGCTGAAGGTTCAATTCCTCCAAGAGATTCATAGGGAAAAAAGACCTGACAATCTTTTTTCCAAAACTATCAGTCATTGAAAGCCCTAGGGAGTCCAGAACTCATCTGACACATACAAAAGCTGGGTGACTCAGTTGAATCAATAGCAACTGGTATATATTATATATATATATGTGTTAAAATACATATATCTTGACATAGAAAATGGTTACCAGCAATGCCTTGAAAATTTGAAAATAAATTTTAGACATTGGATTTCAGATCATTAGCCATTAAGCCAATACTTCTACCATTTGGCTTAAAATTAAACTTCCTGGTATGTGGTTTTGTAAAGATGCCAGTATGAACCTGGGTCTCCAGTTTGAACCATTAATGAATAACTATGGAATATTTTTTAAAGGCTTCTGTGTCAAGATTTTTCCCTTTTCAAATAATAAAAATATAATAACACGCCCTCCTTTTTTCACAAAATATTGAAAGCCAATAAATATCACAGTGTTTTGGTTCACAAGGAAAATACAGGAGAGTTACCTCTTCCAACTTTATCATAAACATTATTTTACTATGTTTGGCACCCAAAGACCATAGTGAGGCGAGTGTTAGGTAAGAACAGTGTGCTTACAATACATTGGCATCTAAGTGTGTAAGCAATGAGGGCTCTCTGCAAAGTTTCCATGTTTCTTTCCAGCTAGCTAATAAGATTGTCTTCCATACCTTTGTGAACATAGGTTGTCTGTGCCACAAGTTAAGCACAGATCACGGGGGAAGGGATATGTATCTCTTATAGATCCGGTTTTAGGGCCAGTACACAAAACCTGCTTCCGCGGTAAGCCTGGTCATCATGGCAAGAGCTGACTCAGCGCAGACTTACTCCTAACAAATGCAGCATGAGTAAGAGTTCAGCTTTTGGTTTAAGTCACTGAGAATCTAGAGTTGTATGTACCCCACCAAAGCCTAGCCTAGACTGACTAGGCTGATTCTAACCAGGTTTTGAAAGTTGAAATGTTTGACAGGCCTCTCCTCCCAACGTTGCCTATGCTGCTCCTCATGGGGCCATGACTTACTTTTCTGTGGAGCAGAAACCCAGCTGAAGCCCAGGCATAATGGGCATAATGTGAGGTGGTCACCCATCCACTGCACTGTCCCTACTAGCTGTACCACATGCTAGGTACCAGGTGTATTGAGTTCACCCAGGCTCTCATGTGTGGCAGAGTAGAACAGCTTTATAGGGTTTTAATGGCTAGTTTGGGGAAGTAGGTCACCAGGAATCTAAGTGGACTAGAACTTCCAACATTTCAATTAGCAGCTAAGCAAAGCATTTGCACTACCGAGGGCTCCCAAATATTTATCAGTTACAGTAAGTAGAGGAATTTCCGATGTAAAACCACATAGCTAAAGCCCTGTGGCAGAGTCTACTAACTCAGTCTACTAGCTTGGAGTCTACAAGGGTAACAACCAAGTCTCTAACCTGGATTCCTTGAACCTCCAAGTGCCTCCAAATACTTCTGAAATATGTATTCAACCTTCCATGTACCTTTCTTAATACTAACGTGCTTTTCAAAGCAAGCGGTCTTGTTACCAGTCCTGGTCCCGCTTAGCACTGCTGAGAAACAAAGATGAAGCCTGATTGAAAGTGGAAGGAAGCTTTATCTTCACTGCTCAAGCAAAGAACAAGCCAGGACTAAAGTCGCTGAGACAAGCTCCCCAAGAGGGAGGCTGACACTTTTACAGATGTCCAACGGGAAGTAAGTTGAAATAGGAAATAGTGTATGAACTTGTAACAAATACCCTAGGAATTGTCATAAGCATGCAAGAGGATGCAGTTATGATTCTTGAGTGGATATGGCTGACCCAACTCCTCACGCTCAAATGGCCTCCACATTAGGCTGAGGACAACTTTTCTGTGACTTTTGGTTCCTTGGACAAAGTACTTTAGTTCAAGGGTTTCATGAAGCTTGTGACTGCCCTTTCTGCAAACGTTCATTGGACCAGGTCTGGCCATCGACAAGACTTGCATATAATATTTTCCCAGGATGAAAAGGGCCCCAAAAGACTGGTTATCAGGAAAAAATCTTGCTGGCATCAAGTCAATTCTGACTCACGGTCACCCCATAGGGCAGAGTAAAATTGTCTCTTTGTGTTTTCAAGGCTTTTAATCTTTATAGGACTCGACAGCCTTGTCTTTCTCCCACAGAGTAACTGGTGGGCTCAAACTACTGACCTGTGGTTAGCAGCACAATGCGTAGCCCACGATACCACCAATACATGAGGTATTTATCCCAAGGAGATATCTCATCACCTAAGGAGAAGAGGCATAGGAAAACTTTGGAATTTATAGCATTCCACAGGGCAGAGCAGGCTGAATCTGAAAAGGTCTGAATCTCACTCCAGGTTGACCCTCTCTCTGCTAGTGCACATTGCTCCAGATCAGAAAAAGTCAAGCTAGAGTGATGCTGGAAGAGAAGACAGGACTTCCAAGGTTCTGATGATGGTAAAATGATGGCCACAATGATAGCAAGCTCTAAGCACAGTCCCAAGGGAGAAGGGTCTGGTTCGGCTCCGGGTTTTATCAGACTGTCAGAACAGAGACAGAGTTCACAAAGCTGGTATCACAAAGGCATCAACTAGGTGCCCACCAATTTATGGACCTGTCAGATTCGTGAGACAAGCGTATCTGCATGGCTTTGAAGGAAAGCACACACCCCCAACAACCATGCCAAGTGAATCTTTAGGGAGAAAAAAAATATTTCCCTGTCTTCTAATATGCAGGGCTGTACACTCCTCCATGGTACAGCCATTCCTTTTATGATGCACAATTGTGTTGGACTGACTTCTGGTTTCAGGCAATAAGAAAGATGTACACAAGGAAGATGGTCCCTTCCAGAGTTATAGAAACAACAATCTTAGGAGATCATCCAAGGAAAGACCAAATTTACTCCGTAGTCAAGAGCCCTTATTCTAATCTGCATCGAGGGGTGAGGGTAGCAGTCAGGGTTTTGTAGTAGACTTCCGTCAATCGATGCTTTCACACTTCATGTACTTTGACACGCTTGAAGCACTTTTGTGTTGTGTCCTTCAGCTTCTCAGAAACGATCACCAACACTAGAGAACTGCCTGCCCTGCCCAGTCACCAAGGAGCACATGCCAATCTTCTTATTTGATCTACCCGCATATACTACAGGAGTCCCTGGGATGGCAAATGGCTCATGCACTTTCCTGCTGATGAAAGGTTGAAGGCTCTATCCATCCAGAGGCACCTTGGGAGAAAGCTCTACTCCAACCCTCATGAGGCCACAATGAGTTGGCGTCTACGCAATAGCAGCTGCATTGTTTTATACATCTCTGTTTATAACTAAAGCTTTTCATTTCTGGAGCTATAAAGAGCTCTCAGCTCAAGGTAGGGCAGAGGGAGGAGAATAAGGCACATTGATAATCCGGGCAATCAAATTTTAATTATTATAGTCTTCCGATAGTAATTGAATCCAGTTTTTTCATGTGAGCTGTGTTTCCGTTCAGAATTTTAACATGAGCGTAGGGAGAAAAAACTCCTTGGAAGTCCTATGATTCAGTGGTGAGATGAGAGAAGGACAATAAAATATGAGAAACACAGAAAAGAAATTAAAAGACATTAAAATATATTGTCTGTCTTGTACTCCAAAGTAATTTTTAATGGTAATGACACCTTTGAAGAGTATCTAATTAGTATGAAAAAGAACTTTAGAGAATGTAGAGAGCTCTTCATCTTAGTTCAATGGATACACAGTGATAATATTCAAGACTAATTTCCGAAGCTTTTATCGCTTGGCTGAGCTTTACTCTGTTTCTGAAGTTTAAAAGGATTTTCTAATCTTTTGCTTATCAGAAGCCAAGAAGAGAGCCTGTCACAGGTTAGGAAGGTAAAAGAGAGGAAATAAAAGTATTTAAGTGCCCTGTGGAAAGTGCTGTCAAGTCTAAGCTGCGTCAAGCTTAGAGTCTGTGGGGAAGCCGGGATCCCGGCCACAAAGCTCCCAATAGAAAGTTTCCAGTCTCTTTTCATCTGGATCACTCAGTAGCCTCCAGTGGTTCTTCCCAATGGCTTACTGACATCTTTTGAAAACTGTCATTTCTTTCTTTCTTTTTTATTTTTTAAAAATTTTATTGGAGGCTCTTACAACTCTCATAACATTCTATGCATCAAGTATATCTGCATATGTTGCCATCATCATTTCCAAAATATTTTCTACTTGAGCCCTTGGTATAAGTTCCTAATTTTTCCCCACCCTCTCACCCTCATGGATCCTAGATCAATTATCTATTGTTATTATTATTTTGCATCTTACACTGCCCATTGTCTCTTCCCCCACATTTCTGTTATTTGTCCCCTTGGAGGAGGAAGGGACTATATATCCAACCTTGTAATGGATTCTTCCTTTATCTCCCTTCCCCCTCCCTGACTAGCCCCTACCTTTACAATATTGCTACTCCCACTACTGTTCCTGAATTCCATGTGTTGAGAGTTCTTATCTGTACCAGTGTGTGTTCTCCGGTCTAGGCAGATTTGTAAGGCAGAACTGGGCCATGGTAGTGGGGAGGAGGAAGCCCTCTGGAGCTGAAGGAATGAGGTGTGTTTTCTTGGTGCTCTACTGCACCTTGGTTGAATCATCCCTTCCTAAGAACCCTTCTGTGGGGGGATATCTGATTCTCTACAGATGGGCCTTTGGTCTCCACTCCAAACCCCTTTGTTCACATCAATATAGTTGTTTGAAAAACTGTAATGTCATCTTTACTATAGCTAACAAAAGATACTTGGTGCTGACCATGTGCTAGCCACGGTGTTAAGTGCTGTCAAGCTTAAGTAATTAGCATTGCAAATTGTTTTTTATAAAGCACACACATTTCTGATTACTCTCAAGCAACCGTTCAAATGGTGTGAAGCGTTCATTAGGCAGTTTCATTCATAACAAATCTATTAGATTTGCATAAAATATATGCTGCTATGCACACTCTCACAGATACAATGGCAGCTCCTCTTTGAGCCTAAGCATGTGAGTCACCTTAATAGGTTTTATCAGAATTTTAATGGCCAAGAACCTGGCCACTTACTTCTATCTAGTCAGATGTTGAATGCTGCTAATAAGTAGATTGTCAGGTACTGGGTTTATAATGTCCTTCCCTTAGGTCTTGTGATGGACACAAATAAATGCCTTGGGTTAATAATTTTGATCCCTTAGTATTCTTGGGGGCAGTGTGAATAAGTACTTAGCTGCTAACCAAGAGGTCAGCAATTCAAATCTGCCATCTGCTCCTTGGAAAAGAAGACATGGCGTCTATTTCCATAAACATTTACAATCGTTGCGGCAGTTCTATTCTGTGGTACAGGTCCTTTATGACTCAGAATAGATTGCAGAGCAATGGGTTTGGTTTGATTTATATTACCCAAAGTGAGACATTGCTGGTTCCATGGTAGAATGGCTGCTTTCCATGCAGGAGACCTGAGTTTGATTCCTGGCCAATATACTTCTGCAAATCAGCCATAACAAAACATGGAAAACAAAAATCCTATCTATAATCCATATATAAAATTGTGAAGAACAGGGATGTCACTTTAAGGGCTGTGGTGCACCAGACTTAAGCCCTTGTATTTTCCATTGCTTCATACGCATGTGAAAGCTGGGCTTTGAACAAGGGAGACTGAAGAAGAACCAATGCATTTGAATTGAAGTGCTGATGAAGAACAGTCAAGGTGTCATGGATTGGCAAAAAAAAGAAACCTGTCTTGGAGGAAGGACAGCCAGACTGGTCCTTAGACGTGAGTATGGTGAGACTTAGTCTCCTGTATTGGGACATGTGGTTAGAAGGACGTAATCCTTGGTAACGTGGAAGAACAGGTAAAAAGGGGAAGATGCTTGATGCCACGGATTGGCACAGTGGTTGTAAGAATGGACATAGGCATCACAATTGTGAGGATGGTGCAAGGCCGGGTGGTGTTTCATTGCGTTGCACATGGGGTCACAGAGAATACGAATGGACCCAATGGCACTTAGCAACAACAACAACAGCAACAGCATAACCTCTCGTCGGAAGGGACAGGACAGGGCAGCACTTCATGCCATTGTTCATGGGCTCACCAAGCGTTGGGGGCCTAATCCAGAGCAGCTACCAAAAGCACTCCAACCAAGCCAATTATTTTTCTTCCACAAGGCTGCTGGTGCGTCTCTGACCACATCCCTTCAATCTGAAAACCCAGGTCACTTACTGGCGTGCTCTCACAACTCTCCCTGCAGTTTATGCCTCTAAAGACACGTTTGATTCCGCTAAAGAACACTTCGTGATGTTCTTGGAAATGCCAGACTCCCGTAAGCCCTGTGTAACCTTGGCTGGAACACTGTGTTTACCTGGATCCTTGAAGCACTGGGATCAAAACAGTAACCAATATCCGGCAAATTTCTTAGGAGAAATATCCATCAGGTCAGGGCCAGATCCTGAGATCTGATAATCCACAGTGCAGGTCTGATCCTGGTGAAGGAGAGAAGGACAGAAGGTTGGGTTAAAATATTCTTAAAATGGAGGTGGGAGGGGGAAATTAAAAAAAAATTTTAATATTCTAAAAATGAATGAGCTTCAGTTTAAAGAAACTTTCAGCAGGGCCTGATGGGAAATTCCCTAGCCGAGGTTGCCCAACACAGGAGTCCCCCCATAGATGGAATCTGCCTTCACATCTTTGCCAGGCACCAACCCAAACCCAAACCAAACCCAACCCACCAGCATCAAGTTATTTCCGACTCAGAACAAGCATGCCCAGGGTTTCGGGAGTGTCGGTCTTTGCAGAAGCTGCCGGCTCATCCTTCTCCTCCCGAGTGCCTCAGGGGCTTCCAACTGTAGTCAGCAGCCCAACGGCTACCCCACAGGGCCGCCAGCACTCCGTGTCCCCGCAGTCACGGGAAACAGTGCTCAGCTTCAACGTAGCAGCTGACTACGAGTCAATTACACTACCGATCAGCCCGGAGAGTCACGTTTTCACGCTGTCATGGGCTCTCTTTCTCCAGGTAGTCTCCTGCCGGATTTCCCTCACTTCCTTAATTCTGCACAAATATATTCTTCACAAATGTATCTTCCATGGCTCTGCCTTAGCATCATCTATGAATAGTAGAACCTTCGTGTCACTTTTTATTCATCTTCCTCCCCTTCCATATCACATATAGATATTTACTTATTAATGAAGTTTGCTTGTTCCTAGAGCAGGAGGCAGTTGATCAAACAGATGAAGAGACTATTGTATAATTTAACATCGGGAAAGGTGTGTGGGCCTCTTCCACCTGGCTGAACTTGAGAGCAGCCTCTGGCTAACAACCAGCGAGGGAGTGAAGTCCTCAGTCCAACATCCCAGGAGGAGCTGAATCCTGGCAACAATCAGACCTTTGCTCAATCAAGTCTTCAAATGAGACTAGAGACCTTATCGATACCTTGCAGCCTTACGAGAGTCTCTGAAGAAGAGGATCTAACTAAGCCAGGCGCAAATATCCGACGCAGGCAGCAAAGGCGAGAGATGCAGTGCATTAAGGCACTGACGGTGTAGTGCTTCGTCCTGCAGCAATAGATAACTAACTAACACTTTCCTCTCTCCACAAACTCCAACAGGAATGCCTCTGAGGAACTGGGTTTTTGTGTTTTTGTTTTTGTCATGAAAGGCAGGCATATGGTGCGTCATGTTCCTTATGAACAGCCTGGATGGCTCGCCAAACGGCAAAAATCATAGAAAGACCCATGTATCTTTTTAATAGTTGCACTGCCATATACTTCACATATCAGACGATTTAATCCTGCAGTGATATTAAGAAGATTTGTAGAGTCATCACCACAATCAGTTTGAGAACATTTTCTTCTCATACTTGCTAATAGCCCCCTTTCCCCCATCCTCCCCTGCAATGCCCTACGGTGATTATCAATCCTGTGTCTGCCTCTCTATATCTACCTATCCTGGGTTTCACATACAGAAAGGCAGACAAAACACAGACGGGAAGAAGACAAACACAAACTAACAACAATGTCTAGGCACATCATAAAAAAGTCTCAATCAAAAGGAAATACTAGAAATGGAAATAACTTTAAAATGGGTCAAAAGGGAGCTCAAATGATAATGTATTGCGTTTTAACCTCAGTACATCAACCATCATCTACTTTACATTGCTCTGGTCAGAGAGCATTCACTGGAGGCTTAGTCCCTGTGGAGACACTGCAAATGATTTTGAATTTACACTATCGTCTTTAGTATTCTGCAAACCGTGTGGTCAAAATTTAAGCTGTGATGATACATTCCCTCCTTCAGAAGTGGATTCTATTATTTATAATCCTTGAATCACACAGGCTAGTGTGCTTCTTCCATGTGGACTTAGTTGACCCCTCATTCAAATGGCTGCGTGTTTGAAGACAAACCTTTAAGAACCCAGATGTTATTTTTCTGATAGCCAGTGATCTCTCCATGAGGGTGAGCAACAAGCAAGGCCAAGTCACAAGACCTGATTGTCCTTAGATTGGGGCTAGAGTTAAGTTCAAGCCTCATCTCCTTTCATATGTCTATGGTTTATCTATGTCTGGTTCACTTTAGAGACGTTATTATCATTCTATGATAGAGAACATTATAAATAAATAATCCTCCCGGAGCATCAGGTAATTCTATTGATAGTCTCTTTAATTTAGCATGTGGTATAGAATTTAAAACACTGTTGTAAAAAAGAAATTATTGCTAGCTTCAGACAGCAATACATAAAGTGTTGATTTGTACAGATACAACTCTTAATTAACACCAACAATGGGGGTTGGCAATAGGGCAAAATATTTAATAACACTCATTCACCAAGGTAGAACAATGTCTACCAGATTAATACATACTATAAAAAATCAAGAAGGACATCAAAATTGTAAACAATTGATAGTCCCAGGCCACCATTCCCTGGGCACCCTCAAATCAAGAGGTCGGAAACAAAGCCCAATGACTGGCCATTCCATTACCATGGGAAAGCAGTCATTTCCTTTTTCCCACACTAGGGCATTTAAGCCTTAAATTCCTTAAATCTGCAAAGATGTGTTTGAGTTAAAGCCCAGTTCACTGAGTGGAATCTCCACATTGAATCCTTCTAGTGTGGCCTACGAAGGATGTTATGTGCCTTAGAAAGACAGAGTATAACGTGTCAGTAGTCTCTAGCACACGGCCGGGGTCACCAAGGGCTGGATAGAAAATATGTCAAAGTGTCAATTAGGAACATACTACTGGACATAATCTCCTCCTTGGATTCAATATAAGGATTGATAAATGTTTTGTTTTGGATTTTTGTTTGTTTGGCTGGTTTTGTCCTGACAGGAAGTTGTTCCTCCCAGTTTATCCACCAGTAGACATGTAATTGCTGTCCCCTAGACAAACATGCCACCCTCCCCCAGTCTTTACTTGAACTTCCAGTGAGTTTCGCTTATCATTCTTGTGGCAGTGTCTGCTGACTTGGGGCACATGTGCCATGATGTGGTGATGCTGGATGGCAGTGGCTGAATGGTCTTGTCCCTCTCCTCACATCGTGAAAAACTGACCCCAGTTAAGGGGAGGGCTCCTCTGTCGAAGTGGTTTTCCAGGCACATAAAGGGGGGGGGATATACAGTTCCTGGTTGCTAAACAGGCTCTCTACCTCATTGCTTGGGAGCCAGGATTAGAGCAGTACGTGACCCGAGAGCAGCAGCCTGCCTTTCTCTGGCTAGTGATCCTTACAGCAGTGGACTCATACAGTCACGTTCTTTTGTGACTGGCTAACCTCACATCAGGGTTTCTGGGGCCTTCCATGCCACACATGTTTCATAGTTTCATCGCTCTATGTACAGGATACATGGAATCCCACTGTGTGCATATTGGAGTCTTCTTATCCATTCTTCTACTGATGGGCATTTGGCCGGTTTCCGGCTTCTTGCTATTATGACTTGTGATCCTATGAACATGGAGAGCATTTGTCGGATTGTGTTCTGTTTCTGATTTCTTTGAAGAATATGCCTAGCAAAGGTATCGCTGAGTAGTGTGGCATTTCTATCCCCAGTGGTTTTAGGTAGCTCCCTCTTGCATTCCACAATAGATGTACATATTTACAAACATACTAGTCGTGTGTAAGTTCTGATCTCTCAGCAACCTCTCCAGCATTGGTTGCTCTTTGTTTCTGTTTTTTGTTTTTAATTGGGCTACCACTGTGCGTGTAAGGTGATATCTCATTATTGTTTGCGTTGCAGCTCCTGAATGGCTGTTTCCTCATGCGCTTGTTACCCAATCGAGTGTTGTCCTTTGTGAATCAGCTATTCAAGTGCTTGGCCTACCTTTCCATTGTTTTATTTTTTTTCTTATTGGGATGTTATAGAACTCTATAGACTTTAGTTATTAGTCCCTTGGTTGTTATATCACTGTTAAAGAGTGTGTGTGTGTGTGTGTGTGTGTGTGTGTGTGTGTGTGTACTGTGATATAGTGGTTATGCACTGGGCTGTGATCCTCAAACCATCAGCAGCTCCAAAGGAGAGAACTTGACCTTTCTACACTCTTAAAGAGTTACAGTCTCAGAAACCCACAGGGGTTCGCCAACAGTCACCACTAGCTAGATAACAGTGAGTTTTGAGTTTGTTTATATAGCTGTGTGTGTAAATGCAATTAAAAGATAAAGGAACTTTTCCATAAACTTTTTGAACCCCATAATATATACGTATATTAGGTAGGAAAGTGTTCGCTCAGCATCCTGGATTCACAATCTGTAGTCTGTCTGTCTCTCAGGAAGCCACCTGTGAGCCTGCGCGTGTTGAGAATGTCTCTGTATGCCTGAGGCTTGGAGTCACACTGTGTTTATAAAGAACACCTGTTTTAATAGATGATTCCTGGTACTGCAGTGGCTTTCTTTGGACTGCTAAGTGAAAGGTGAGCAGTTCAAATGCACATGCTGCTTGGGGGGTTAAAAATGAGGTAGTCTGCTTCTTTAAAGAGTTGTAGGCTAGGAATCCCTAGGAATTGGAATCAACACGGCTGTGTGGGTTCCGTTTGTTTTCCTGTGTTTGAGGCCTTAGGCCATATTGAAAGAGTTTAGCCAAATATGTGTTTCTTAATTCCATGTCTGGTTTGTGGCGAATGCCCGTTGTCTGCCTTCAGGGGCCAGGGGTGGGGTGGAGTCTGAGAAATTGAGGTCATTCACACAGGGCTTGCACGTTCCTTAGTGACTGACCTGTTTTTACAAATCCTGACACCAAGGGTTGGGTGAGTTTCCTTGGTTGGCAACACTTCACACGTTTTGTCACACATTATTTCTGAGAGAACTGAACTCATCTCCAAGTGACTCCACGAAGAAGGGCTCTTGGAAATTTGTGCCTGGTTTCTCCAGGAGGTTTATTCATGCACCTTGCCCTTTGATGAGCTCAACCTTGATCCTCTTTATCACTCGGTGCTAATAAATAACTGTTTAAACTAGCTTTTCTGAGTCTTGCGACTTGCTTACAAGTCAAGGCCGAGGCTAGTCTTAGTGACCTTCAAGACCACACATTTTGGGACTACATACTTACTGTGCATGCATGAATATGCACACACATACATCTGCCAATACACATTAGTACACCGATTCACATTCTTGTCCTCGGATCTATTTTTTTTAATCCTCCAGCACACTGTTCTTTTAGTTTTATATAATAATTTATTCATTCAATTTTCTTAATGATACCTAAAAATGAAACTTCAACATGTATTTCTTCCATGTCCTTGATCATTTCTGAAATTTTTGTTTTTGTTCTTGTTGGTAGCTTTCATTTTGTTTGTCGTGGGTCTGTTGTTTTGTTTTTTGACCAGTGTTGTTCTAACTCCATTCAGCATAAAGTATGTTTATTGGCTCCAACAAAAAAGAAATGGTCAATGTGCCAAAATAAAAATCTTTCATATCTGAAGTTTTTATTCTTCCATAAAGACAAGATGCTCTAGAAGTAACGTTTCATGGAATTTGTCATCACTAGAACCTGCACAGTGTTGGTTCTGCCCACCGTGATGCCATCCTCTAATGTTTTTCTACAACATTAGACTGTGAGGACCGTGGCAGCAAATCTTACACTCCTGTGAATCTCCAGTGTTCAATCATGGTCCTGGGACATCATCTTAAATAAATTCTCACTAACCTAAAATAGAGTGTGTGCCCATTAAAATATCCCTTAAGGGCTAACTTCAGCTTGTACTAGATCGTTGGGAAGATCACAAATGTAAATACATAGGATTGTAAGTAATTGGCAGCAGATTTGTAGGTAATTTGCACAAAGACGAAGTAAACTTTTCTTTGGCAATTTACAAGTGAAAGTTTATAATCATTGCCCAAAACATGGGTTTCAGCCCTTGGTAGCTTACTTTCCCAGGCTTACAAAGCTCATCTCTTGTCTGTGCCTCTCTGTAAAAATGTCAGGCGGCATCACAAAACCAAGCTCCTCCCCCATGCCATTTAGTGCTAGACATGAGAACCAGCCAGGCCAATTGCATGGCAGCTGTGTGATCATGAGATGGAAGCTCTGAGGAAAAACAAGCATAAACTCTGCATCTGGATCTAATGAAGAAACGGGACAATCCAGACAAACAAAACAAGAGCTCCCATGTTCCATGAGCTTCAAGGATTTTCTGCTTTCCACTAATCTTCCAGAAAGGTTACTGTGAGATGCTACGCTCAAAGTACTTAAAGCCATTCATCTCAAAGAAGTTGTGACAGTTACTTTCTTCCCACTCCTCAAGGGGAAATTTAATCAAGGTTGTCAGAGCTTAAAAGAAAGGAGGGGGAAACACACACACACACAATCAAGCTGCACTTCAATAACCAAATAAAACCACCCCAAATTAATCAAAACTTGACTTGAAATCCTTCCAGAACTGCAGAGCTCATACAATATCCCCAAGATAGATGATATCATGAATGTTGATGTACACTGCACACCGTGGCTGTGTTTTTCTGCCATAAATGCTATAATTACGCTATGCATCATCTAATAACCTTCCTGCTTCACACTCAGTCAGGCATTTCTCACAAACCGACATCTTCACAGGACACGCGTTCTGCTGACTCGGCTCTCCCTAGCGATGGCCGGCTGCAGCCTGTACCGTTTCACAAGACAGGGCAATGATCCAGTGCTTTCGTGCATGTTTAGACTAATAGATAACTAATATATTGTATGCATTCATTATAGCCAGTTTTCCACCAAGAAAAAAGCAACAACAACTGCACGTTTGGGTCTTCTATCTTGACAAATGTGGTGCTGCATCTTGGAAGTTGATTAAAATCAATACCTCTGTAGAAAATTACATACAAAATGTATTAGTATCCAGGATGCTCTGAGAGAAATGATTCTCATTCTCAACTTGTGCCCCCGGCCATCTCCCAAAAATCATGCTAAAACTAGATGTGAATAACCAAGAGTAATTATAGTGCATTTCAGGTAACAGCCAAATGAGAATTATTCATCAGCATATACTGTAAACCAATTTCACTTGAGCTTGAGCTTGGAGAGTAGTTCTAATGAGTGAAGAGTTTCAAGGACTTTAAAACATTCTGAAGTTGTCCAACTGAAATTTGAAAAGCCTCCAGAAACTCTATGGCATGCACTTTCTCTGTTTAGAGAAACAACATTTTCAAAGCCAGTGGTATAGGAGAAAATCATGTCTATTAACAAGCAAATAGGTATGGTTTTCACTAAATTAACAGTACTCTTTTTCTTCTCTCATGATTTTTTTTAAAATTATACCTCATGATTCTCCCCCACATCCTTATTTACTACACTGAACTTCTTACCTTTCTCCTCAAAAGCCCAGCTTTTTCTCTGTATTTTTATTAATAATTTTATTGGGTGGCTCTTGCAAATCTTATAACAATCCATCATTCAATTGTATTAAATTAAACACACTTGTACATGGGTTGTCATCAACGTTTCCAAATTCTCTACATTTTTAACAGTTCTATTGGCACATAAACCACATATTATATAATTCAATACTTCAATGACATCAAGAAGAACTATCCAATCACTACCATGATCAATTTTAGAATATTTTCTTCTTTTTTCCATGAGCTCTCCATTTTCCCCCAACCTCTTTTGCCATACTGTAAGAAACCATTAATTCATGTATTGTCTCTCTAGATTTACCTATATAGATTTTGCATACAGAAAAACTTATGGAAAACAAACAACCACACTTAAAAAATAACTAACAACGATAACAAAATAAAACAGAGAAAAGCCTCAATTGAAAAGAATGAAGAAAACATTAAAATTGAGAACATCGTTGTTCTACACAAAGCTGCCTGACAAATACTCATCATCCTTGAAAGCCAAGCACCGTGTCAGACAACCACTCTTCCAGTCATCGTGGCAGTGTATCAAATAGCCCCCAAACTGAGCTTAAAGCAACAAATTCCAAGGGTCAGGAATTTAGTTGGTGCACACAGGAATGGTATTTCTCTTCCACGTATCTGGATCCCCGGTGAAAAATCTGGAAGGCTGTCGACTGTGAAATATCTAGAGAAACCATAACCCACACTTCTGGTTATTGATGTTGGCTGTTGCTGGACCTCAGCGGGGTGGTTGATTTGAGGGAATTTCAAAGTTCTCAGCCTCTTTACCTAAAAGCTCAGCACTCCAAGCCCGAGTCCCTCAGCAGGAAAGAAGCCATATCACCTCGTCTGATCTAGCCTCCGAGCTCCCGCAAACCATGCCGAAGAGCCAAGCATCGCTGTGGACTCAACTCTTACTCCTGGCTACCCCATATATGGTTTCCAAACTTTAAGTATTTACTGGAGCACACAGCCTCATCTTTTGCCCTCAGAGAGACAGTGGGGGGGGGGGGCAAAAGGGCAGCTTAAAGCACAACCCTTGTGGTGATCACTACAGCACCGCCAAGTTTTCTCCCCGACTTGCTCAGCACATCCCTGTGTATTCATTCCATAGCTTGCAGGTCACGAGTTCATGCAGATTCAGTGATACAGGCTCTAAACCCCACCTCCTAATAAGAATTTGCAGTCTTTTTTTCTTAGCCACAACTAAGATGATCATGACAGCAGCCATCTACTGGGTGCCTACGTGATGTGTGCTGCATGTTTATGTAAAGGGCACTCAAATCAGAAGACGAGGTTCCGTCTATTTGAACAGGTGAGAGAGGGGGCGGTATGAGGAAGCATATTCTCTAAAAATAATCATTTCAATTGGCAAAATCCCTGGCTATGCCAGCAGATAGGTAGAGACTCATCACGATTTGAGGGTTCTAAATGGTTGTGTGTAAGGGAAGCAGGGTGGGGGGTTGTTAGGGTTCTTGGTTGACTTGGGCTCCCAAAAGGCGGGGGGAGCAAAGAAGAGCGAACAGGAGTTGGGTCTACAGCATCACAGAACACCCTAAGGGCTTACAATCAAGGGTAACTTGATGTTAATTCAGTTAAGTTGCAGCCTGCTCTCTCTCCTCTCCCCTCCTCTCCTCTCCTCTCCTCCCTTCTCCTCTCCTCTCCTCTCCTCTCCTCTCCTCTCCTCTCCTCTCCTCTCCTCTCCTCTCCTCTCCTCTCCTCTCCTCTCCTCTCCTCTCCTCTCCTCTCCTCTCTCTCTCTCTCTCTCTCTCTCTCTCTCTCTCTCTCTCTCTCTCTCTCTCTCTCCCCGCCTACTCTCCCTCCCCCCACCATAAAACTCTGGTAAAGTCTGTGCCCATCTAAAGGCCTTACAGGACCGCTTCTGTGTGGAATGGAGGGAAAGGTATGAGCTTCACATCTGAGTTGCCGCCGGGGCAAAGCAAAGGTAAGCCCCCAGACAAGAGAATATTAGAAAAGCAGAAGAGCAGAGCCAGCGGGAGAGAGAGGACTTGGATAAAACCCTGGGAGCAGAAGTGCCCGCAAGTTTGTGGATCTTTGGGAAAGCACCTTGGGCTTTGTGCTGACAAGGATTATATATGCAAATCTAAGTCAGACCTGAGGGAAGACTGTCACTGCCGGGGTTAGGTGCATTTTAAGTGACTATTACAATTGCCTGTCAGGTCAGTATGCATGGCTAACTCCATTTTCCAGAAAACAACACTGATGCTCAGAGAGGTTCTGGGAGTGGCTGACCAAGAATTCAAAGTCAGCTCAGCCAGATATCAAGGCGCAGCCCTTTCTGCCCTGCCTGCACACCTTCCCCAAACGCCCACTGGTAAGACAAGTTCTTCCTCTGCTTTAATGTTTCCATCCGGTTCCTGGTTGCTTTCGTGGCAATTGATCATTTTTGTTCAATTTTTCATTATGAGTGACATCGTTCCTTTTTAACACTTTAAAGTAATCGTTTGCAACTCATTTGTCTCATTTGGTTTTTATTTCCTGACTGCTACTTCCATGGATGCTGCCTGGAAGCCCTTGCTTGTCTGCTCTCTGTCTAAAAACAAAAACAAACAAACAAAAGAAACACTTCCCTTGAGTTGACTCGGGCTTAGAATGACTCACTAGGACACAGTAGTACTCCACCCAAAAGTTTACAAGACTATAAATCTATACAGAGGTAGACAGATGCTTTTCCCCCTAGGGCATCTGGTTGGTTGCATAACCCACTGCACTACCAAAAAATATTGTGCTAATGATGCATAAGTCATATAGTACAATATGATGTGTGCTGTTGTAAAGGCTCCTGATATATTTTTAAATCATTTTATTGGGGGCTCGTACAACTCTAATCATAATCCATACATACATGTAATATATTGTGTCAAGTACATTTGTACATTTGTTGCCATTATCATTTTCAAAACATTTGCTTTCTACTTTGGCCTTTGGTATCAGCTCCTCATTTCCCCCACTCCCTCCCTGTCCCACTCCCTCAGGAACCCTTGATAATTTATAAATGATTATTATTTTGTCATGTCTTACACTGTCTGACATCTCCTTTCACACACTTTTCTGTTGTCCTTCCCCCAGGGAGGGGGTTATATGTAGATCCTGGAATCAGTTACCCCTTTCTACCCCACCTTCCCTCCACCCTCGCGGTAGCACCATTCTCACCACTGGTCCGGAGAGATTCATCTGTCCTGGTTTCCCTGTGTTTCTAGTCCTTATCTGTACCAGTGTACATCTGCTGGTAAGCTGGATTTGTAAGGTAGACTTGTGATCATGATAGTGGGGAGGAGAAAGCATTAAAGAACTGGAGGGAAGTTGTATGTTTCATCATTGCTACGCTGCACCCTGACTGGCTAATCTCCTCCCTGTGATCCTTCTGTAAGGGGATGTCCAGTTCCCTACAGATGGGCTATGGGTCCCCATTCCACACTCCCCTCATTTACAATGATATGAGCTTTTGTTCTTTGATACCTGCTACCTGATCCCATCAACACCTCGTGATCACACAGGCTGGTGTGCTTCTTCCATGTAGGCGTTGTTGCCCTTGATCAAGTCCTACCAGGCCTCCTACGCCCTCCTTGCCACCGACTTTGGATCACTTGTTCCCTCATCCCTGAGTTTGTTAACACCTACTTCCTTTCCCCCACCTCTCCCTTTCCCATACCACCACCACCACCCGTACCCACAACCATCGGTCATGTTGTTTTCTCCTCTAGATTGTTTATCCCACCCATCTTATTTAGATAGACCTTTAGAATTAATAATATGAACAAAAACAAGACAGAGCAAAACAAAGCAACAAAAGAAAACAACAAACCAATGACAAAAAAAGAGAAAAGTCTGTAAATAGTTCAAGGTCTGTTTGTTGACCTTTAGGAGTGTTTTCTAGTCAAGTCTGATGGAATGTTATGCCCTGGGGCCCAAAGTCTATTTTTGGCATTCCCTGGAGACTTCCTTGCTCTGTTCCCTTTGCTGTCCTATTGCACACCCTTAGTGTTTTGTCTCCGTGTAGTGGGATCATCCCAGGTGCCATTCCTACACTGTGTCTCCAGTGTGGTCTCCCATAGGGCCATGGGTCAGTAAAATATGTCATGTCTCATAGTGGGCAAGCCATATGGTCCTCTCTGTGTGAATGGATTAAAAACCTGTGGTACATACATGCAGTGGAGTACTATGCATCGCTAAAAAAACAGTGATGAATGCACGAAGCACATCGCCACTTGCAAAGAACTGGAGGAAATTATGCTAAGCGAAGTAAGCGAAGCACAAAAGGACAAGTACAACATGAGTCCACTTAGATAAGCTTTAAAAAGTACAAAAGGGATATAAGGGAGGTGAGATCCAGGTAGTATGGAAGGGGCCACACCAAATCCAGGAATACATATGGTAGCCAACTAAAAATGAGTGGGGGGGGGATGTGTAGGGCAAAAAAAGACATGGGGGGCGTAGGGCACTAACTCACCAAAGGAGAGGGTATTGTTTATATCTCTACAGCGAAAGAGGGACCAGACTTCAACCCAGTGCTCCAAGATGTGAATGCAACATGGCAGCATGGAGTAGGGCACCAGTGGAGAGGTTTGAGGGGTCAGCCCCAATCCCAACTACAAGAACTTATTTCAGAGGACAGCACTGAAGCTACAGCTCAGGGAGAGGGACATGTTTGATCAGAGCACACAGGAGAAAATGAAGGGGGAGGAAGAGAGAGTAGAGCACATCCTGGCCCGCCAAGTCTTAAAGGATGATATCCCTGCTCAGAGCAGCCAATGCACAGAAAGCACATAATATTTTTAAGAATGAGGTACAGTTCGATGATTTGGGGGAAAGGGATCTATGAGAGCTCAAGAAGGAGTAGATGTGTTGAAATTACTGGCTGGAGGAATGTTATAAACATCTGCGCAAGCAGGAGGGGATGTGGCTTGACTAGAACTAAACGAAGGCCAGGATTGGTGGAGAGGAAATGTAGGAGGAGAGTCTGGGAGAAAGAATAAATAGTTATTGCCTCTGAAAACCCAACTAAAGAAACCGCTGTCCTTGAGTTCAGTCTAACGTATGGAACCCTGATAGCACGGGGGTCTACTGTAAGGTTAGAAGTTCAAGCCCGCCGCTGCTCCAAGGAAGAAAGATGGACTTTCCTAATTCCATCAGAGTTTCAATCCCAGAAACCCACAGGGGCAGTTCTACTCTGTCATACAGGATCGCTATGTCTGGGTTGACTCAGTGGTGCTGAGTCTGGTTTTGGTATGGCAACTTTGTGTGCATCAGAATAGAGCTGTGCTTCAGAGAGCTTTGCATTGTTGGGTTGTTTGTTTGTTTGTTTGTTTGTTTGTTTTTTAAGTAGATCACCAGGCTTTTCTTCTGAGGGGCCTCTGGGTGGATTTAAACCTCCCTCCAACTATGGGTTAGCAGCCAAGTACTTAACCCTTTGCACTACTCAGAGGCTTCAGAAGTCCTTTTCCCCATTAACCATCAATTGAAATTTCGGTGAAGAGAAAATTCCTGAGTTGGTTTTTCTATTCCCAAAATACTTGGGAGCATACAGCAAGGTGGATCTAATTGCCAGCAAGAGCCAGGTGTGGAATACACTCTCTGAATGCAAGATCCCTGCCCCGTGAATCTCCTTGATCCAGAAGACAGTTATACCATCAAAGCAGCAGCCGCAGAGCGTGGAAAGGAAGAGCGGACTTTCCAAACCCACAGAGCAAGTAAAGCCGGTGCATTTGTGCAGGAGGCTGGTTTTCAGAGTAGGGTTTCTCTGGACACCTAATTGGGGAAGCTGGGCTTATCAGCACACAGAAATGGGGCTGAGTGCCTTTGGGAAGAGGCTTATGGGATGGGCTGCTTCTGGGCATTTAATTCAGGAAGATGGGTTTGCTGACCCACGGTGGTGTTTGAGCTGAATGCCTTCAGGTTGAGGCTTCCAGTAAAGTGATGCTCCCTTTTGGACATGCATTACCAGCCCTAAAAGAGTTGTGTAACATCTCGTATTACACAGCTCACCTGAGCATTTCTCACTAGCATTACCACTTGTTAACCTCCTCAATAAACCCTTCAATGTGGATTGTTTCTGTGAGTCCTGGGTAGCCATTGCGATGGATATTAGAACTTAGAGATTCACAATGGAAAACATTAATTAAGATAACACAGAGTGTAACCTTGGCTTATATACCTTTTTAGGGTTGTTTTTCAAAAAATCATTTTCTACTCCCCAAAATGTGACCATTTCTGAGATATTTGTCATCAACAAACATCTGGTTCCACATCCTACATTGAACAATATTTTGCAGAGTTGTTGCCTCAATGAACCAATTCATCACTCAAAACGGTTTCTTCTCCCAGAGAGCCTGCCCTGTTTGCTGCCAAAGCAACTGCCCTCTTCTTTCAAGCCCATGCTGCCCAGCTGCTAGGCCCTACTGCTACTTCCCCCCCCCCCCACCCAGGCTCACTCTCATATTTATTCATAGTCAGGATGATTTCACCCCCACTTCCCTGCACCTAACTTCCCAATCTATTTTCATCCTTTGTATTCCTCTCCTCTCTCATGGGAATTACTTTTCCTGACTAAACTCAGGCATTCACTAAAACCACTATTTAAGCTACCCCTTGAATGACCCTATCTCAGCAACTCCTTTCCGGAACCACACCCAACAATCTCAGCAGATCATCCCAGCTCTCCCGCCAGCGGTGCCTGCTGCAGCCAATGGGAACAGAAATCAGAACTTATAGTGCAGAGGCACGGATATGCAGTGGCTAAAGAGATTGGGTTTCCCTCCAATTTAGTATATTTGTACTTTTCATCCAAAGAAGCTAATAGTAAGCTAAATTGACATTCATTACCCGACACTATAGTTCCATTCTTGCCCTATTAAGAAAGATTAGAATTTCATTTCTAAGGATGTCCCGGCACAGTTGCTCAAATGGAATATGTGCCTTCTCTGGAATGAAACAGCGCTTCAGGTCCCGGAGGGTAAGTAAGTGAAGGCAAAGAAAAGAACTCATTTGAGAAAAAGCACAGGTGACAAAAGCATAAATTATTTCTAAGTTTAAAAGAGGTTGGAAGAAGATGGGGGGGAGGAATATGACAGATTAATAGAGTGCTGCCTGTATGGTTATCAGTGAAAGACTTGATCACAGAAAGTAGAGGGGGAGGTTGTTTGATTGGTTTTTTCCTAGTAATATACCTGCTTTCCATGGCTTAGATCAGTAAGCCCTACACTGAGAGTTAGTGGCCACAGGGGGACTGTGAATCCATGTAGCTGAGGACACAATTATGTAATTAAAATAATTCACAAATGGCTTCTTTTCATAATTATAGGTTAAGTAGCTTACTCCCAGAGTGGGTTCGGGCCATGCTATGAATGGACCAAGTTGACCAAAAACTTTCTGCTCCTCTGTTCTTTTTCATCTCTTTTCTGCTCTCAGGAACTTGAAAGCTAAAATTAAACCAGCGTAGTCACACTAGAGAAGTGAGAGCTATTAGCAGTATGATGTGTTAGCTCTCTCACTCAGGTTTACACTTTGATCGAACAATAATGCCTTAACTCGGAAGAACGTACTGTGCGTGCACACTGATGTAGGAGGCAGAGTGAAAACAGTCATCCCCCACCAGGGACTGCCAGCTGTGGAGGCTACGTAATTAGCCCAGACTGTCCCTAAACCAGTAATTCTCAAAGTTCAGCCTGGGAACCCCTGAGAGAGCCTGAGACCTTTGCATGAGGCCCATGAGGTCAAAACCATTTTCATAATGTTGTGTTTTTTTAATTGCTAAATAAATACTAAATGCTAAAATGTTATTTGTCTTTTTAATTTTAATGTTAAAATGTTGTTTGTCTTTTTAATTCTGGCAATCTCACAAAAATATCGGGTCTTCCCGAAGCCTCATGATGGGCAATACCAAAACGGATTGACTACAGCAACTAAGGAATCCAGGTGTCTTCTTAAAGAAGATTTGCCAGAAGAGCGAATAAACCTGTCTCAGAAAAAGCACAGCCAGGATGCTCTTGAGAAGAGAGAACGCAAGGTTTCCTCTCATGTACTTTGGGCCTGTTATCAGGAGACTAGTCCCTGGGTGTGGACATCCTATTTGGTAGAGGGACAGAGAAAAAAGGAAACCCTGCAACAAAATGGATGAGCACCTTGGCTGCCACCCTGGACTCAGCCATCCTAGCAACCGTGGGCATGGCGCCCGACCTTGCGCATCGCTCCCTTCTGCTACGCAGTCGCTGAGTCAGAACCAACCCCATGGCACTAGCAACAGTGAGAACATCTAGGAAAACGTAAGACTCTCCCACTTTTCTCAGTAACCGGAAGGTGAGCACTGGAAAAGAGTTATTTGTAATAAACATTTACCAATTGACATACACTCGTTATCATTGTTATTTTAAAATTAATATATATTTCAAAGTTCCCCATTCTAAAATCATTATTATACGTGTATGTGTATTATATATGTATATGCGTGTGTGTGCATATATATCTCTCAGCAAAAGTTCTGTGAGGGTCCTCCATGTTTTAATCATTTTATTGGGGCTCGTACAACTCCTTTTGCGTGTCAAGCACATTTGGACACTTGTTGCTCTCATCATTCTCAAAACAATTGCTTGCTACCTGAGTCCTTGATATCAGCTCCTCATTGTTTCCCTCCCTCCCGACTCCCGCTCCTTAATTTTTAAGCAAGTAAAGAGGTCCTGAGACCACAACTTTGAGACTGACCCAAGTGACCTTCTTGCTCGGACCCTGCCAATCTTCTGCAGCTTATACGTAAATGTTCTGAGTAATCCTTGCTCACACAACATTCACCAAAACGGTACCTCAGCTTTATCAAGACCATGTAGAGCATTGGGAGAAGAGAGGTAGAAATAAAAAGAGGAAAAGGACAGCAATGTGGAGAAAAGACCAAAGAAATCGAGACAAAGTTATCAATTGTGCACAGTGCATATAATGACTGCAACATGTGCTATAATGATCGTCAATTGTGTGTTCAATGTGCATTGTGGGGCCATCCTGATTATGTGTGACTGTGGAAGAATAAGGCAGGAGGAATCCTGCTGCAGACGGGCTGGTTCTGCCCTCTGGTTGTGGTGCTGGCCGCACATGTGATAAAATTGCATCCTTCGGCACCCACTCATTGTCCCAATGGCAAACTCCTGGTTTTGAGATTGTTCCATAATTATGTAAATTGCAGCCACTCGGGAAACAAGAGAGATTACAAGGTTTTCGTTTTTATAAGCTATCCTTCATATTTCTAGTTTTGCTATAATTATTTCAGCATGTAAAGTCAAAAAAGTGATTTGAATTTATGTATATTCAATATAAATAAATTAAATATTCCAATTATTTTAAAAAGGATTTCAGGCATATATCTATACTGTGGAACACTAGTCACAAAAACCTCACCTGTGTTTATGTGCCAAAGAAGTGGTCAATATATTTCCCCTTACCATATTTTATTTTGCCTATCCTAACTTTTAAAAATAAAGAATCAATTGCCAGTTGAATTCAGAAAGTTTTATGTACACTTCTTGATCCTCAGGGTTTTTTTCCCCAGATGTGAAAATATCTGGACACACTGAGCTCAGCCCGTAATGTGCCGGCTGACTGAAGCCGAAGAAGCACGGTCCCTCACAGCAGGCTCCGTCCTCGGGCCCACTTGATCCCATTGGCCTCTGTTCTCACAGGCTTCCAGCTCTCCTGCTTCATTCATCTCTGTGACCTGCCTCACCCCAGTATATTCTAACACAATGCTATTTGTCTTACAGAAAATCTTTAAATCTCTTCAGGCCCATGAGACAGGTTTTCTAAGCTTCAACAAGAATATACACTGAAGAACAAAAATGTTATCCAACATCACCCCACAGCTGCTGTCCTCAATATTTTGGTGTGCTATATGCCAACATTTTTCATATTAATACTATTACATAGTTTTGATCAAACATGGTATACAATTATAATATCCTGCTATTTTCACCTAATATCTTTTTTAAATTGTTTTATTAGGGGCTCATACAACTCTTATCACAATCCATACATACATCAATTGTGTAAAGCACATTTGTACATTCATTTCCCTCATTATTCTCAAAACATTTGCTCTCCACATAAGACCCTGGCATCGGCTCCTCATTTTCCCCTCCCTCCCCACTCCCCCTCCCTCATGAACCCTTTATAATTTATAAATTATTATTTTGTCATATCTTGACCTGTCCAATGGCTCCCTTCACCCACTTTTCTGCTGTCCGTCCCCCAGGGAGGAGGTCACATGTAGCTCCTTATAATCGGTTCCCCCTTTCCAACCCACCTTCCCTCTACCTTCCCAGTATCGCCACTCATACCGCTGATCCTGAGGGATCATCTACCCTGGATTCCCTGTGTTTCCAGTTCCTATCTGTACCAGTGTACATCCTCTGGTCTAGCCAGACTTGCAAGGTAGATTTGGGATCATAATAGTGGGGGTGGGGTGGGAGGAAGCATTTAGGAACTAGAGGAAAGTTGTATTTTTCATCGTTGCTACATGACTGTCGGGTCTCCTCCCCAAGACCCTTCTGTAAAGGAATGTCCAGTGGCCTACTGAGTCTCCACGCCACACTTCCCTGCTCATTCACTATGATAAGATTTTTTGTTCTGATAATGCCTGATACCTGATCCTTTCAACACCTCATGGTCACACAGGCTGGTGTGCTTCTTCCATGTGGGCTTTGTTGCTTCTGAGCTAGATGTCCACTTGTTTACCTTCAAGCCTTTAAGACCCCAGAAGCTAAATCTTTTGATAGCCGGGCACCATCAGCTACTATCTTAGCATAAGAATTTATGGTATCACTGAGAGCACTCTTACATATAGTACTAAATGTTGTGTTGCATGAATGTGCCATACTTACTTCATCATTTCTGAGACAGGCTTAAATCTTTCCCTAGTATAAAAGAGGCCTAGTGATAGTGTGGCATAAGCATTAAACTGCTAACTGGAAAGACAAAGGTTCAAACCCACCAGCTGCTCCACAGGAGAAAGATGAGGCTGACTGTCTGTTCCTATAAGGGTTGACAGTCTAAGAAGCCCTATTTTGAATTTCAGTGACTCAGAATTGACTTGATGATATTGGATTTGGTTTAGTTTTGTCCGGATTATATATAATTGTGATGAATTTTTTATAAATATTGCTGTTTAGCCTTAGTATAAATTTAAAAGTGTATAAGAGAATGTGAATAAGTTTAAAAAAACACCTCTCTGCCATCAATTCCAACTCATAGTGACTCTATAGAATAGAGCAGAACTGTTACTGTGGTTACCGAGACTGTAACTCTTTACAGGAATAGAAAGCCTCATCATTCTCTTCCAAGGTGGCTAGTGGTGCTGAACTGCTGACCTCGTAGTTAGCAGACAAATGTGTAACCCACTACTATACCACTAGGGCTCCCAAATAAGCACAAAGCATTCATGATATACAGGATGCTTCCCTTGAAAAGAAATAGATGATACTTGGTTGTTGTTGTTTAGTCATTATTGTTCTTAATGTTGTTTTAATTCCCTTTTTCATAAAACCTTACAGTAAGAATTTAGTGTTGTGTTCCCAATTAGAAAGAGGAGCACTTTGTAAATAAAAGTTTAATTCCAAAACAATGTATATATGGGATCCTTTAAATGTCCTGGAATTGTCTGTATCACATTGGCCAGGAACATCAGCAATATGGACTTTGTCCCGAATGTTTGAATGACACTATATTTCTTAGAATGGTGCTCTATTTTCTAAAGTGCCATGATACTTTCAGAATTTTTATAAGATAACCACTAGAGTATTTTGATTATTTTGTCAAGGCAACCTTCCTGATAAGCTGCTAATTTTTATTGTAATTAATGTCTACATGAGCAGTTTTATGGAAGCACTGAACAAAAACTTCACTTTAAAAATTGAGTTGTGGATGCTAAATGGACATTCAAATTGTGTTATAATAAAATGGGTGTGAGAAGCGTTCACCTACTGAGCACAAGGGTGGAACATTAGCATAAAATCACAGAGTAGGCGGGACACAGCAAGAAGTAAAGCACAAGCTGACAGCAAAATAGAGCATCAAGTCAAACAAATGTTATCCCAGGAAAGCGTCTGTACTACTACTCACCAAAATGAACACATGACTAATGAGAGCTGGGTACGTGAAGTCACACTGGCTTTACCTCCCATGCAGGTTAAAGGAGCCGTGATGTCACAGCCACCGAGCACTTGGCAGCTAACAGAGAGGTCAGCAGTTTGAATTTACCAGCTGCTCCATGACAGAAAGATGAGGCACTGCACTTCCCCAAAGATCGCAGCCTTAGGAACCCATAAAGCAGTTTTCTGAGCCGTTAGGAGTCAATCTGCTCTAAAGCAGTGGGGCTGGGAGAGCCCGTCTGGGTGAGACATGGACCTGCCAGGGAACAAAGGTTCTCACAAGTAGACTTAGAGGAAAGCCTAGTGTGGTGGGAAAAAACATTTTTTTAAGTCATCCAGATTAACCATCTGAACCTGCTGGCCAAATCACACTGAACACACTGCAATGCAGAAGAAAGTCACTCTGAAGGCGTAAGAGGGAGGGAGGAAATGAGACAGTTTGGTTAGCTTTTCACTTGGAGAAACAAGAGTGCATGGTGTTTTATAAATAAGAACAAGCTCTTTGTGTCAATAACCCTGGTAAAGGTAATAGGGTTGATCTCATGCTCTGCTGAAAAAGTGTAGGAAGGTGTCCGACCCAAAAACCTCTGGTGGTCTTTCAAGCGCTGCCTGCAGCACGTTTGTCATTTCTTGACTACAAATTGCATCTGGTTATATAGAAGAGTCAGTCCAGCTTCCTGCCAAAGCACTGTTTATGTCCAAAGTGTAATTCACATACTCCAGGGCCTGCGGGCTCACTTAATCATATCCATTGTGGGCAGTGTATACCAGAGGCACAACGATAGCAGTCTGGCTGCTCATCCCACCCACATAATACACTAATTACAGCAAAGCCTTTCGGTCAATGCATGTCCAGGTTGAATTGGTACTTGTGTGAATCTCCTGGAGAAGATCTGCAAACAAGTCACCAAGGATCACGAAAATCTGATTTTCTAAACAGGATTTATTCAGTAGGAGTTTCTGGTTCTTCTTAATACATACTTATCTCTGTGGGGGTGGGTGCTCGATTTCACCTTGCATCTATTCAAAAGTCCTATGTATTCATTCAATTAACAAATATATTCAATGTGCCAAGTGCATCTAAACTCTGTACTGAAATCAGTAAATAAAACCAACTAAAATTGCTGATTTCATGCACTTTACATTGTAGTTTTGTGATAGTTATTTGTCACAAAGTAAATTGAGACAGTGCGGAGAGCGTGAGGCAGGGGCAGTGCCTGGTTGTAATTTTAAGTGGGATGATCTGAGAAGTCCTCGCTCAGAAAAATGGTGTTTTGAGCAAAGGAGGAGTAAGGGCACAATCCCACATGGATAACCTGAAAGAAAACATTTCCGTCAAAGATCTCGAGGAAGGAACCTACGTAACATGTCTGAAGGCTCTCAAGGGTGAGCAAGCAGAGAGCACAGGAGCAACCAGAGGGTGTGGGCTTCAAGTGCCATTCTGGGATCTTGACTTTGATAGAATGAGGTTGAAGTCTATTGGGAGTTTTGGACAGGGGACTGATATTGCCAGATCTACCTCGTGAAATGATATTTACACAGAAAGAATAGCATGCCAACACGTATGAACAAGAGGAAACCATCTGAGAGAGTCTTGCAGTGATCTCTGGGAGAGATAACAGTGACCTGGATGATAGTGAAGCAAGAGAGGCAGGGGGAAGTGGTCGGTATGCGGATATGTTGGAAAGTAGAAACATAGGCTTTGCAGACGGATTGAATATTGGGCTCTAGGGAAGAAGTACCTGGCTGAAAAAGCAATGTGATGACATCTAAACCTTCTCCTGCTCCCGAAGCTGATTGCCACAAGGCAGAGACCAGTCACTCCTTCGCCAACCATCCCTCCCACAGGAGCTGATTTCTGTGGCTGGGTTCGATGATTCATCGCTATAGCCCCATAGAATTCAGATGATGCTCATGATTGTGGTTACCATTCCGGTGGCATACGTTCGGTACACAGTTTTTCAGTCAGGCTCATTTCTTCTCTGCTGTGCCTGCAGGCAAGAGTCTCACTGCAAGCCTCAGTCTCTTGGTCTAGAGTATGCCGTGCTAAGGCCTTGTTACAAAGCTTGTTTAGGGCTTCCAACAAATGTCCATAGGGAAAGCCACTCCGCTTTCAGCCTCAACCCAGAGCATGCAGCTCCTGCTCTGAGCGCAAACTCTGCTCCTTCAAATAAGTGCTGAACCTCCTGCCCCAAAGCATTCTGGTTCACTTGTCCTGTGACCTAGGAAGCCCACCACTCATCATTCTACTGCTGCTGCTGCTCCCCTGCCACTCCTCTGGTGTTTAAGTTAGCTCCTAGATCAAGGAGGACAGCCAAGACACATGCTTCACTCCTGGCTCTTCTCTTTTGCTGGTAGTAAAACTGGCCACTCCTGCTTCTGAGATGGTTCATGTTATGCCCAGCAGGGTGACAAGCACAAACACCTTTGTTAAAAACCAGGTAGCTGTACGATAGCATCCCATCAGTATCTCCCACCTTCTTACCTAGAACCATCAGGAAAAAATCATTTGATGGGAGAAGCAGAGACTAACCATAGCTACAAGAGTCAAAAATAATTCATTGCACTGCAAAGAATTAGTTCTGAGGTCCAAAGAAAATGAAATCCACTGCCATTGAGTCAATGTTGACTTATAGCCACCCCCTATGTGGGTTTCCGAGACTATAACTGTTTATGGGAGTAAACAGCCCAGTGTTTATAAGGAGCTTGTCGTTTCTAATTGGATTTCAATGAAAGAGTCTAGCCTAAAAATACAAATGTGAAGTCATCAGTGTAACAAGCTAGATCCATCCAGAACTGGGTCTTTAAGTCTTTAAATGGAATTTGTGGGTGAGTTGGATGGTCCATTCTTATTTCATGCTAACTTCCTATGGTTCATCTTTATTTAGCCTAACTAACTTCAGTGCATAAAATACAGCCCTGGTGGTACTGCGTGTGAAGCATCAGACAGCTAACCAAAAAGGTTGGCAGTTCAAGCCCTCCCGATGTTCCATATGAGGAAGATGGGGCAGTCTGCTTTGGTGAAGGTTGATCGCTCTAGATCCTCTACTCTGTCTATTGGATTCCTATGGCTTGGAATCACCTTCCTGGAAGTGGGTTTGGCTCAAAGCCTTTCCAATGCTTTTAAAAGGTGCACATGCAGAAGTCAAAATGAATGTGATAAGATATGTGTTGTGCGTAGGAATTGATTCAATCATATCAGATTGAGAAGAAATTTATATAAAAGCAAAGGGCAAATAGGAGTTGTTCATAAGGCAGGCAGTCATTTGGACTCAGGGGCTGCCCGAATGAGCTGAGGCTGTGAGATCAGTAAGAGAGTAAGGTAAAGCAAAGAAAAGAGACCAAAGGAATGAAAGAGGAGAAATCAGCAAAGGAGGGTGAGGAGGAGGGGCCTGTGAAGTCTGAGGGAATTTGGGAAAGTGAGGTGTCACACCAATTGTGGAAAGTGTTTCAAAGGGGAGGACATGCTCATTTGTGTGAAGTGCTAATATCGGCCAAGGCAGAAGGGGAAGACTTGACCAATGGATTTAACAATGTGGAAATGGTTGTGTAATTGACATGACTAGTTTCTGTGAAGTGCTGAAGGCAAAAGTCGAATTGGAGTGGGCTTGAGAGGAAAACGAAGGGGGCAATCAGACCATTAAGCATGAAAACTCTTTAAAAGAATTTTGCTCATACTTACCTGGCAGGGGAGACACCATGATCACGAAGGTGGTTTTCCCAGGGCGAGGCTCATCCATTGCACTCCGGATGTGCTGACCCCTGTGATTTTCCCAAATGTGGGAAACTCGACTGCATCATTTGTGGTAGTGGGGGACTGCGTTCACGCTCTCCCCTGAAAAACAAGGGGAAAAAGGGAAAAAATTAAAGAATTTTTCTCGGAAGGACGAAATGGAGAAAAACTTGGAAACGAATTCAAGATCAAGGAAGGGTATGCTTTCGGGGGAGAGAGAAATGCCACTGTGTATACTTATGTGAATTCCGAATTTAAGGGCGAAATTTCTGACGTAGGAGAGACAAGATGGAATTTCCTGCTCAAGTGTAACTCACACAGTAAGGGGAAGAAATGCAAAACATTTGGACATAGATGTAGATAGCTGAGTTCGTTAATTAATAACAGCTTATAGAAATTCCTTCATTTTGTTACTTTTTGGTTGTTTTGTGTTGTTTTCCCAGTGAAATATGGGTCAGAGTTAGCATAAGAGAGGAAATACTGGAGATTTCAAAAGCAGATTAGGAGCTGCCCTGGTGGTTAAACAGGTTTCAGGCTGGGCTGCTAACTGCAAGGTTGGCAGTTCAAATCTACCAGCCACTCAAAGGGACAAAGATAAGGCTGTCTGCCATCATAAAGATTTACAGCATCAGAAATCCCAAGGGATAGTTCTCTTTCATTCTGTAGGCTCACAACAAGTAGGAATCAACTCTATTATCAGTCGTGGATTTCCTCCGAGCTTGAACTAGCTCGGGCAAAGCCATAAAAAAGTATCAGGAGACCAATGAGGATTACTGAAAGGGCCAGTTTCTTGAACGTGCGACCTTAACATTCACACGGGACCCAGCACAGTCCATCTTGAACTTTTTAGTAATTTTTATCTCTCAGTTTTTATAGTGGGGCAAATAGAGCCTGTGCAGGAGCAGAGGAGATTCCACGGTGCCAGGGAGCGTGCAATCGGATGTGGCAGCAGTGCACTGCACAGTCGTACGTGCGGGATCAAGCCCATGGTTAAGGGGGTGCAGCAGTCACTTCGCGTTTAGCCTGGCAAGTACTCCCAGTGCCTCTGGGGAATCCTGGGAACCTCAGAGTCAAGAGTGTCAGCCAGGCCAGGACCTTGGCCTAGACTGGCAGTGCCAAGGTCAAACACAGCCGCAGTTGTGGCTGCTCTAGGAGAGAGGGGAGGCTTTGCCTGGCTGCAGCTCCAGATCTGCAGTGGAAAGTCCCTGGTCCTTTGTCTCTAGAGCCCATCGCTGTACTAGTTTCAAAAAAGGCGCTCTCTCAAGCCAGAGCACTGGGACAGGGAGAGGTCCTGCTCAGGCAGTAAACCGTATCAATATTGATAAATTATTGTTATAAATTATGCACTGATGTTATAATAAAGTATGTCAGAGAGATAGGTAGATTATTTAGGAGATTTACATTTCTGTGTTTAAAACTTTTGCAACATTGCAAAACAAACACCCGTACGTTTAGGAATAAAAGCAAATGAAAGATCATTGTGTTGGACAGAAAAGAACACTATCCCCATATGGAGCTTCAAATGAACTGATTATTAACAAAGAAGGCAATTTTTCTTGTATTTGAAGATCTAGGGAGAGAATACGCAGCAAGCATTTATATAAAATGATATACATGTATAAAATTATGAAGCTATTTTCAATTTCTTAAACAACTTTAAAAAGTTACAAGAAATGTCAGAGGAAATATTGAATTATAGTATATGCATTTTCATTTCAGTAAAAGTTGAATTGACACAAAAATGATTTCATAAAGTTAAATCTTTTAAAGGAAATTGTTCTGTAAGAATGATCAGCTCTAGATGTACTAAAATTTGTATTTCAAAATAATATATCAGAAATGTATGCCAACTTTGTCTCATCCTAAAAATAAAAATACATGACAGTTTCATTAACAGCTGCATTAGCAGAAAGATACACCTCAAGATGAAAAATTTTCAAAAATTTTTGTGATCTTTCATTTGTATATTTCATTCAATTATATAAAATGAAAGTGAAGTTACTAAAAGAATTTTCAGAATATTTTATCCAAAAATATTCTTAAGATTAGTCAAAAAATCACATTACTAAAGTATTGTTATTGTATTCTATTAAATTGTAACATCAAAATATTACTTTATAACAATTAATTTGTAGCTCTACTCCATTTTTCATGTGTCTTCATTATTCATATTGTAAGTCATAGAATATAGTTAAGAAAGAAAGTTTTATCTTAGTCAACTTAATGGCATTTTTAGAACCTACGGACCCAAAATGTCACTTCTCACCAGGTACGTGGCCATGAACGTGATGGGACCCAATCAGAGAGATTCTGGTTTTCTCCAAGCCGCATGCAGGTATGGAAAGAGCTGGACTTGCAGGAGTGGAGTTGTGACAGCAAGTGCTGAGGGACAAGCCTGTGAAGGAAACATGAAAGTGATGATTCTGAAGATAGTGAAGAGACTCTTACTTGTTCCAACTCGGGGCCATCAGGGAATACTCGCATTATGTCTGATAATACCTCAAAGAAAATGCATTCTCAGTGGCTCTGTGCCTAAGACCTCTCTACTTCACTCATTCTTTTGATGAAAGTACTCGATCTTTGATCAGCTAATGCTCCCGCATTACACAAAGACTTCTGTCAGCCAGCGGTTGCTCTCAGAGGGGCAAACATCTGAGTAATAGGGAAATGCATTTGGATGAGCAGGTAGGGTTACCGGTTTCTTCAGCTAACCACACTCCATCAAATGCACGCTTACCCTCTACAAGTTCTCACATTCATATTGGGTAAGCACTCCTTCATCGCATAGCTACAGTCTCCACCCCAAACTCTAACCAGTTTAATTGGAGATAACCCACTAGATTCTAGGAAAAGGAATATAGATGCCTTGGCTCAAATTCTTATTGCACAAGCAACTCACACATCTGCTGTGCCGTTGCTTGCTCCTCAGTCAGTGCCACACTCTCACATTCAGCAAGTATGTAACGTCTAATGACGCTGGGCCGTTTTCACAAGCACTGCTATTTTTAATCTTAACATACATGATGAAGGTATTATTATGCCCATTCTAAACATAACGCGAGGTGATTACGGAGCTTGATCAAATCCATACAACTAGTGTAAGTGAAAGAACATGTGGGCTTTCTAAGTAGACCCTTGCTTTTCACTCAGCACTTAGAAAGTGAGATATCGAAACTCTCTCAGATGTAAACTTCTCATCTAAGAGATAGGGATAGTGTAAGGCTTCTGAAGTGGGTAATACCTCAGTCCTTGGCTTTGCAGAATGAAAGAATTCCCACCAAAGCCCATTTTGTAATCTAAGTGGGTTTCATGAAGGGCAGGACGAGTTTCAGGTGTCACCATCTCAAAGGGTACCCACTGTCTCGGGAAACATGCCACACTGCACAGAAGCCATGTGGAAGTTCACAACAGGGCATAAACAACCATGTGGAAAAGACCACCCCACATGCAGAGTGAGGGCTAGAGAGGCCGTGTCACCAGCAGGGAGCAGAAGGACAGGAGAGGCGGTAGCCTCGAGTAGGCCCAGTGTGGGTGCACATGCGCCCATGAGGGGGAAGGAGAACTCACCCTCTGACCTGCCATTGACCAGGAGCAGGACAAAAAAGAGAGACCACCTTCCCACAGGCAGGGTGTTTTAAGGCTTTGGCTGGGAGGTGTGGTTGATGATATTGGTTGACCCCATTGGTTAGGTTGAACTCACCTGGGTGATGTCATGAGCCTGGGCCTATTTTGGACCTCCCAGGTGTACCTCCCACTGGCTGGGGGCTTTGAGGATGAGCATGCTCAGTTTGGGGGTCCTCATAGGTGTCTAACGGTCACCTGATTTCCTTCCCGCCTCCTCTAGGGGGCCTGTGCAGGCTTGGGAGGCAACCCCACCCCCTTGTCCCTGACTCTAGCATCCTAACAATAGCATTGCTTGCCCTAGGTGGACCTTGTGATGACTTACACCATCATGTTTATTCAAGGACCCAAGGCAGTAGCTGATGTTTGTTAAACACTGCAAACAATTTTAGCTTCTTGTTCATTCCTCTGCCCCAAACTCGCATCGCTTCTCTTGTGAAAGACCAAATTGCACGGATATCTTTGCAACCAGAATGAATACAGTTCTTCAAAAGCAAATTTATTCAAAGCTGATCATTAATACAGGGCTCTAATTATTGTTGCTTTGGAAGCACGATTTTGTTCTTTAAATAAAAAATCGAAAACCTTTAAGAGGAGCACATACTTTCTAGTTTTCCCACAGACCTTACAACTCCCCCTTGTCCTCCATATTTCCTGATTCACATCCCTTAATTAAAGAAGAGACCACAAATCCGCTGTCATAGAGTCAATTCAGACTCATAGTGACCCTTCACAAGTGCGCCTCATTTTTCTCTCAGGAAAGAGCTGGTGGGTTTGAACCACTGACCATTTTGCAAATGGTCTAAAGCTTCCCCAATGATGCCACCATCCTCTGACTCAGACACCTTGGAAGAACTTGGTGAGTGTGTTAGTCTGGGTAGACTGGAAAAACAAATTCATCGACACTCATAGGTGTATAAGAAAGAGCTGTATATAAAAGGCAATTGTACATAAAGAAAACACCCCAGCCCAGTCCAGATCAAGTCCATAAGTCCAATATTAGCCGACATGTCCAGTACCAGTCTGTAAATTCTTCTTCAGACTCACTCAACACATACAATGATGCTGAGTTCAGGAAGATCACAGGCCAGTGGGTGGAAAGTTCTGTGGATCCCGTGACAGTGGAAGCATCTTAGCACTGGCGTGAGTCTCCACATGGTTTCTCCAGCTCCAAGGCTCTGGCTGCCATCAGCATAGCTCCATATGATTTGTCAACAGCTATGTGTAGCAGAATGTGTGGATCTGGCCTCCAGTGAGCTATTTATCACCATAGTGCCTCCTAATGAGGTCATTAAGCTGGGGCCTGATTGACAGGCTAAACTCCACGCCTTCCCTCTTAATACTCACAACTTGACAACAGATTATGTAACTACCACAGTAAACAAGATAAGATTTGGGCAAAATTAGGTTTTATTCTGAAACTTTAGAGAATAACACAGATTTTTAAAGAAAAGAGTTGGCATTTTAATAGACCAAGGATTAGGGTGTTCTGGTGGCAATGTTGGGTAAGCACTGGACTGCCACCCACCCGGTCTGCCTTTCAAATGCACCAACCACTCCATAGGAATGTGTCCCTAAGAGTCAGCATCACCTCAGTGGTTTGGTTTTTGGTTTGACGGTCCTATCAAAGTTGTCTCCCCTACTTTACCGATGAACACCGTCAATTTAACTGTTCCTGATGGCTAGAGAGCTGCCATGATTCATACCATCAATCCACTAGGGGTTCTGGAAGAAGAACAGGGCTTGTATTTATGCCAAGGTAACCTAACTTTCAAAGGATTGTAAAATCAGTATCTCTGCACTGCATTTGGCATTTTCTTCTTTTCTTTTCTCTGGAGTGCCCTCAAACAGAAATTTTAATTTGAAACATGGACCTCAGAAAATGGACCAAATGATAAGATAATGGGTGAACACATTTCCAAAATGAGACCAGCTGTCGACCTTGTCTCTGAAGAAGGTCTGGCACGCTTCCCTTGGCCCCCAGCCTAGTCTTGTTTCAAACTGATTAGCAAGCATTCTAGTCAATCAGTCCTGTACCAAATTAAGTTGTTGGTAAGAAGAAGGGAGCCGCTACGATTTGCATTACCAAGTTCCCAAGCATCTGAGAGATGCAATGCGGCTTCCTTCGGTTTGAGTAAAAATAGGATTCTCTTCTTCCCAAATGCAGAGGGAGGGACATGCAAGCCCAGAGCATTTTACACACAGAAAATTGGTGGGGGTGGGGGGTGGGCATTCAAATAGTTCTACATTGTGGGCAGATGCAAGTGTAGGGGTTTTTGTTTGTTGGTTTTACATGAACTGTATATCTACCATCACTTGTGGTTTTGAACTGCAGACCTTAAGGTTAGCAAGCTACCCTTTAAGCGCTGCGCACCAGTGTTCCCAGTCTGTGAGATACTAATGTTGAAAAGGGAAATAAAGCCCCTTCCTTAGAAACCTGGGAATTTTATAAAAATTGAATTTTATTCCTAGTTACTGCCTGAAAGTCCGTTTTTCCCAAAGTACTAAGTAAAATCACAGCCTTACAGAATAGAGCAAACTTGATATTCAAGAAAGAACTAAGACATCATTCAGTTCAGCGCTGTGGCTTCAGAGCTTCAGGACACCGTGGCTCAAAGGCATGCAGTGAGCAGCCTAAGGTCACAGCACAAATCAGGACCAGAAATTGGTGAAAATGTAGGCATTCCGATTTCTGCTTCAATGTGTTCCACTGTAAAAGTGATAGCTTCATGTCCTCCAGAAGCCTCAGGTGTTTGCCAAGTATGGTGTGGAAGAATCTGGTTCTGTATGAATCACTTAGCAATAGAGAAATAAGCTGGCTCTTAACGTGTCTACAACTGACTGTGTAGCCCGATGTATAAAGTATTAAACCAGAAGACAGGTGTGATATGAAGCTGGCAACAGGCCAAGTCATGCTCACATCTGCCCCTGCTGGGAGAGAATATAATGTCCACCTTATCTACTTCGTGACAGTATGAGTCGCCTGTGCGCAGTGTTGGCTGAGCTCCATAGTTACCTGTGTCGAGGTGCGTACAATCTCACCAGCCCTTGAAACCACAAAGGCCTCAGATGATAGAACTGGAGGCCGGACGAAGAAAGGAACTAGACCCATTGTTACTATAAACCACAGGGAAATCTTTGATCCTCAGCATCCAATAGCAAATGGACAGTCTTCTTTTTTTTTGCTAAACAGAAAAGAAAGCTGGCAGACAAACAAGAGAATCCGTGCAATTGTAGAAGTGAACTGGTGAAAGAGGGTTTTCCGACCATCGTGTGCAACCCTGCAGCGGTTACAGGCGAGGAAACAGTCTACTGTGCCTTCCCAGGGCCTCTGTGTTAGCCCCTGGAAAGCCTGTCCAGTCCAACTGAATAATTCATAGACGCTATTGGTAAATCAAGGCTACGCTGGCTGATGTCCCATAGAAACCCGGTCTCCTTCCGTGGGATAGTCAAGATCAATGCCAAGGCAAAGCTACTGTGCTTTCTTAGCAGCTCTTCCGACTCCGACACTCAGCAGTACATAAGGGATTGTTCCCATGGCAAAACCAAAACCAATCTCACTGCCATCGTGCTAATTCCCACTCCTCGCGGGGCTGCGGGGCACGGTCGAGCTGCCCCTGTGGGCGTCTGAGATGGTCATTTCTTATGGAGAAGTCTCCTCTTTCACCACGCCACCAGGACGCCGCAAGCAGAATCGAACAGGCACGGTAGGGCTACTTCACGTGTTAAAACGTGGTAAAGGGGGAAGAAACCTGATCACACTGTTCATTCAGTTCCCCGGAAGACAGCTAACAACAGAAAAAGATAGGGGGAGGAGGGAGCCCAATAATGTTAGTTTTGATCCCATGTCCATGGATTACCCAAATTTCAGTAGAAATCGGGAGATACAGACTCAAAGCCCATACATGCGTCTTTTCATAGTCTTGCTGCTTTCCCTCCAGACGGCACCTGAGTTTGGAAAGCAGAAGGGAAGCAGCGGGTGAAGAGCTGCGCTCGGCCTTCCCCGCTGCGACGGGCTCCCGAGACTCACTAACTGTGCCCCTATGCAGAGAGGAGCCAGCCAAGGCTGCTTTGTGCTTCCTGATCTCAAACATGTCTTCGCCTGGGGCAGGCTGCGGTCTTACTACCTTTCTTTCTCAAGGAATGAAGAACGCTTGCGTTTGTCTCCACTGACACGCTTCCACCTTACCCGTGTTCCGGCTTTCACAGATTTTGCTGTCAGTTCCCGGCACAAGCTTCTCGTCTTTTCACGACTTTGCTGTGCGAACACCTCGCAGAATGGCGCCTTTTTTCTGACCTTGGAACCGCTTCTACTGACGGCGAGCGTATTTCCAGAAAGGATGGTAGAAGGCAGCAAGGAGCATGCCGGAATGAAGGCCCAGCTGGAGCAGCAGGACGGACGGAGTGGAAAGTCCCTGGGCCTGTGGTTGGCACCATGGGCCGTGTGAGTTCTCGAGTCAAAAAGATCTGATTCGCATCATCGTTCTGCCTCGCCACAGGGAGTTCTCCTCTCAGGCCTCAATTTCTGTTTTGCACAAGATTTCAGTTTGCACAAGATTATGAAAAGGGGAGAATAAAATAATTAAATATGCATAAAATTCTTAGCTTGGTGCCTGGCAAGCAATGAAATAATAAATGCTAACAATTATAGCAACAATGACTATTTGCTGCCCTATGAGTTTATGTAGAAGAATAGGACAATTTGGTGAGAATGCAGATTAGGTCCACTCCTAGGACTATCATTTATTGCATATATATAATATTAAACCTACTCCAATCTCAAGCATATGTTAGAAAAACACTCAGAGGTCCGGCTGTTCTAAGAAAAATCAATAGCACCCATCATTATCTCCTCATCACGGACTCTTAGCAGACTCTCTGGTCATTTGGAGACACACTCTCTGTGGGAGGATAAGAGCCTCTTTCGTAATGAGAAAACATGTTTGGATTAGTCCTTAGGGGATGGCATTGAATACTAATGCATTTTGCTTCATACTCTTGAAAGTGAAAACCCAGCAATGCTAGATTTGACCCGGTGCTGAGTTAGCAGAGAAGCAACCGGAAGCACAGGTGCTGGGAAAGCATTTCTATGGGTGTACACCACTCACGCTGTGAGCGGCTTTGGTTGGATGGCTCCTAAATAAGAATGTCCTTCTGGGGGGCTTTTGTAAACTGGAAAATGGTTCCGGAGAAACAAGGGAGTCGCAACGCAATTTGTAGTTACATTTGTTTTGTGGTTGTGCATGGCTACTGATGATTCTCAGCAAGTGTGCTTAATTAGCATGAGGTTATATTTAACATGTTTATAGAGTTGTTCTTCAGATGGCTCAGCCTAGATTTGAGAATATTAACCCTTCAGAAGCTGCACAAGCATGTGTTTTATTGATCTATATGACAAAAGTGGGTATAATTGAGTTCAAAGATCATAAAATAAATGTTAGTTGAACAAGCTGAAGAAATCTCTAGGAGGTGAAAGCTGCTAACCAAAAAGCTGATCGCTCAAATCCCTGCCCCCCGGAGGCACCTCAAAAGCAAGGTCTAGCCATTTACTTTAAAAAACTCAACCATTGGAAGCCCTGTGGACATGGGCAACATTTCTCAAAAATTCACCGCCCACCAAGTCGATTCCAACTTGTAACGAACCTATCAGGCAGAGTCAAATCTCCTCCTTGGGGTTCCCAAGACATTAGTGGAGGAGCAGAGATGGGAGAGGAGTAGAGAGCCTGACCTTTCTCCCATGGAGTGACTGGTGGGTTCAAATTGCCGGACCTGTGGTTAGCAGCTCCATTTGCAGAGCACTACACACGCAGGGCTCTTGGGAACATTTTGCTTCTCAGGAAAAGGATGGGGAACATTTGGAAATAAAAATGATTCAAGATCATAAATATAATTAGTGTCATTGAACTGTCCATGAGAATATTGGTTTAACAATTGTTTCGGTTCATAGGTATTTGCCACAATTTTCAGCAGAGTGAAAAGCGTATGCTACCAAATGGAAACAAAGACATAGACCACAGTCCTCAGGTGACACGAGAGGCCCCATGAGTCAGAATCAACTCAACAGCCACTGGTTTGTGTTTCATTGAGCAAAGGAGTCAAACACCTATTTGACTCCAGTACTGTCAGTGGGATATGTTGCACACAGAGAATCTGATTAAGAACATTAGGAAAGGACGAAAAGGATTTGGAGTATCAGACATAGTGAAGTACTCTCCAGATACTGACATCTCAGTAAGTCCATGTACAAGATAGCAGTCTGAGAAACTGTTTCCTGGGGCAACGGTTGGGTAAAATGCCCCCCGGGTCACAGCTGTGACATTCTATGATTAAATATCAATGTGTGTGTGGCATTCTTCAATTTCATTTTATTTCATATATATATATATTTTTAAGGGTCCTTCCCAGATTCTATTTTGTTCACTTTTGAAAGGCTATTTAATTTTTAAAATGAGTTAATTAGTGAGCAAAGTACTCTTGAATGATTGCAGGTGGCAATACCATCCTCTTAAAACCCACTAAAAGCTAAGGTGACACCAATTAAATTAAGGGTGACTGCTAATTCTCCTTTATTACTACACCTGTATTCATATGTACATCCTTTCCATTAATGCTCTTGGGGTTAGTTAAAACATAAAGGGGAACTAAACGCCACTCATTAATAAAAGTAGAAAGTTGAGTTTCCAGGTTCCATATGCTAATTACTCCTCACCACCACGAAACCCTTTTAAATCTGGACAGATGAGCATACAGTCAACAATGCAGAGACTGTCCAGAAAGAAACCTAGAAGAGGGAAATAAATAAGTAAATTACAGAAACAGAATAAACAAAATCAGCAGCCAGCAGTCCTGCCAATTCTTCCCTTGCCCCTTGATAATTTTAACTTATTACTGTTGCCTGATGCTGCTCTCCAGTGACCTGCTCTTATAAAGGCCTCATTGTTTGGTCACCAAAAGGAACGGTGCTCTATTGCCAGTGACCTGATGAGGAATTTTGAAAACAATAGCCAGAGCAGGTAATGATCTTTCTGCACGGGACCTCTACATTTTGTCACCACAAGGGCTTTCAGAACATAAAGACATGACCTTTTCAGTCCTTGTGTCTCCTGTGTTGCATAAAACTGGTTGCTACAAGGGAAATGCCAATACACTCCTCCTAATTGGCTCCCAACACGAGTGGAGTAATCACCATGCACAGCATTAATTCCGGCTGTCCCCAGTTATTCTAAGGGACAGACCCTCTGGTGGTGCAGAAGTGAAGTGCCGGCTGCTAACTAGGTCGGCAGTTCAAACCTACTGGCAGCTAGCTACATGGGAGCAAGATGAAGTGGTCTGCTTCTGAACAGATTTACAGCCCTTTAAACTGAATGGAGCACTTACTTCTACAGTGTCCAACAGGATGGCTAATGAGTCATAGTAATGGGTTAAATATAAGGAATCGTTAACAAGACTTGTCTATTTCAATGTGTCTATGTTTGCCCATCATTTAAAGTCATGAGTTGCTACTTGTAGACTCTTCCTATATAACAATTGTTCATTTCCATCTTTATCCGAACTTCCGATTTGAATAATCCACTGCCATCAAGACAGTCCTGTCTCACAGCAATCCTGTGGGACAGAATAGAACTGCTTCGCATGGTTTCCAAGGCTTTGAATCTTTATAGGAATGGATGGCCTCATCTTTCTGCCACAGAGGGGTTGGTGAATTTGAACCAGCCACCTTAGAGTTAGCTGCCCAATGCATAACCCACTGCACCACCAATGATCCTTTTCCACTTGACAAATGTTCATTAAATAAAATCTTAATGTAACAATTTAAATAAAGCATTTGAATTCCAGTTTCAAAATGTTGCCTCTAAGATGCTGACTCAGAAACACTAGACTGATAAAACTCTATTAAACAGTAAAGTAAAACCTAAAATGTTATTTGAACTTAAATGAAGGGAGGTGATTTTTCATAGTGTAATCAACTGCATCTTTCCCATTCTACATATATTATTAAAAGGAACTCACTTGTGCATATTGGAGGAAGACACGGCTTGCTGCTCCTGTAAAGAGTTAGCAGCCTCAGAAACCCATGGGGGCAGTTCTGCCCTTTCCTATAGGGTTGCTAAGCATCAGAATAGACTGGAAGGCAGTGAATCTGCATTTTGAGTGTGGGTCTTGTGCACAATGTTTAAGGTTGGATATATACGCCCCGCCCCCCCCCAACTCCGGTAGGAGACAAATAGCAGAAATATGGCTGAAGAGAGATGATGAACACTTTAAGATATGAAACAATAATAATATATATAATTGATCAAGGATTCACATGGATGGAAGGGGAGTGGAGAGAGGAGGGAAAAAGAGGAGCTTACACCAAGGGTTCAAGTAGAAAATGTTTTTACAATGAGAATGGCAACACATGTACAAATATGCTTAATACAATTGATGTATGGAATGTTATAAGAGCTGTAAGAGCCCCCAAAATGACTTTTTTAATTATTTAAACAATCTTTATTTAAAAATAAAATCTCACGTGTTCCCTTGACATTAACACATGCAATGTAACCTTCAAATAACACCTCCTCTAGAAAGCATCCTCTTTTTTACCCCCCACATGTCATTTCCATTGGCAACTTCAGAATGGTTATTTGCAAATATTCTCTTCTGTGAAGGTTCTCAGGGGGTGCGAATATTCAAGTACTAAGTTACTGACCAGAAGGCTGGTGGTTCCAACATATCCAGTAGTTCGGTGGGCATCCGCTTTTAAATATTACATCCAAGGAAACCTGATAGGGCAATTCTCCTCTACCACATGGGGCGCAATGAGAAGAAGTCAATACCACAGCAATATTAACAACAATTACAAAATCAACAGCACAACTTCTTTTATATCAGTTCATGGTCTGGCACATAGAGAAAAACTCAATGCCGACTCATAGCAACCCTATGCGGCAGACTAGAACTGCCCTGTGGGTTTCTGGGGCGATAAATGTTTCTGGGAGTAGAAAGTCTCCACTTTCTCCAGAGGAGAAGCTTCACACGGTGCTGAACTCTTGGTTCCCAGCCCAGTGCGTCCCTGCTCTGCCTCCAGGGCTCTTCTGGAAGGAAGATATACAGTTCTATTAACTTTCCTCAAAGACGTACTTTTACTCTCACTGTGACAGGATTTTAGTGTTCTTCACACTTCCGTGTACAACGAAGACAGGGAACTCCCAGGCAGGTTCTCCAGGAAGCTGAAGATTTCGGTCCCTTTACCTTCTGATGTTTCCAAATTATCATTTAGAAGTGGAAATAATTTCTGCTAATGTTCTCGGATGCTGCCACAACGCCCGCTGTCCTGCATCAAGGCCCGCTAGTAGGAATTGGCTCCATGCAGAGTTCTCAATGAACGTCATCACCCAGGTTCTTTTCTGCTACCACTTACAGTGTCAAGAAGATGAAAGGTTCAATGCACATTTGGAAGGATGACCAGTCCTTCATCCAACATTGAGGCACCTATTAAGCATCATTTAAAAGTTTGGACAGTAGTAGAAAAGGGAATGTACACTATGTAACTATGAAATCAGTTTCAAGCCTTGGAAATGTCTAGGGATGTCCCCAGAGATGTGGGATTAGCACACTGTGATATGACAGTCCAATGCCATGGCATAGCCCTAATGGCATAAACAGATGCCTCACCAATCACAGCGAGGAAAAAAAATATTTTGATACTGTGGTAGTTATATAATCCGCTATTTGAGAAGATTAAGAGTGAATGGGGTGGGGTTTAGCCTGTCAATCAGGTCACAGCCTGATGACCTCATTTGGAGACACTCAGATGATAAATAGCTCACTGGAGACAGGATGCAGGCTCACTCCCTGGAAGACATTGTAGCTGACAAGATACGTGGAGCTATACTGGTACCCTGAGCTGGAGGAGCCACATGAAGACCCTGCCGGTGCTGACATGCATAGAACGCCGCTGGATCCACAAGACTTCACACCCACTGGCCTGTGATCTTCCTACATTCGGCGTCATTGCATGTGTTTCGTGAGTCTGGAGAGGACTTTATAGATTGGCATTGGCATATGGGCTAATATCAGACTTATGGACTTAATCTGGACTGAGGCTAGGATGTTTTCTCAATATTCAATTGCTCTTTTATAGAAAGCTCTTTCTTATACACATATGACTGTCTATGAATTTGTTTCTCAAGTCAACCCAGACTAACACAAGTAAAAATTACAATTTTACAAAAACTAGGAGAAAATAGATATAAACTGTAGGCCCCCGAACAGTTGTAATCAAGCATGTATTTTAGCGGAAAGGGAAAGTCGACCCATTAGCCACTAAAGGCAGGTGATGGCAAATTTCAGGATGTGCAAGTCGAATTATCTTTCTGAACACAAAGTGTTCACTCTGAAGTACCAAAGGTGTACCTTCATTTGCAATAACAATGTCAAGAATGGGCCTGAATAGAAATGTCACTAGAAACCCTACTGGGCAAGGTTCATTCAGAGCAGGTGAGGCAACATAAAAAGCAATACGTATGAGCCACGTTTGCAAAAGCAACCTGTTTCATCTGTGGCAAAAGAGGACCAAGTGTGGGCGCTATGAAGCCCAAGAGACAGCAGTGGACCCCACTCACATCAAGACAAACTCCCCCCTAATTTCATCAGTTCAATAATCAAGAGTTACTGATTTATATAAAACAATGTGATAAAAAAATCAAACTGTTTTTAAAAATCAATAATAAAAAATCAAACTATTTTTAAAACAGATAAAAGATATGCACCTAAAATCATTGTCAAAGACAATAATTATGCCATAAGAATTCACCATAAAATAACACCTTCATGATGCTATCACATTGAAAACAAAAAACAATGAAGAAAAAGTAAGATAACTTAGGGAAGAAGTGCTAAAATAGTAAAAAGGGATAAGTTGTACTAACAGAAAGTAAGAAAGAAGAAAAATCCCAGAAGAATTCATGAAAACACAAGAAATGACTCACATGATACATGAAAAATTAGGAACCATCCAAAACGCACATGGAAATCCCGAAGATCAGTACTATGGCTAAGAAATAAAGAATGCATTGAAACAACAGGAAGTAGAATTGAACCAATGAAAGGCAAGATTAGTAAATTTGAAGACAAATATCTAAATGTTAGAAGAAAAATTATTTTGAAAAGGAACAAAAACAAAGAAGAAAATCTAAGCATTAGGTAAAACACCAAAAAGAATAAATTATGGGTGATCTGAATATCAGAACAGGAAGAACAAGAAAGCAAAAAGGAAATTATCAAAGATTTATTGGAATAAAAACCTCCCTAACAATATGAAAGATAAGAAGATAATACTTGCATCTTTCATTAAGTGAGTACAGGGACAGGACCAAATAGTTCCTGCCATATAGCATTGTCCCATGATCATCCCAAATTTATAGACAATTCTGTAATGGTGATCAGTGAAATTCAATGGGAATGCATGACCAGAAGAGAGGGGCATACGTCTGTCTCTGAGAAGGCCATTTCACTACTGCTGGTGGGTAACACAGAGCAGCCTGCCCTTGGAGAAAATGCATAGCATTACTATAGACAGGCTCCCAATGGGGGCCTCTGCCCACTAGTAGCTTGCTAAGCATGCCTTTCAAACATCTCTTTGCAGTCCTCAGTGACCCTGGTTGTGTGTTATAGGCTACCAGCATTTCAGAATTCTGTCTTTTCACGGGGTACTGCATTCTTCATAGACCACATTAGAATTTCATGATTTGGAAACCCTGCTAAAGGAACCAGACTTTACCTTAAAACCACCTGTTGCAGATTAAAGGAACCGAAATATTCTTTGGCACTACAAGCTGAAACACCATTGTGAGAAAAGACACAGAGGACTGTAGCTGCTGACTCAAGGTTGCCCAAGAATTAATTGACAATTTAAGACTACTATAAATGGTATGTCCAAGCTTTCTCTGCTTTTTTATGACATGCCTTAGTCTTACAGACATAGATAGTTTTGCCTTACTGAATGAACATAGTTGATATTCCTGTCTTCTGTCTAACCACCATTGCTTCTTAAACAGCATTCCATTACTTAAGTTTTTAACCCGTATAAGTGAACATACTTTGGACACGTTGTCTGGGGAGATCATTCCCTGGAGAAGGACAATATGCCTACTAAAGTGACCCGAACTCACTGCCATCGAGCTGATGCGGACACAGTGACCCTACAGGACAGCATAGAACTGCTCCTGTGAGCTTCCAGACGGTAACTGCTTGAAGAGTAGTAGCCTTTCTCCCCAGGGGGCAGCCAGTGGTCTCAGGCTTCTGGCCTGGCAGATCGCAGCCCCACCTGAAAGCACGACAGCTCCAGGGCTCCTCTTGGTAATGCGGAAAGGCAGCAGGGGAAGAGCAGGAGGCCCTTGATGATGAGATGCACTGGCACACTGGCTGCGGAGGAAGAACAGTTGTGGGGATGGAGCGGGACTGGGCAGAGTTTCCTTCAAGTGCGCAGAGAGTCATTAAGGCACCTAAACACAACAACAACAACAGCAATGTCCTCTCCCGAGCCATGGTCCAGAAAATAGTATATGTGGTGACAGAATAACCGATCAGTGCTTCCTATGTGACCCACTTACGTAGCAGATGTTGAAGCATTTCCATGTCGGAACATAACACACTTATTATTTCACTCAGTCGGAGGGACTTCATGTTCTCCCGCTTCCAATTCTGATCCTTTGTTTTGTTGTTGTTGTTTTAAGGTTTATTAGCATTTCATCCACTTTTCATAAAATTCAATAATTCAATCTTATCAAGACGAGTGATATGATTGGCACCATATTTGATTGTAGGAAACATTTCTTCTTTGGTTTGTTTGGGGTTTTTTGGTCATGTTTTTCTTTAATCATTTTATAAAGGGCTCATACAACTCTTATCACAATCCACACATATATCAGTTGTGTAAAGCACATTTCTTGAGACCCTCCAGCATCAAAGATCTCTGAGTTTAGCTGGTGATGTGGCAATTTCTAGCCAGTGGCTTTCTAAAAACTTGCTGGCCTTCAGTCAATTCCAATTGATAGTGGCCCAATAGGACAGGGTAGAACAGCCCTGTGTGGCTTTCTAAACTATAAATTTTTACCAGATTAGAAAGACTTATAGTTATTGACTGTTGTCTAATATTTTGAAAATATGGAAAATGATCAGAAGCTCCATATAAAATACTTTTCTATATGCCAGGAAAACACTCTATGTGTATTCTTCTTGCATATAAAATATGAACTGAGCTATAAAGAAAGTAAAGACATAATTATTGATTTTATAGATAATTAATGGGAAAAATACGTTCTACTCAAGTAGCCCTGCTTCCACATTTAATTACCAAGTACATGCACTTGGGAATATATACAAATAGATTTTGATTTGTAGCAAAAGACAATTATCCCAAAGTCACACAAGAAAGTCTTTTCTCAAATTTTACACAGAGCTGCAGATTTTAAAAAGAAGTAGCTAACACCTGACTATTTATACTCAAAATATAATTAAATTATTTCAGATATTTAATACTTTTTGTTTTCTTTCTGGTTATCCTATCCAACTCTTTCTCATAAACCAGTTATTAACAAGTCATTAACTTTCTTTATTACCAGCAGTGAGCCTGCATCAGGGAAAATTGGCATGGGAGAATTTGCTTCTCAGTTTTCTATGGTCCCATTATTAAAAGAGATATAGCCCACTTGTCAGCTCATAGTCAAATGGGATTGGTTTAAAATGGTCATGGAATTAATAGAATTATCTTATGCCTCATGGAGATGACTTACAATGTTCTTTATAATAAAATGATATTGATGTTTCCAAAGTGAAACATATAGGACATATAGACATATAGGAACCTTAATTTTATGAATGGATTCAGGTGTTGCACTTCACTGTAGTCCTAATCTAAGAACGAACAGTTCTTATGACCTGGCTCTCCATTCTACTTACCTTCTTAAAGATATTACTGAAGATATGGGTGCTAAAGCAAAGTATGGTGAAGAAACCAGAATGTGACCAGCTATCAGAAATGAGAGTTTGGGTCATAAATCCTTACCTTAAAACAAGGAACTGTCTAAATGAGGCTTCTTCCACACAGAAGAAGCACACCCAGCCTGGATGATCCAAAGACTATGAAGAATAAAATCTAAATCCACAAGAGGGAAAGATATCAGAGCTTAAATTCTGAACACCCAGTTTGCAGAAGTCTGTACACAATAGTGGAAACCCAAAATCCACTTGCAGCAGCCCCAGACAGAATAAGCTTTCATTGAATTCACTCTGACTGTAACCCAGGGACATGAATAACCTTGCTATGAAGCAACGTTGTGAAGTCAGTTATGGCAGGTGTAGTTTGGCTAAAATATAACATCTTGTCATTAGATCTCTCTTTTGACCTATTTTAAGGTTGCTTCCATTTTTAATAGTCTACTTTCTTTTCCATTAAGGGTTTCCTCTGTTTTGTCACGGTTCTTGCTATCGTTTGTTTCTTCTTTGGATTTTGTGTGCCTTACTGTGTATGAAATCCAAGATAGGTCAATGTACAAAGACAGTCACTGGGTTAATCATTAGCGAGGGCAGGGCAGGGTAGGTTGGGGTAAGCAGAGAGCTAAGACGACCATGAGCACAAGAAAGAAGAAAGTGTTCTGGAAATGGTTATTGTGCTGATCGCACAACTGCTCTCACTATGATTCCAACATGAAATGGTATGATATGCAAGTGACATATATTCCAAGTAAACTGTTTTAAAAAATAAAGAGATCCTGGGCACTGGTCTGATATTCGGAGTCAACAAAGACATTTCGCTTGGGCAGGCAAAGCCTTTTACTCTTGTCTTTCTCCCCCTTCATGATCGCTACATTGGTCACTGGCCTACACTTTTTGAAAAACACACCTGCCAAACTCGATACCAGGACTTTTACACAGCAGAGTAGTTAGCTTCCTCCTGCCATCAGCCCCTGATCAGAATAGGCTATTCATACATGACGTAGCCACCCTTGACTTCCGTGCACATCTAGTACACAGAAACTATTATTCATTCCAGAATCAAATACAGAAACAGTATCACACTTCAGAAACAAAAACCCATCTCTGTGCTCATCAGAAAACAAAAAAAGATGGCAAATCAAGTGGACATCGGACTTACTTAGATCCAGAACGTTTCTGAGCTGACAATCAAGCTTGGGCTCTTCCGACGAGGGAGTGTAGAAGTATGGTCTTCAGTTGCTTGAAGCAAATCGAGGAAAATGTTAACAGGCTGGGGAAAAACAACAGAAAAGGAGATAAAAGAACTCAGGGAAGCACTGCAAAAACAGTCAGAGAACATAAATTTACACCTAGGAATAAATGAACATTCCAAATAGAAATCGAGGTGACAAACACTAAGTTATTAGAAGTGGATAACAGCTTGAAAGACCAAAAACAAAAGAACTGAAGCAACGTAAATAAGAATCAATGATCAAGAAGACAAATCACTGGAGACCAAACCACAAGAAGATCGTCTATAAAAAAGATCTGAGGAAAATCTCAGCATTCAACACTATCAAAAGGAATAAATTACATTTGGCAAACTTTCCAGGACAGAAAGAAGAAAAATAATCACAGTGAAAACTGTCAAAATAATATTAGAAAAGAATTTCCCTAACATTATAACGGGAGTAGGAGGAGGGTGAGGGAAAGAATCCAAGAAGCCTAGAAAACCCAACCAAAATGGAAAACTATCACAATACATCATAGTTAACCTTTCTAACATAAAAGAAAAACTACTGAGAACAACTCAGGAAAAAAGATCACCTATAATGGGGAACCAATAAAAATAAACTCAAACAGTCTGGGCCCTTGGCCAGGACCTCCCCAGGCCCTCCCCTCATGGATAAGGCTGCTAAGCACCTGCTCAGAGGAGCCGTGCAAGGTGCAGCTCATTGCCCAGCCAGAAGGCCTGCTCAGGTAGCAGAGTGAGAAGCTCCAAGCATTAGGAAAGGTGAGCCACCAACGGGATCTGTGTTGTCCATTGAATTTGTCCAGACATGAACAATGGCTGAGCCTCCATGGGAAAACTGTCCGTGAAGGTAAGTTTAGGCACAGGTTGCTTGTGTCTAATGGGAACCCCCTCCTCCCCCCAGCCCATAGGATTGTTACATCGAATGGCAGTGACTGTGATCGCCATCAATAGGACATCGTCAGTAGCTAGAGAGGACATCAGTAAAAGCCTTCTGACTGAAAATGTGCAAGTCGAAGTTCTCACCCCCTGGAAACATGCTCTAAGCTGTACTTGTGACATGACTGTTAGTGCTGACTGCCATGCCTCTCCAGGGAGAATACATGAAGCCCCATCTCTAAAATATTCTTCCTTTCGGTGGTGGAGGTCTATTGGCTGCAGCACAGGCCTCTCTCTGCCCCAGCCTCAGGTGGCAATCCACACTTGACCCACTGGCTGCAGTACACTGTCCTTTATGTGGCCAGCCCAGACAGGTGACACTAGGGATGGCCCACTGGCCAGAGCAGTCACCCTGGAGGGGGCAGGCTGGCTTTTGAAGAAGCTTCACATGCTGACAGCTTTGTAGTTCTGCCAAGTGGGTGGACTCCACCTGCACAGAATGTCAAAGCGCTCCTGCCTTAAAGCACTGTTCAGAACAGTAGAGAGCATACAGGCAAGCGATTAAAAGAAGTCTAATAGCTCCATGAAACTGGTGACAACCAAAAACAAGAGTGGGAGGAAGGAGAATCACTGGAAGCTTAATGGGAAAACGATCAGGAAATAAGGGACTAATAGGGCTCTGATAATATGACATCCATCTCTAGGAGTCTATAAAGCCCTACGTGCATGCTAGCCTGCCCCGAACAGGATTTTTAAGAAAAAAAATAACAGAACAGGGCTTTGAAAGCGCTTAATCCTACCTGAATGTGAATAAGCTTTAAATTCACGTTCTCTGACTAGTAATTGGCTAAATATTAAGGTAAGCTGACCCAAAAGTGACTTCTAGAAAGCAGCTTTGAAAATGAAAACCAAGGGATTTAACTGAAGAACAATATCAGAGGCTGCATTCTTCAGGGTAAATGCATTTCACATAATTTTTCCAGAAAAGTCACTATTTCGAAACACTAACAGAAAACCTAGCGTCACCAAATCTTGAGTGCTAATTATAACTTATAATTGCTATAACATAGTACCTAAAATGTTCAGCTTTCAATTAAACTTTATAGGAGATTAAAAGGAAAAAAGACAGAATAATGTGACTCATACTAGAAAGTGGAACAAAAAATTAGACAACAGGAAGTTCCTTCGGAGGGGCTCAGATGTTGGACTAGCAGAAAGCTTCACAACGGCCACTATAAATGAGTTCTGAGAATTAGAGAAAATCATACTTCAATAGCTAAGAGAACTAAGTGACAATTATTCATAAAATAGACAAGATCAATAAAAATGTAAAAATATTTTTAAATGAAAGAATCAAATGGAAATTATGAAGTTGAAACATATACCATCTGAAATTAAAAATCTACTAGAGGTGTTCAATAGTAGGTTTAAACTGGACAGAATCAGCAAGCTTATAACTATAATTAGCGGTTTTGTAACATGGAAAATGAACAGAGACTCAAAGACCTGTAGAGCACCATTAGCCACGCCAACGAATACATAATCTAAATACCAAAAGAGGGCAGAGAAAAAATTCAAAGAAGTAATAAGTGAAACCTCCCAAGTGATGGTAAATATTACTCTACACATAAATAAGATCAATATTTTTCATAAAATAAAGAAAAATTACAACTATAATGATTATTCAAATATAAATAAAACTATGAAAGTCACATAAAATAGCATCAAAAAATTCCTTTAAAACCTGGGAGGAAAAAGGTGTTTCTAACTACTGAAAACTCCAAATTTATAATTTATTAACACTTACTACTTAATAAATTTTAATCTCAGTGGCAAAAAAGTTATAAGCAAAACTAAAAGGCATGAAAAATTGTGAAGAAACATTTGTAGATATATCACAGATAAAGGTGGTGCAAACCGCCAACTGTCTGCCGGGTCTTGTACCGTGATAGCTTATTTGTCGTTGTGATTCTGAAAGCTTTGTCACAGGTATTTCAAAAACCTACAGGGTCACCGGATGTGAACAGGTTTCAGCACTGATTCCAGAATAAAACAAACTCTTATGGAGAGCAGCAGGACATTGCCAGATACTGAATCGATTGGTCATGAACATGGTCAGAGACAGTGCCAGGAGATGAGCCACTAAGGTCAGAAGGCACTCAGAACATGGCTGAGAAAGAGCTGCTTCCCCAAGGAGAGTCATTCATAATCCGTGGATGGAGGAAAGCCTTCATGGGTAAATTGTTTGATACCTTCATCTGCTGATGGAGCTTGACTCAACATGTGAAGAATAGACTACAAAATACCCACAGTGTAGAAAAATATTACTATCACATGCAGGTAAAATTGTGCTGAAGATCATCCAACAATTGCAGCAGTACACTGACAGGGAGCCGCCAGAGGTCCAGGCCAGATTCAGAAGAGGACATTGAACAAGGGATATAATTGCTGATATCAGATGGATCCTGGTTGAAAGCAGAGAATACCAAGAAAACATGTCTTTGTATTTTCTGGACCGTGCAAAGGCATTTGACTGCGTGGCTCATAGGAAAGTATGGAAAGCTTTAGAAGAATGGGAATTCCAGAACGCTTCATTGTGCTCATTCAAAACCTGTACATGGCTCAAGAGGAAGTCATGTCGACAGAACAAGGGAATACTGCCTGGGTTAAAATCACACAATCAGGGAAGTTGTATGCCAAGGTTTATCCTGCCGCCATACTTATTCAATCTGTATGCTGAGCAAATCATCAGAGAAGCTGAATTGTGCAATGAAAAATGTGGCATCAAGACAGGAGGAAGGCCGCTTGCTGAAAGTGAGAAGACCTTGAAGCGCTTACTGATAGGGATCAAGGATCGAAGACTTCAGCAAGGATTTCAACTCAATGTTGAAAACAAAATCATCAAAACTGTATCCCTTGCAGAGGGGTAGTGAGGAGGAGCAGGGTCACTCAGGGCGCAGTGTATCATTAATGAAACTCACAACCTTCCTCTAGTTCTTAAACCCTTCTTCCCCACCACTATCATGACCCCTATTCTACCTTGCAAACCTGGTGAGACCAGAGGATGCACAGCAGTGCAGATGGGAACTGGAAACACAGGGAATCCAGGACAGATGAACCCCTCAGGACCAGTGGTGAGAGTGGTGATACCTTGAGGGAAGGGGGGGGCAGTGTAAGATATAATAAAATAATCATTTATAAATTATCAAGGGTTCATGAGGGAGGGGGAAGCAGGGATGGAGTGGGGGGAGGGAATGAGGAGCTGATTCCAGGAACACAAGCAGAAAGCGAGAGTTTTGAGAATGGTGAGGGCAACGAATGTATAAGTGTGCTTTACACAATTGATGTATGTGTGGATTGTGATAAGAGTTGTATGAGCCCCAATAAAATGCTAAAAAAATCATTTTATTGGGGGCTGTTACAACTCTTATAACATTCCGTACCTCAATTGTATCAAGCATATGAAATTCTTATAGGACAACTCTTGCTAATTCAAAAATGAGCAAATGTATTGTCATGATGAAAAGACATTCTTTGGCATTTTCCTCATCAATGAAGTTTTCCATTTCAAAAATAATTGTCATAATTAAAAAAACTGTATCAATAGGTAACATCATGATAGATGAAGAAAATATTGAAGTTATCAAGGATTTTACTTTGCATGAATCACAATCAGGGCTTATGGAAGCAGCAGTCAAAAGATCAAATGATGTATTCCACTTGATAATTCCACCGCACAAGGACCCTTTACAGGGTTGAAAACCAAGGTTGTTACTTTCAGGACTAAGGCACACCTGATCCAAGCCATGGTATTTTCAGGTGCTTCATAGGCATGTGAAAGTTGGGCGTGAGTAAGGAAGACTGAAGCAAAACGATGCATTTGAATTGTGGTGCTGGTGAAGAATATTGAAAGTCCCACAAAACAAAGTTGTCTCGGAAGAAGTACATCCAGAATGTTCCTTATGGGCAAGGATGGGGAGACTTTGTCTCACGTATTTTGGCCATGTTTGCAGGAGAGACCAGCCTCTGGAGAAGGACAACATGCTTGCTAAAGGAGAGACGCAAGGAAAAAGAGGGAAGTCCTTGCTACGATGGGTTGATACAATGATTTCAGCAATGGGCGCAAACACAAGAACAATTGTGAGGATGGGGCAGACTGGGCAGTGTTTTGTTCTGTCGTACATAGGATCGCTGTGTCGGTACCAATTTAGTGGCACCTAACGACAACATACTCAAGGTTAGTAGAAAAGGTGAGGCTTTTAATTCCCATATAAAATTTCAGTCTTAAATACCCATAGAGGCATTTTCAACCCGTCCTACCAAGTTGCTACATGTCATATTGACTACTGGCAATGAGTTTGAAGTTTATACTCAAGATTTGACTTTGAGTGTCATGGCCTTTTAAATTTTTTTTCTATATGAGCAACTGCTTTTTTTTCCCCAAGGTGGGCTATTGTCCTTATATTATCTGATGATATTAAGGTTTTCCATCTTCTCTTCCTAGAAGTGTAGTTAACTAAATTCATTTTAATTTATTAATAATTTAATTATTGATAATAATGCTTAATAATTAATAAGTATTACTTTGATCATTAAATTCTTGAATATTCCATCTGGTAAGGTCTGCATGTAGAGTTGTCTTTTATGTTGTTCATAAAAGATATTTGCAAGGAAGTCATTGGTCTTGCAAAATTCTATTATGTGATCTCCAACATCGCTTCTATCACCAAAGTCATAGTTTCTAAACACTGACCCTTCCTCTTTGTTTTCAACTTTTGCATTTCAATCACCAGTAAGTATCAATGCATTTGTATTGCATCTTTGATCAATTTCAGAGTGAAGAATTTGGTAGAAATCTTTACTTTTTTCATCACTATCTGTAGTGAGTGGTTTATAAATTTTAATAATACTTGCATTCTTTAGACTTTTCACGAGGTGTATAGCTTTTATCCTACCTCAGATAGCATTTCACCTCAAGTGAGTTGAGTCCTTGGCAATTAATATAATGCCATTCCCTTTGAATTGGTCATTCCTGGCATAATTAACCATATCAAACTCAAAATGGCCAATCTTTGTCCATTTCTGCTCACTAATGCCTAGCACATTTATGGATTCCATTTCATGTAAGATGACTTACAATTTTCTTAGATTCATACTTCATAAAGGCCCATCTTCCAATTATTAAGGGATGTTTGCAGGTGTTTCTTTTCATTTTGAATTGTGCCTCATCAGGAACAGAAAGGCACCAAAACTCTTCCCCATCCGTGTCGTTCATGTGGACGCATCTTTGACTAGGTCGCTCTCTTCCCTAGTCATATTTTGAGTGTTTCATCTTCTACCAGAATATATTAGACAATATGCTGCTATTATTCATAAGGCTTTTAGTGGTTGATCCCTCAGAAATGGACAACCTATTCCTTCTTCGTAGTTGGCTATTAATCTATAAGACCCCATAACATCTGTTCACCATGAGTGAACCCAGGGAATTTAAAATATCAATGGCATCGCTTCCAGCATCACAGCAACAGGAAAGCCACCACAGTGTGACAAATTGACAGTGTATGGTGTACAATGAGGCTGGAATTCATATATTAAAGCTTCTTAAAATAACATGGAACCGAATGCTTATTGCTGTTGTTAGCCATCATCTAGTCATCCTAGTTTATAATAATCCTGCTCACAATAACTAAACACTGCCCAGTCTTGCATTTTTCCCATGATCAGCTGTGGGTCACACCACTGTGATCTACAGGATTTCATTTGACAGGATGTAGAGCTCGATGGACAGGCCTTTTGAGCTAGTCTGTTTCAGGCTGGGTCCTACAGGAACCTGGACAGGATGTTAGCATCACAGTAATAATAACATCAGGTTATGGTTTTGCATGGGTTGCATTGGGCATCACTCAAAGCTATGTCTCCTGAGAAAAGGGTAAAATTCTTCTACTTCACCACCAAGTCCCCTGATTTTTTTAAACTCATAATCATATTAGGCCTTGAAATTCTTAAACACCTAAGGAATCACTTGTGATCAATTTTCTTGTTTTTATTTTTTGTGATCTACATAATTATTGTTTTTTAAAGTTTAGTATATTTTTACTTTTAACTTTTTACATTGCTGTTGACAATATGCCAAGCAAGACATATACTGATTCAGTAATTTCTCTATGTGCAATTAGTGAGCTTGATTAAATTCCTCAAGTGATATAACCATTCTGATTCTTCTTTTAAAATTATTCCTTCTCCATTAACCTCATGGCTACCTAAGCTTCTAGTTGCTGTCATCAATTTTAATCCCATAAAGATGATTCTTTAAAAGAAAATGATGCCCGGGGAAGCCATGCTTTACAAATGCAGCTAAAGTGTTGTTTGATTTAAAGAGGATGTCAGGGGCTATATTTGGGCTAAGGCTCAAAGAGTGTCTAAGGAAGTCACTTCCCGATCTCATGCACAAGATTTTAAGGCAGGAACTTGTGTATCATCTACTTTAGCTGAGTCCAGAGATTTGTGGATTTCTGCTTTGGGCTACATTCATTAGAAAAGTCTGCTAGATTGGTATCATTTTATTAGAAATACCTACCCTACTTTCTTTATGCCTTGCTATTTTATAAGTGGGATTTTACACACACGCACACACACAAAATATTTTAAATCACAGCATAAAATATTTCGTTTTAAATAAAAGGAAAAAATGAAGTGTGAGGTAAGAAAAAGAAAACACGGACCACAAGAATGCATGCCAAATAACCCTGTTTATTTGCCATAGATGAGAAGCAAATTTGGTTTTATGCTTCCAAAAAAGGTAACCAAATCCACCTTTTGTACTTGGTGTAAACCAAAGAACTGTCACAATAAAATAGAAGCTGTCCAGGTAGTGAGTCAGAGAGCCTTGCGCCTGGGTTTCCCCCGGAGCCAGCACTGCGAAGAGTGAAAATCGCCTCCTCAGCGCTGCCTTACAAGCGACGGGGAAGATGGGTTTGCTGAACTCTTTTGATCACCCTCCCAACCGAGTCAGGGGCACAACTCCGTGGAAAATAAACTCGATGGGAAAAAGGTCCCAGCTCAATGAAAATCCATGGAATTAGTTATTCCAGAAGTACCACCAACATCTGATTCTCTACAGCTGCTGCTGGTGGCTCCGTGACAACATCAGAGAGAGGTGAACCCCAGGGGCCTCTGGGTCGGCAGCGCCTGTTTCCTGAGTGTGCTGCGCCACCGACAGGACCTTGACAGGGCTGCCCAGTGCCCCGGTGCCCCCACACGTCCTCGGCACCCAGATGAGTCTTGATTTCAGGCTGATGTAAAGTGAGAACTTGGTTGTTTTGCAGATTCTATCCACCTATAAAATGGCTGTTCAAGAAAGACTGTAAATCAAGCAAATACAGGCACAGCTATCAACAAACCAAACCTTTCATTAAAGACACGAACGCCAGTGATCAGTGGATAATGCACTAAGCAAGCTGCGTGAAGTTTTAGCTTATGGCTGAAGACACAATCTAACTGGTGGGGAAGTCGGGGTGAAAGCATGAAACCGAGCACAGCGCTTCCCTTGGCAGCGTATGAATGCAGGCCAAGCATATCACTGACTCCTTTACTTTCCACCACAATATGGTCACAGTGAGGTCAGATTTGGAATTAAAAACACTAACAGTGTGCTTAAGCAAAGCCAGATTAGCCTGTACAAAGAATGGATCGATTGTCAATTTTACCCAAATCTCTCACGCCCAAGGGAATGGTAAAACAGCTATCATATTGAAATTTTGTATGCATCACTTTCCTATGTGTGAGTGAATGGGTGAATTTTACCTTGACACTGAGTTCTGTAGAAACAATGCCTCAAAGTAATTTAGCCCTCAACTAGAGTACGTCTGAATCTCCTGGAACAGGAATAGCTTACAACTATTAGATTAATTTTTACTAAAACACCCATAAGTAAGTATTAAACATTCATTGAGTTGAGCTATTATATTTCTAGATAAAGAATGTCAGGATTATAGCTCTTAAAAAATAAACCACTGGAAAAATGCAGAAATAATCTCTCTCTAAATCACTTTGCTCAACTCAAAAACCATGTCAATGAACAATGAAGTACTTATCAACTACTTTTATGATGAAAATGATAAGGAATCAAGATTCTTGTTTGCAAGAGAAAAATAACCGTTTCAAATGAGCTAGTCTCAAAAGAGAAATAAACTGTGCCCGTAAACAAACTAAAAGAAGAATATAAGCAGAGCTGGACAGCAAACCAGACCAAGGCTGAAAAGGGGCCAGAATTCCTTATCTATAGATCATTCATTCCCACAACTTTGGTGTGTGGGTTTCATCCTCTCCCATTTGACACCCACTCACTCCCATTACAGGAAACAATGCCAACAGCTCTTTGCTAACACTTTTCTATGGCAAGATGAAAAGTTTCTCTTTCTTTACTTTCAGTTTGGGAAACCCTGCAAGAAGTTCAGTGTCTTAGCCTTGGTAGACTAGGAAAATAAATTCATAAACATGCATATGTGTATAAGAAATATCCAAGCCCAGTCCAAATCAAGTCCATAAAACCAATATTAGCCCATATGTCCAATACCAATCTACATAGTCCTCCTCAGATTCACAAAACACATGCAATGACACCAAATGAAAGAAGATCACAGGCAACTAGGTGCAAAGTCTTGTGGATCCAGTGGTGGTAGAAGCATCTCAGTGCTAGCAGGGGTCTCCACATGGCTCCTCCAGTTCCCAGGGCTGTATCAATGTTGGTCCACGTAGCTTCTCCTCAGGGATGTCCCTCCAGGAGTCAGCCTTGTCCAAGGAAATGAACCGAGAGAGAGTGTGTCTCCCACCTCCAAGGGAATTCTCAGGATCCTCAGGAGAAGGCCATGCCCACAGAGAGGCTATGACCCAATTGACAAACTAGACTCCACCCCTTCACTCTTAATTCTCTCAGGTCCCAACTTGACACCAGATTATGTAACAACCACATTCGGTGATTGGGCCAACTGGATAGCCTGCCTACTCTTGAAGAAATCCTGTACTATAGTCAAGGGTGCAGTCTTCTGTTACTGGTCCAGGTTGGGTCATGTGCCTACCTTTAAATTGAAGGATATAGATTTTGATTAAAGTGAAGGGAAGAGAAACAGTTTGTGCAAAAGGGAGTACACTGAAATGAATTACAGAGTCAGGAGAAGAGATGGGCTAAATGAAACCACTACAATTATAATGAAATTCAGTATCGTGTGATTATGCTTTCTGCTCCATAGAAGAAAAGAATAAGATGAAACTGCCAAACAATGGAGTTAACTTTTACAAATATATATATATATATATATAATATTGTTGTATGAATCCTTTACAGAAGCAAAACAAGTGATGCATGCATGTGTATGGACATAGAAAGAGATTTATATCAAAGAATGGCTTACACCGTTGTAGAAGTAGGTAAGTCCAGTTCATAGAATGGATGTAAGCTGGAGGCTTCTGCTCACTCATGTTCAGCTGAAGAAGCTGAACAGAAAATAGGATGATGATGCAGAAGTACCACAGACTGGTGGATGCAGAGGTAAAGGAATCCAAATGAATCAGAGGTTGTCTGCTGACAGCTCCTAGAGCCAATAGGTAACCCAACAAGAGATCAAGGAACCAGGTGCAGGATCTGGATCCAGTTAATGGCAAAGGGGCAAGAGAGCTCAGCTCAGCTCTGGGTCTCTCTCTTATACAACCCACAACCCCAAAGAGGTGTCATCAGATGGCAATATGATTGACAGGTTGGGCTGTAATCCAACCTTCACCCAGTAGTGTCTAGTTGAAATAAACTCTAATTTTCACAGTATATAGCTAAACAAGCTCTATTTCTCAAAGACTATATTCTCTGAGTGATGTTGAAAGCATTGCTAAACTCCATTTTGGGAGTTGCCTTCAGAAACTACTTAAATTGATATAAGTAAAAGCTTTATAAATTTGTAGTAGCAGGTCAATGAGAAATCAGCATTATGCACCATAAAGGGGTACAAGTAACTCTTAGTTTTTTCGAAACATCATAAAATTTCTCAAATGATTAATATTCTCTAGCACTCAGACACTTTTAGAGAGTGTGGCTCAAAATCCAGAAGAAATCTCATAAGGTTTCCAGAAGTCTTGTAATTTTATACATCGCAGCATAGTTATAAAAAGAAAATAGCAACTCGTTATGGTTTTGTTAAAGGAGAAACATGATTTTGATATTTAAAATATTGGTCTCTTTGTTAAATTAAAAAGTTACATTATACACATTGTGGAAGCTATTGCTAAGTGTTCAGGAGGGTCTGAGATACAAATCAGAATGTGACCTTAGTTGTAAAAGGCACTTTCAGATGTCTTGGTGCCTGTAGATTGCCTGGAGGACACTGGTGACTGTGTCCATGTACGCCAATGGCCAGATTGACCGATCATGTACTTGTGCAGGGGCAGCACCTGTTGTGCCCTCTTCCGGATTCTTACACAGTAGGAAAGTTTCTGTGTACTCAACGCTTGTTATGCTTACACTGCTAGTTGTAAAACCGTCATCATCATCATTTACACTGCCATGGGGGAAGCATGTTCAAAGCATGTCACAAATGAAGATACATTCATAACAGAAACTTAAAGAAAGGGACATATTAAGCGCGCTTCATTATAATTTAAAGTCTACCATTTCCAAAGATTTCACTTAGAGAGGCCATTACTATGGGTAGGCACTGAGAACACATGACTCTCCAAGAACTGAGTCTACCTTGCCTAAGCATTGAGTCTGACTCCTCTACATCACTCATAGCAATGCTACGGACTCTCTAGCAGGGAAGCTGTTGTGCTTTGTTTTCTCCAGATAGGACTCTATCTATCTATCTATCTATCTATCTATCTATCTATCTATCTATCTATCTATCTATCTATCTATCTATCTATCTATCTATCTTTCTATCTATCTATCTATCTTTCTATCTAGCTATCTAGCTATCTAGCTATCTATCATCTATCTGTATCTATCTATCTAGAGCAGTGGTTCTCAAACTTCCTAATGCCGTGACCCTTTAATGTTGTGGTGACCCCCCCCCCAACCATAAAATTATTTTCATTGTTATTTCATAACTGTCATTTTGCTACTGTTATGAATCAGGCGCCCCCTGTGAAAGGGTCATTCAACCCCCAAAGGGATCGTAACCCACAGGTTGTTAACTGCTGATATAGAGGATCCCTGGTAATGTGGTGGTTACAAGTTGGGCTACAATCTGCATGGTCAGCAGCTCAAAACCACCAGCAGCCTGAAGGAGAAAGAGCGGGCTTTCTACTCCTGCCAATAGTTGCAGTCTCAGAAACCCACAGGTGGTCGTTAGGAGTCAGCAATGACTCAATGGCCTTGAGTTTGTTTGGGGGTTGTGGTTTGGATCTGTCTACCTATCTATACATACATATATATTCTATCTACCTGTCTATTATCATCTATCTATCACCTAAACAGAAACACAATCTGACCACCAGGAAAGATAAGTGACTGTTGCAGCTGTACACAGCTCCTTGTGAGCCTGCAGGGGTGTGGCCAGGCACGCAGACCCACCCACGGTGCCCACTCATGAGATGTCTGCCTTAGGATGACTGCAGGTCAATGCAGAATTTGCCTATAGAATAAAGAATAACTTTAGAACGCTAAATACAAGATCTTATTTAAGTTACGAAAGCCTCAGTAACTTTTGTTTATAACCTGCATTAGATCAGAAAGGATTTAAGGCTGATTTTAAAATGACAGAACAGATGGCAAGAGTCACTAATATATACGAAAGAGTCACTAATATGTATTGATAAAATGGTAATATTACACAATGGAAAATCAAAATTGTAAAGCATATGAAAAAATGCAGTTGTGTCTTCAAAATGTCATATCTGGATTAAATTACCATGTTGTTTTGTAGGAATATGTAAGAATTTCTGTTATTTCTACAAGTGGAACCCCCTTCAAAATGGAACAAAGCTTTGCTAGGTGGAGCTTTTATACTACAAATTTTTCCTGCTAGGCAAGCATCAAGCAAGTCACTCTGAGTGCACCCAGTGGCATCTCCTGGGAAGGCTCTTTCTGGTCACACTGAATTTATTTGTAAAATCAGTTTTGCTTGAACCTTGTTTTTTTGATGGCTGATTTAAGAGAACAGCGTGTGGTGAGAAATTTTGTTTCCTGCTCAGGAAAAATGCCACAGAAGCTATTGTGAGGTTGAGCACACTTACAAGGACAGTGCTATGGGAAAAACTCAGGTAGTTTTTCTCATTTCAAAAAAGGTGACATATCGATTGATGACAAACCTTGTTCTGAACATCTGTCAACTTCCTGAACAGACAAATATGCTGACGCTGTAGTGCATTTGGAGTGCTTCCCACCAGGGCAGACTTAATCAAGCTTTCTATTTAGAGGTTCTGAAAAGATTGCATAACAGTGTGTGACAAAAAAGGCTGATTTGTGGCAGATGGGGGATTGGTTTTACTACCACGACAATGCACCTGCTCATGCAGCCATCTCAGTGCACCAGGTTTTGGCAAAATAAACAGCATGCCTCTCTTCCCCCACACACCTTACTCATCTGACCTTGCTCCGTGTGACTTCTTTTTGTTTCCACAAATGAAGATGGACATTAAAGGATAGTGATTTGAGGATGTAGAAGAGGTGAAGAAACCAACATCAGCCATCCAAACAAATTAGTTTGAAAAATGTTTCCGAAATGGAATCCCAGATTTGACAAATGTATTAAATGTGATGGAAAGTACTTTGAAGGTGCAAAGGTTGTTTTGCACAGAAATTTAGACACATAGCTTTGAAAAAAATTTCCGGTTTCTTTTGGGTACCCCCTCATAAATAGACAAGAATGATTTTTACATAATATTCTTTTATGAAAGCTGATGTGGATAAGATACTTTAAAACAACTCTCTTAGCAACATGAAGAAAAACCTTTCCTATAAAACACACAGCAGTATTAGACAAAGTACAACAAACACCAATTTTAATGCAGAGTTATTAAGACTTAAGAGAAGTAGGAATGCAATAAGACAAAGAAGAAAACGTGAATGGTCATTGACTACAGAACTATGGCTGCCTTGGGAATATTTGCCAATCCAAGAACCTAGAGAGGTGGATGTCAAGGACTTGCGAGGCACTGAAGACAAGGCAGGGGCTCCTACAGGAATAGCTGGGAGTCTGCATAAACTCAGGACTCCTGGATCAGGAAATAAAATCTCCTAACTAAAGCAGAGAGGAACGAAGAGGAAAACATTCCTCTTGAAAGTGGATGATCCCTTCAGGACCAGCGGTGTGAGGGGCGATACTGGGAGGGCAGAGGGAGAGTGGGTTGGACAGAGGGAACCGATTACAAGGATCTGCATGTGAACTCCTCCCTGGGGGGCGGACAACAGAAAAGGGGGTGAAAGGAGATGTCGGACAGGGCAGGATGTGAAAAAATAATAATTTATAAATTGTCAAGGGCTCATGAGGGAGGGGGGAGGGAGGGGAATAAAAACAGGACCTTATGCCAAGGGTTTAAGTGGAGAGCAAATACATCGAAAATGATGAAGGCAATGAATGTACAAGGGTGCTTTATACAATTGATGTATGAATGGATTGTGATAAGAGTGTGGAAACCACAGACCTTGTTTCCCCAGGGTTAGTATTTGGACTGCGTGCGCAAGAGAAGCTGAGACACTCAAAACAAGAACAAAGCCTCAGGTAGGCAGTCCTGGGCACAACACACTGAAGCACAGGCAAAATTTCTTCTGAGTGACAGAATGACAATCCACCTCTCACTGATGTCCAACGACTACGAGCACATGCTCACCATTCAACATTGCAAAGTGCATGAATTATTGGTTCTTTCTGATGCCTCTGGCAGATGCTAAGTCATTTTCTTAGGTAGAAGTAGAATGCGGTTAAGAAGCTTTTAAGCTCCATCGATTCAATGGAAGTCAGTAAATAAGTGGAAGTGAAGAGAGGAGTATTGAAAATGCAGGTTAAAAAAACATACTATGATTAGATCGTATAACTAATCTGAATGTCAGTAATCAAAATAAATGTAAACACATGACACTGCTCTTTTAAACATACATGTTCAAACCAGACTCAAAGACTAACACTATCAATATTAAGTGCAAAAGGGAAATGCTTAAACTATAATGATAAAGATCGAAATGAACAGAAATCAAAGATCAAACCAAACAAATATTAATATTAAAAAGAGAAATAAAACCTTGTCTATTGATTTCCCCCTCATGTTGGACCTGATCTAGTTTTCAACATTTTCTGTATTTTTTGTTTTTGTTTGTTCATATTGGGGTTTATTTATCTCAGATGTATTATGTTATTGGAGGTGACTCTCTTGAATTGTGCTATGTATTTTTCAGTATATGAACCTATAGGAACAGCGAGTAGAACAAGGGTTTCTGGGGAGGTTCAGTACGGAGGGGGTTGTCCAGTAAAGACAAGAATGTTTGGAAACTGATTGTGTTAACACTTGTCCAATACTGCTTGATGTGATTGAACTATGGAATAATATGATATGCATATTAACTTGCAATTAAAAAGAGATAGAAAGGCAGTTGGTAAAACTTCCAGCAAGATGTCAGACCAGGCAGACATCCCACCCAGCTCCTCTACAGCAAAGACACAGGAGACCAAGTGAAGCATACGATGATCAAGCTGAAACCATTCTTACCGAGAAAATGATAGAGAAGTGGACTGAATATCAACTAGAAGATACTGAATAAAAGTGGCCGGAAAGGATCTGGGCAGGTGAACTCTCAGCTGACCTGACAGCACGGCCATCTTGAACTTTTGCGAGCACATTCGATTGAGACAGGGGCCTGGCAGTGTAAGCACGCACTAATGACTGGCATCAAGGAAGTTGGGATCGCCCCTTAGTCCTCATACCCTCCTGATGACCAGGGGAGTGTGATCAGCTCCTTCCCTCGCTCACCTAGTGGCCAGTTTCACCCAGCTCCCCTTGCACAGTCCCGCTCCATCTGAAGTCTGCACTACATGCCCTGAATGATGCTCCTGATACGTCGTCACCCGTGGCTGGACCATCTCCCACGCATACGACAAACTAGAGAAGGTACACATTCGACCAGAGGAGTAAATCTCCACCTACCTCCCATGAAGTAATGAGCCCAATAGTAGAAAAATTACAAGAAAATTTCATCAGAATACAGAACACTTGGACGAAAGAATTAGCAGGACTGCACATAAATAACACCTTCTCCCAAGAATTAGTAAACGTTCCGTTTATGCACACAGTGACCAGAAAGGACAATTCTGTGACAAAATCCAATGAGATCAAAAAGCACTAATGAAAAAGTTATTTATGATATCATACTGTTGGAAGTTTTAATATGCTCACAAACAAAACTAATGTATTGAAATAGAAAAAGAGTGGGGATAGAATATCCTTCAAAAATGAAAACAAACGTTTTGAGGATGATGATGGCAACATATGTATAAATGTGTTTGACAGAATGGATGGATGGATGGATTGTGATAAGAATTGTATGAGCCCCCAATAAAATGATTAATTTTTTTAATTTAAAAACAAAATAAATTTTAAGAAAAGAAAATTCTGCATATAAAAATGTGAGGGACGCAAACATTCTTGGAGCAATAAAATATTACATTTCATATTAGAAACAGTCAAGGTTAAAAGGTAAGGAAGTGAATATCCAAACTAAGAAATCAGGGTAAAATGATGGCATGAACTGGGAAGAAAACTGTAATAAAACTAAGAGCAGAAAGGTGAAGGGAGTCAATAAGAGCCTCAACAAGCTCAAAATTGTCTCTCTGGATTTAATAATTTCATCATATCTTTGTAATATAAAAAAAGATAAATTAGTAGTAATTAAAAATAAAGACAGAAGAAACAAATAATTTCTTAGAGGTACACTTCAAATAAACTGTAAAAACCTGCTGCAAGCACTGGAGAAAACACTATAGAGTTTTGAAGAGTAATATTTGTAAACTATGCTTTCTATAGCTAGTCAAATTGTCATTCATATATGAGGCCAAAAATAAAAATAATTCACATATCCACTAATTTATGACCTATAATCACTTGTATACATCTACTCTCCTAATAAAAATACATTTAAACCAGGAAAAATAAAATTAATACTGATGATAATAACAATAAGCGACTGGGGGTACTCTGGATTAGGCACTGAGCTGCTGACCACGTGGTTGGAGGTTCAAACCTACACATTGCTCCATGGGAGAAAGAGGGTCTGCTCCTGTAAAGAGTGACAGGTGTGGAAGCCGACAGCGTGGCCATGAGTTTGAACCGACTCAAGGTCAGTGGGATTTTGCCACTTATTAAGTGCCTGATTGCTACAAGAATGTTGACAAAATACTTTAAAAATATTATTCTTATCTTTCACCAAGCCTGCACGCTGGTTTTCTATGACTTTATAGATAAACACTCAGAGAAGTGAAGTAATGTGTAAGACATCAATTACATAGCTGGAATTTCATCCTTTGAATTAAAGTTAATGCTGAAATGCATTGGATTGACTAGCAGATATTCTTCAACTCAACACAGAACAGAACACACGTGACCAGTTTCGCTACTTATAAGGGGGCCAGACCATAGAAGTACTCCGTCTTTAAATCCCTCCCTGCCGATGACAGATTTACATAAATTAATCAAATCAAGATACTGTTGTCTTCAGGTACAATCGAGTGGGTTTCGGTTCATAACTACCCTGTCACAAAGGAGAGGAAGCATCTCCCGGTCGTGGGTCGTGCGTCCTGCGCCATCCTCACGATGGTTCCCACGCCGAAGCCCGCTCTGACAGCCGGTGTTCATTCAGATAGTTGAGCAGGCCCTCTGCTTTCTTGCTGCCCCTCTACTTTAGCAAGCACGATGCCCTCCAGGGGCTGGTCCCTTCTGATAACATGTCAAAGTACTTGAGACCAAGTCTCATATCCTTGCCTCTAGGGAGCGTTCTTATTCCAAGAGAGATTTTTTGTTGTTTTGTCAGTCCACAGTATCTGCAATATTCTTCACCACACCACCATTCCAATCATCTATTCTGTGGTCTTTCTTATACAATGTCCAACTTTCACACGGATGTGCAGCAACTGAAAATACCATGGCTTAGGTCAGGCTCAACTTAGTTCTCAAAGTAACATCCTTACATTTCAACATTTTAAAGAGGTCTTGTGCAACAAATTTACCCAAGACAAAGTGTCATTTGATCTCTTGACCCTGCTTCCTTGAGCACTGATTGTGGATCTAAACAAGACAAGATGCTTGGCAACATTAATCTTTTCTCCATCACCCTAATGATCCAGTTGTGCAGATTTTGGTTTTCTTTACATTGAGTTTCAATCCACACTGATGGCTGCAATTCTTGGTCTTCATCAGCAAGAGCTTCAAGTTCTCTATACTCTCAGGAAGCAAGGCTGTGTCATCTGCATATTGCACATTGTTAATAGGCCTTCCTCCAATTCTGATAGTGAATTCTTCTCCATACAATCCAATCGCTGATTTTCTCAGTATATAGATTGAACAAATATATTGAGATAGTACAACCCTGACACATATGTTTCCTGATTTTAAACAATGCAGTATGTCCTTGTTCCGTTCACATGTCTGCCTCTTGCTCCGTGTCCAAGTTCTGCGTGAGCACAATGAAGTGTTGTGGAATTCCCATTCTCCTCAAGCCTATCCATCGTTTGTTATGATCCACAAAGCTTAACATCGTAGCTTGAACATTATGAAAGAAGCCTTGAATCTACAGTTTTATTCAAAATAGAGTCATTTTAGGAGACTATTATGGCACAAATGGCTAAGGACTGGGCTACTAAAAAAAAAGTTGGGGGTTCAAGCCCTCCCAGAGCTCCTCAAACAAACGATTGAGCAACCTGCTTCTGAAAAGGTTACAGATTAGAAAATTCTATTGGGGCAGTTCTACTCTGTCATACAGATTTGTTATACGTTGAAATCCACTCCACCACACCTAGAAATCAACAACAGCAATGATTGCTAAAACTTCGACTGTTCTATCCTTCATCCAATCCATAAACTAGAGCGTTCACTGTCTCTGTCTTCCATTGTCACCATTTCAACCTCCCTGTTCAATGCCTCTCATTCCTCTGATCTAGTTCCTGCTTTCTTCTCTTCCATTCACATGCAAATGACAGGATAGTGGAAGAGAACCAGAAGGAGTAGAAATCTCAGAAGACCAGTAAAATCGGAAGAACTGAGTCCCAGGAATCGTTTCGACTCAGTTAGCTCAGCTCAGACTTGATTTAAGGTGCTGGTTTTCTATGTGGAAGCTTCCTTGGCTTCTTTCTTTCACTCCTGCTCCTGCCCATGCTTCATGTGCTCTGACATTCAAATACTGCATCTACTATGACCTAATAGAAGGAATGGCTGAATTGCTGAGAAGCGTGGAGGTCAGGAGTTGACATTTTAATAATTAAAGGCCAAATATGTAAAAATTCCATCATCCTCAACATGTACATGCAGAGAGGCTCACACACCCTTAAAAAAAATTAAAAATCAGCAGCAGGAACAGCCCTTGCCTTGAATCTGGGGAAGCCCCTCCTGTTTTCTGGTCTCCTCCTAATCCGGTCTGGTTCATGGAAGGGGATATTGTATTATTTGGGAATGAATCTTGATTGCTTTATAAGTTATAAGAGAAAAATTATTTTTCATTTACAAAGGTATATTCTCAATCTTTCTGAGTCTGGCCTCTCTCCTCCACTTCACATCTTAGCACAAAACCTCATTGCTTATAATTATGAGTGACATTCATGCACTATCCTGAAAATGAAAATCCCATAGCCGTTAGCCAGATTCAACATACACTTGCCCTTTATCAACAAAACTAACGAAAGCCTGCTTGAGCAGTCCTGCAAAGAACTGACCACCCGGGCAGTGTGCAGAGTGGGGTTGTTTCAAATCAAATGTATCTAAAGGGTGAGTGTCCAGTGGGGTGTGCAGAGCAGAGTTGTTTCAGAGAAAATGTATCTAAAGGGTGTGTCCAGTGGGGTGCGCAGAGCAGAGTTGTTTCAAAGAAAATGTATCTAAAGGGTGAGTGTCCATCAAGCCATGTTTCATCAGCATATTTCGTGCAGCTTTATTTGCTGAGTCAAATTGTCTACTGTGCTTCCTTGGTGGTTGTCTTTACAGAATGAGTATCTTTGTCATCATTAAGGAGCCACAGTTCAGACTGAATCAAGACTGCAATATTATTCCCTCCCACTGGTAAGTCACTACATGTTTACAGTCCCTGCGGAAGGTCGAGCAGCGTCAGACCATGAGTCGTGATACAAATTTCCTTTAACACTGGGGAGCAGCAACCACTTCCATGCTCTAAGTGACCCAGACTATATTCTAGGGACGCTGTTCTGGGAACCACAGTTTATTGGCTTGAGTCCTGAGGTGACGGGCTTAACAGAACTGCTGAAACATCACTGAAATAAAAACTGACTTGTGCTAGAAGTTGAGGTTGACAACAGTGCTGTGAGAAGGAAGACTGACCCACAGAGCAAGTCTGTAGAGAACAATGCTGTGGGTGGACTTTCAATCACATGGACGCTGTAGTCATTCAATGGCAATGAATGCTGTCGTCATTCAACGGTAATTCTCACACAGCTAACCAAGTCCTGAGGTGAATATTGAGTAAGAGCCCCAGCACTCTTCCTCCAAACCACCTGAATTCACTTAGGTTCATGAATATGCTAGTTTATTTTATCAAATAAATTCTGCTCCTTAAAACCACTCCTGCAGCACAGTCTAGTGAAACAATAAATTCACTGAATTGCTTCATTTGAAGTTATTAAACTGCTAAGGCTGCAAAACCCATTAAAATGATTTTCATTGAACTCTAACCATTAATTGAAACAATATCTTTTCCCTTTGTAAAAAACACTGATTTCCCGAAAATGTACTTCATGACTTTATTTCCCTTTGCTAATTGATCCTGGTCATTTAATTCAATAACTTTTATAAAGTTAAAATTATAAGGATTTAATTGACTTTTGCTTAGCTTCCAATTATGTCTAATTTGTTTCCATTCAGTCTCATTAAATCCAATTATAGTTGGACTAATCGCAATTACTCCCAATAGTTCATTTACTTTAAAATAAGGGCTCTGTCCTCTGTTACTTTCAAGTAATTTTTCATCAGGGTTAGGTAGGCTCTCTTAATTATATTAATACAAATGGCTTCCTATATGCACCAATAAGTTTGCGGTTAGCACTTAGGCAATCCCATGTAACTCAGAAGAGCCAGCAAGACCTTCTATGCAGGTAGCTCTCAGCTACCATCATTAATATCAATTGTAGTTGGTAGACAGTCACCTTGCTTCACATTTCATTGCCCTAGTAACAGAAACATCTAAACATTTTGAGTTTGAATAAAAGGGAATGTAGGAAAACATGCTTTGGAAGTACGGGAGCTATTTAGAAGAGGATGCTTTCTCAGAAATGGTGCAATCTGAGAGCAAGCTCATTCTCTGGTTGGTTGGTTTGGGTTTGGTATTTCAACATTTTTATATAAAATGCAGTGACATTAATTATGCTTATAATGTGATGGTTATGGCAGGTTTTGTTGTTGTATTTCCAAATACAACAACAAAACCTGCCATATCCAAAGGATCTTGGTTAGCAAGGTTTATACATGTTAGCAAGCACTCAACATTTATATATTATCATATAATACTATTTTACATTGATATTATATTATGTAAGAAAGGTGTTTTAATTATACGTTTTTCAATTAGGAAAAAATTTATTTTTCCTACTAATTTTCCATTTTGATATTGGAAAACATCAGAGAGAAGACAATATATTTCTTCTATTTAAATTAAGATACATATCTTTTTTCTATGTATATGAATTCTTGATATAAAATTACAGAGATGGAGAATGGATTAGTTATCAGACGATACCAGCCATTTAGCCCATCCCTAGAGAACTAGGAATATATGTCTATGTAGTAATTTATACATTGATAAATTAAGAAAACTAAGTGGTCTTTAATGCTTTTTTAAATTATAGGATAAAAAGAACTTATAAAGTGCCAACTCAGGACTATAAGCTGGGTGCTGAGTGATGTCCCACTGAAATCATTAAAAACTGACCATGTTTGATGAGGGCCACAAGCAGGACCATTGTCATAGTAGAGGAAGACTCTCTGATGAAGCTTTCCTTAGAACGTTTCTGCTTAAGCTTTAGCAAATTTCTGAAAACACTCTCATAAGAAGCAGATATTAACATTCTTTGACCCTCCAAAAAGCCAACAAGCAAAATCCCGTGTGTATCCCCAAACTCTGTTGCCATGATTGCTTTGGCTTTGACGGACACATAGCCAACCCCTTGGTAGCCATTGCTTTGATTGTGCTTTGTCTCGAGGACCACACTGCCAAAGCCTTGTCTCATTCCCTGTTACTATTATTCCACGTAATGCTTTAGGATCTTGATCCCACTTGTTTAAAAGTTTCCATCGAAAGTTCTGATGCTGTCTGCAGCCTGTGTGAGCACAAAAATGGTGACACCCATAAAGCAGAAAGCTTGCTTAACTTTAACTTTTCAGTCAGAATAGTGTGAACTGAACTAGTGAGATGTCTGTGATTCCAGCCTCGGTCACTGCTATTAGTCATTGGTCCTCTTCCATTAGAGCATGCACAGGTTGTCTGCCAGTGCAGGCTTCGTTTGCAACATAGCGTCACCTTCCTTAAAATGAGTTGTCCAAACTGCTCATATTTGGGGGTGTTGTCACCATAAACGTTTTGCAGAGTATTGATCATTTCACCGTGTTTTTACCCAGGCTTCATTACAAATTCGATGTCTGTTCTGGCTTCAATTTTAGCAGAATTCCTGTTGCTCTTTTAAGACTCATGCCATATCCTTCTCAAACTACATCTGTACAGACATGTTAGAACACGTTAGTATAAGTTGAATTGGGTACCAAAAGAAAGAAAACAATATTTGCAGAATTATTTTTATAATATGCATTTGCATGAACTTTTTGAAGATCCGGTGTATCTTGGCCTAATAAATCATCCATCAGTCTTTATGCAAATTCTTTGTGACTTCTTTGTGTGCCTGTTACAGTTGTGACCATAACAGTGCCCACCTTGGTAGTCATATCAAACTGGGGGAGAACACCCACATCACATGGGGCTAAATAGCTAGGACACCTCTAAATAATGAGATGGTAAAATGCAATACCAATAACATGACAGCTCTAGGAAGCATGCATCAAGTTTTGCATTATCAAGTTAATAAAAAGAAAAATTCTTAACCAGCTGCTGAACTTCACAGTTATAATGCTCCCTGAAACAGAGAAAGAAGCCTATTTAAGGAGCTAGGTAGTAGACATATGAAAATCTATAGTAAACTCTATGTGACCTTACTATGTCAAAAGGAGGAATGCTAGGAAATATAGCTCTTTCAATGTAAGGCTTGCAAATCCAGGAGGTAAGAGAGCTGGATTATTGCCCCATCTGTTTTGATCATATAGTCAGACCTTTAGTGAAACAAAATGAAAATAATTAATATACAGTTTCCTTGGCTTTATTTTTCTTCATTTCATACCAGAAAACCTAGTCACATTGCTAGGCACTGCATTACAAAAATCAGGACTTGAATTCTGTGTTATTGGTCACAGAATATAAAAGGCCGCACAAATCCATCCTTACACAGTAAAAAACATGCATACTTTTTAGTCAAAGAAATAACATGATGCTTGGCTATCAAAAGCTCACTTGAGTAATTTGCCCACTTCAGGCAAAATATAATGGAACAGTTAGGCCAATTACTAATAAGATAAGAGATAACCTGAAATTAAAAGTTCTGCACACACAAAAAGAACAAAATGAGCTGGTGAGATTTTCTTCCTGGGCAATTTTACATTGGAATTATAGGAATCAGGCACTTAGCAATGGAAGCCACTATGAACGAACGATGAGACAGAAAGGGCCTTTGATGGACCAAATGTGAACTGAGGTTAACAAGGAAATTCAGAGCAACTTCTGGTCCCACCCCATTCCTAGTCCGGGGTCTGAGCTAGAAGTACAGGAATAATGCAGAGACAGTTTACAGCTCAGATCAAAGAGACGTTTTTAACTGTCAAGTTGGAAGGGTGCTATATTCCAAGTGCCAGATTTCCCTAAACTAGATCGGCATCAAGCAGAACTGTTTAAAGAGTTTTATTCCTCTCCACCCGCAAAGGAAGACGAGGCTTTCTACTCCTATAAAGAGTCCCATTCCCAGAAACCCACAGGGCCTGCTCTACCCTGTCCTATAGGGTCGGTATGAATGGGAATCAACTCAAAACAGTGCGTTTGAATTTTTTAGTCACTTCAAAACAAATGTGATTATGGACAAAGAGTTTGAAGGAGAGTATGAAGAGAGCAATGAGATTGCCTTACTAGAAGCAGAAGAAAGAACGAGGAGGCAAAGGACATTTATAGAGGTCTAAATACAAGCATGTAATATGTAAATATCTGTATATATGACAATGGGGAAATGGTTATATGTGAATACATTTATAGGACTAGTATTAAGGTAGCAGATAGATACGGGGCCCCTACTCAAGTACTTCCTCAATGCAAGAACACTTTGTTCTATTAAATTGGCACTCCATGATGCTCACCTTCCCAACACAATCACTGAAGACAAAGCAGATGCATAAGCAAATGTGGTGAAGAAAGCTGATGGTGCCCGGCTTTCAAAAGATATAGCATCTAGGGTCTTAAAGGCTTGAAGATAATCAAGTGGCTATCTAGCTGAGAAGCAACAAAGCCCACATGGAAGAAGCACATCAAACTGTGTGAACATGAAGTGTTGATGGGATCGGGTATCAGGCATCAAAGAATAAAAAATCATATCATTGTGAATGAGGGGGAGTGCAGAGAGGAGACCCAAAGCCCATCTGTAGGCACCTGGGCATCCTCTTACAGAAGGGTTTGGGGGAAGATATGAGCCATTCTGGGTGCAGTACAGCACCAATGAAACATACAACTTTCCTCTAGATTTCTAATGCATACTCCCCACTCACTATCATGATTGTAATTCTACCTTACAAATCCAGCTAAGAGCTGGAAACACAGGGAATCCAGGACAGATAAACCCCTCAGGACCAATAATGAAAGTAGCACTACCAGGAGGGAAAGGGGAAGGTGGGAGAGAAAGAGGGAACCAATCACAATGAGCTACATATAACCCCCTTTCTGGGGGGATGAACAGCAGAAAAGACAGACAGGATTCCTCAAACTCTGGCCCGTGGGCCACCAAGGACATTTATCTGGCCCACCAGGTGTTTTTACCCCGTTTTGTTTTTTACTTCAAAATAAGATATGTCTAGTGTGCATAGGAATTTGTTCATATTTTTTTAAAAAAACTATAGTCTGACCCTCCAACAGGTCTGAGGGACAGTGAACTGGCCCCCTGTTTTAAAAGTTTGAGGACCCCTGAAAGACATGAAAAAATAATAATAACTTATAAATTATCAGGGGTTCATGAGGGAGGGGGGAGGGATGGTGAAATGAGGAACTGATACCAAGGGCTCAAGTAGAAAGAAAATGTTTTGAGAATGATGATGGCAACAAACGTATAAATGTGCTTGACACAATGGATGGATGGACGGATTGTGATAAGAGTTGTACGAGCCTCCAATAAACTGATTTTAAAAAGCAAATTGCCCTTACCTTCCTTTCTAATGGCCGTGATTTTCTGTACATTGAGATGTCTCTGAAATCCGAGTCCCACAGGATCGCAAAGAGTAAAGGCTGGTGTTTCACTCGCTCTTGGCTTCTTTGCAGGCTGTTAAAGTCACAGAAGGCGCCTGCGGCACAGGTGCCTCACTCACAGCCGTCATCAAAGGCTCCAAGTAGGATAAATGGAGATTGTATGAGGATAGAGATTGAATTGCCTGCTGTTGGCAAGAGAAATGAAGCTATCAGCTTTATAAAGTTACAAAAGTGGTGTCTGGATGCTTACCAAAGTCCACTCATTTCTCCCCAAAGGTAAAATCCTCCTTGCCCACCTGTGCTTCCAGAGAGAGAGAAGACTAGGGGAGCGCAAGAGGCACCTGTGAGATGGCAATGAAACAGCTACCCACGTTTTCTTTTCCGTCAGCATATCGTCATCAATATTGATAGAATGCCTTCTCTTCCTGGGCCTAAAAGTAGTGTGGATTCATCCAGGAGTATAGAGAGCCTGAAATAATGGGAAGAAGGCTTCAAGAAAGCTTAGAACAGTGAAGAGTGACTGAAACCCTGGTTTATCTATTTTTAAAATATTACTAGCATGATCTGAGGCTACCCAGTAGAGAAGTAGAGAGCTACAGGGGTAAGACCATTGGTGTCAAAATTGGTAACAATTCTGTTGGAGACATGAGGCATATCTGACCTCCTGCTCCTTGGAATGAACCTTGAAATCTTGAAATCAGCTGATGCCGTAATGGTTCTCCTTCCCCTTCTTGTGAAGCTAGAGGAGGTCAAATGATGCCCTCGTGCTATCTTTCCTGCATGTGACCCAGAAACTCCACTCGTTTTTTAACCTAAAAATTGTTTTTCTTCTACACAAAGACATGTGTAAGAATGTTCACACCAACGATATACATAATAGCTGGAACCAACCCAATAGACCATCAACAGGTAAATCATGGAACATCTGTACAATAATACTCAGAAACATCCAGGGACAAAACTACCAATCCATGTCACAACTTGAATGAATTCCAAAATCCTTGTGGAATACAAAGAAGACATACTATATGAGTCCAATTATGTAAAATTCTAACATAGGCAAACTTATTGAGTAGGAAAAATATTTTGTACTGACATAAAGCAGGTCATTGGTTGCCTGGTGCTGGGCATAATGGGGGCTAACTCAACAGGGACCAGAAGAAACTTGAGGGAAGAAAAGAAACTAGTCTATATTATATCTTGATTGTAGTGCGGTGGATACATACACACATATATAAATTTATTTAAATGATTGTATTTTAATGTATGTAAATTATGTCTTGAGGTTAGTCTATAAAATTAGTTAAAATTAAATGCATGCTCAGAAACTCTATACAATTTTTGTAGTCTTAAGACCTATGTTCAATTCAAAACAGATATGATGTTTTAATATTATACACTGTAGAAATTCTAAGCTTAGTTTTTATAGCTTAAGAAAATAAGTATATTAAAATGTAAATATTATCCATAGCTTGTTATGAATACATACACACTCACACAAACACTCATACATACTCGTACACACACATACACACACACACTAGGACTGAATGGAGACAGGGGACCATGATCTCAGGTGAACAGATGACGTGTTTTTTCCATATAATTATAGTGAGTTCACAAAGAGTCTCATTGTTCTGTCTCCTCCACAGGCAACCTGAAATTCATTCCAATAAGAGACAGGCAGAAAAAAAGCCTGGTGGGAAAGACAGCTGCCAGGCAGGGTTGGGATGATGGAGTAAAAGAAGAGGTGTGGAATGGTGCCTTTTAAACCATGAAAATGAACATCGATATAGTCTTCAATTTCAGTTGTAATCCATAAAATGCTGAAATGCCTCCATCAATTGAGGAGATATTAGGAATAGACCTAAAGATCTTGTACAAAAGAGGAGAGGGAACTTGAGATAAAATATAGATTGTAGCATTATTACCATACTGTGGGATGTTTACATTTAGGCTGGAAAATGAAGCATAATGTGGGGCAACCAAAACTCTTTTGCATCTACTCAACACATGCAATGAACACTTATTTCGTTGATATCACACACGCGCGCACACACACACTTCCGAAGTACCAGTAAGTAAACCAAATTACTAATGTTGTTTTAAGGTGCCCTTGGGGTGGTTCCCGCCCCTTTTTTGTACAGGATCTTTAGACCTATTCGTCGTATCTCCTTATTACACACAGTTGACACTAAAGTTTTTATTAAAACAAGTCATTACAAACAGTTAACACTGCTTAGGTTTTCATTAAACTAAAGTCTTCTCTATTTCCTAGTGACTGACATGCCCCACAGAATCTGGTGAATTCTACATGAGAGTTGAGGGAAATCAAGAACTGAAGAAAATTTAGAGAGAGATGAAAATTTTAAATGGTATACATAAAGTCAGAAAGGCTGCGGAATGGTCACACACTGGTCTGTGACCTGAAAGCTCTGAAGTTAGAAGCCACCAGGCGCTCTGCAGGAGCGTGCTGGAGCTCTCTATGCCCAGAGACAGGACAGGGGAGGAAGCCCATAGGGGCAGCTCTACCCTGTCCTACGGGGTCACCACAATGGCAGTGATGGAGTCATGTGCAATTCAGTGGCTTCACCATCCTGAAGAGAGTTGTGTATTCATCACCTCAATCAGTTTTAGGACGTTTCCTCTTTCTTGTATTCATTCTTATCTCCCATTTCCCCATCTCCCGTGTTATAACTCTAAGAGACCATTAATCTAGTTACTTTCTCGATAGATTTACCTGGAAAATGGGTAAATATTGATAAACTGAGAGGTTTGGCAAAGCAATTATAGAGCTTGTCTCAGAAAATCAGCCTGAATAAAATAATTAAAATTATTTTTAATTTAGTTGTAGGGGTGGAAATCTACAGAATTCTTGGTTTTCTATCTGTGCCACTTTGGTTGGTGTTATAATGATTAAATGAGAGACGGGAAAATAGGGAGAGAAACCAGAAGATCTTTCTGCCTAAATAAAATTGTGTCCAAATCTAATTTTTTAAAATCTTTTGTAATGTCTTATCTACCTGTCTGTGATTACCTGGGTGGCTACTAGAGTCCCATGCTGGAGATGATTTGCCCTCTGTTCTTGCTGTTGGCTAACAGAAGCTTCCGCCTAGATGTCCTCTGTCCCTGTTTACCAATTCCTGATGGGCAGATGGACTCCATCTCTAGACTCTGTAACCCCCAGATTTTATTGATGCGGCTTTTAGCCTGCATCAGTTAGGTGACCCCGAGCCCCTTATTGCCTCATCTGTTTTCATTTTGTGGTGGAGAAACTTAACATGTCCAGCCACTGCCAAGCAGAAATGTGGATAAGCAATTATTTGTAAAATCAATATTTACCAGATGTGAGTCATTTAATGCTTTTATTAACCCTTCCAATGGCAATTGTATTGAGCCTGCATATCCAATGAACACTTAGTAGAAAATGTAACTGCTGTATAGCTCAGTGGTCATTCAAAAATAAAAACTAAAGAGAAAAACCTTGAACTTTCTCTCTGGATGAACAAACATTTTAAACAAGCCCTCTTCTAACACATGTTTTAAAATTTTGAACAAAAATCATTTTCTTAAATCATTCTATTAGGGGTTCATACAGCTCTTACCACAAGCCATACTAAAACCATTTATTTTTTGGTCACTAGAAGAGGATGTGATGTAATAGAGAGGAGGTGATTCTAAATTCTACTGCTTAAAAGGAAGGATTAGAGGATAATCTAGTCAGCTTAGCCAAAATGAAATCCTATAGAAATTATTTTAGCATCTAAACAGCAACCTTGGCTTTTCCCAGGTAGGATTAAAGCATCCGTGGTTTGTTAGCTTCCACGCAAGGGACCAGAGTTCCATTTTGGACAGTGCATAATGTTACCATGATGCTAAACAGACTGCAGCAGCATTGACTACACACAAAACTATTTGAAGTATGAATAAAGTTCTGGTAACCTACTTCCAAAAATCATCCAATGAAAAACCCCAAGAAAGCCCCATCAATGACAATTACTGAACCCCAGGCAATCCTGAGGATGGCACAAGACCAGACAGCAGTTTTCATCCACACTAGACAGGGTCCCATGACTCAGGCATTAACTCAAAGCAGCTATCAACCGCGTTTTATATAGAAAGAAGAAATAGATGAATAAAAATAGAGGATAGAAAACATCAAAACTCCCAGTCTCATTGCTTCGCAAGAGCTCATTTAATTGCTTCATTTTATTTTCTGTTCAAGCACAGATCAAAAAGCAGACAAAAATTTTGCAATCAATGTATATGAACCCATCTTAAACCTTAACTCTAAAAAAGCCACTCTCCTCGTTGAAGAAAATAGGCAGCTTCTGTCATTCGCCACTGCACATTTCAGCAACAATGATTGTACTGTCTCTAACTGCACTGAGCACAGCACCAGTTATTAGAAGGTGATGGATAGATATTTGTTGAACTATTTGTTATAGACCAAATCAGGGCAAAACAAAATACTGCCAGAGGCCAGTCTCCTTTCAACATCTTTCTTGCATTGTACAATATTATTTCTCTTCTCATTGCTCCCTCCTCTTCCCTTAGCTCTGTCCTTGGGAGCCTGACACCTCACACCTGCCGTTCCCAGCCTAGCAGCCATGGTTTTAGTCCATGTACCTTGACAGGGGTAAGGTCAAGGGTAGCAGGCAAGGGCAAGAATGAGCAAGATGAGGTGGAGGGCCCACAACTTAGCAGTATCCGAAGGTGAGTCAGCAGGAACTAACATTTAAACACTGAAACTAGACTGTCAACACAGGGTGAAATTTGGGAGAACATAAACTTTAGCTTATTTTTACCTACCCTGGTATCACTGTCAGGCAAGTAGGGCAAGGTCAGCAATTCAAACCCACCAGCTAGTCCCTAGGGAAAGGTGAGGGCACTTGCTTGCCCATAAAGATTTAATGACTTGGGAGCCCAAAAAGGGTCCCTGTGAGTCAGAATGAACTCACAGCAGTGGGGTTGGGCTTGGGTTAAGAGTCTGGTCTCAGAGCCTTGGTGGCCAGTGGTTCAGCTTTAGATGCTAACTGCCCGGTGGACAGTTGGGACCCACTGAGCATTCCATGGGATAAAGAGGAGGCTTTCTGCCCCAGTAAAGGTCTGCAGCCTCAGAAAGCCATGGGAACAGTTGTACTCTGTCCTGCAGCCGTGCTGTGAGTCAGAATAGACTGGACGAGACTGTTTATTTGGGGTTTTCAGGAGCCTGGTGACATTGGACTGCAAACCACAAGGTCAGCAATTCAAACCAAGCTGCCTCTCTTGGAAGAATGAAGAGGCTGTCTGTTCTGTAAAAGAATTACCTCCTTGGAGATACTGTATACGGTCCCTCTGAGTCGGGATCCATCACAGCAGGGGATTTGGTCCTGACACCTAGTACACAGAGGACCAGTACTGAGCTGAGATAGCAGATTGTAGGCACAACCCCATTACTCATTCAACAGATGCTGTGACCAAACACCGACACCCACACACGTACACCGTGCCGTTTCAGGTCTTTCCCACCCATCAACTTAACTTCTGCGCTCACCACCAATTTTTACCTCTTCTTCATCTTCCTCCCTGACACCTTTCCTCTTCTCAGTTCCTAAGAAAAATGATGGCTCTCCAGACAGAAAGGGAAAAAAAATAAACTTTTTCCTTGACCCTGTGCCTCCCTCTCTACCAGTGATTTTCACCCAAAGGCAATTTTGCCCTTGCAAGGACATTTGGCAATATTGTGAAGCATTTATGATTCTCCCTGGGTGGGAGCTGCTGCTGGCACCTAGTGGTGAAGATCAGGGATGCTACTAAGTGGTCCACAATATGAAAGGAGTTGACAAGGTGGAGAAATTGTGCTATAAATCTCTAAGTTTCAGAGCCACACATCTTGCAAATATATATATTTCATTTTTAATCATTTCTAGGTCTTCCTTTCCAACTCACCCTGTATTCCACAATTTGCTGTCTGCCTTTTCGGCTCCACTCCCATTGCTCTAGAAAGATTACAATGCGTTCTCTCCTAGAGAAAATGCCGATGCGTATCTTAGTTCTCCCCTCTGCAAAGACAGCCTGCTTGCCATTGCTGCGTTCTCTGCCAGCTTCCTTCCCTGCATCACACCATCATCATTAGCATTTGTACTGCAAGATTGATCGAACACCTCTGCCTACCTCCCACGTCCCTGGTCTATGGATCTACTTTGGATGCCAAAGGCCCTCTCCTCCTGCCTCACATTCCAGCCGTGCAAACCAAACCGGCCAGAGGTTCTCTAGCCTCTGCTTTTCCACCCAGGCTGTTTACTCTGCACGGAAATCCTGCCCCTGGGCCAACTACTGAATTCTTTCTCAACATTCAGAATCTGAAGTGTCTCTTCTCTCCTTCAACAGCTTCCTCCATCTCCGAAATTTCCCCATGTCTGTTATGAAACTTATTTACATTCTTGCTATGTTGACTATTTATTTATGCTAACCAAGAGCCCCGAATAGTAGGTCCTCCAAAACTTTGCATGTCCACAGTCCGGCGTAGCACCTGGTAAATGTTACTGTTTGTATTGTTAGTTCCAAAGTTGCCTGAGACATGTCTTGAGAATCAACATTTTGAGAAAAAAAAATGTTGTCAAGTCCTGGGCCACCTTTACGGTACTCCTCAAGCATGTGTGAGTCCATTGTATCACTGTCTCATTGGGGGTTTCCCTGGTTACCATTGGTCCTTACGTTGCCATGCCATACTTTTAAGCAAGGGGTCTTTGCTAATGTGTCCAAAGTAAGTCAGTTGAAGTACTGACATGTTGCTCCTAAAAATATGTTTCTTAAGATTTGTTCATTCTTCGGGCAGTCCACACTATATTAAGTATTCCTCACTAACACCACAGTTTGAATGCATCAAGTCATCTTCTGTCTTTCTGGTGCTAAATAATAACAGTTTCTTGAATAAATGAATAAATTACATCATTTCAAAGCAAACAACATAATTACCATATAAAGAAGTTCTCTAATTTGTCCTATTAAGTTTAAATTCTCTTTCTTCTCTTCCTTTTCCCTTACAATGGAAAGGACCTATGTTGTATAATCTATCCTTGATGCATTAATATAATAAAATTAATATAATTAATTAGTATAATAAAATAACTTGTTTCAGGTAAAAGAATTGAGGCACAGAGGCAGTAAGTAACTTTCCCAAGTGGGAGTTAGGACTGAAAGGTTTGACCTTTAATACTGCCCACTAGCACTGAATTGCTTCCAACTCATAGAGACCTTGCAGGACAGAGTAGAACTGCTTCTGGGGTCTCCATGGCTCTAATCTTTAAGGAAACAGACTGCCCACATCTTTCTCTCTGAAGCAGAAGAAAGGTTAGACCATCCACCTCTCGGTTAGCAGCCCAGCACACCACCCTGCACCACCAGGGGTCCTCTTAATAGGACCCTAATACTAATCCAGGTGAGAAGGTCCTGGAAAGTGGGACAGGACACTCTGGCTCATGGAGACAAGTGAGAGGATAAACTAGGATGTTGCCAGAGAGGGTCTAGCATGTAGGTCAAGTGAGAGTAACAGGACAAGTCCATGAAGGCTTTAGAGGAAGAGAGCAAAGACTGGGCTTTCTACTCCTGTAAACAGTTTGTCTTGGAGAGTCAGCATTGACTCGATGGCAGTGAGCTTAGTTTTCAGTTTTAGAAGAGGCAAGCACAGTGTCCTGCTCACTGTGTTGTGGTTGTTATTGTTAGACACCACCAAATAGGTTTTAACTCTGTGATTCCATGTACAACAGAAGGGAACACAGCCTGGTCCTGTGCCTCCTCTTCGTCATTGTTGACTTGAAGCCATGGGTGCAGCCATTGTGAGTCCATATCATTTTGCTGCATTCTTCTTCATAGAGGCCACTTCATGGGTTCTGTGCTCAGTGTGCAGATTAAATAAATATGGTGAAAGGATACAAACCTGATGGCCATGATATGTAGCTGTAACTTAACTGACTGACATGTTAGCATGTTGCAGTCAGTGCCCTGTCAGCTAAGTGTAGCAGATATTCTGCATGACTGTAATGAACTCACTTAGCTTGAGTTGCTGACCCAAAGTCAGGTATTACTTGATGTGACCTGGCTCTGGTCTACTGTAGTTACACCAATCAACTGTTCCCAAGAGTGGAATGGCACCATTTATTGCGTGTCCTCCTCAAATACAATTCCCTCTTTTTTATTCTTGCTGACACTTTTGCTTCTAACAACTTTTCCAAGTAGACAAGGTCATTCCTGAGGCTTAATTCCCTCTTTCAAAGTAAAAAACTCACCAAAGTCCCCGGTTTAGTCTCAAAATCAAAACAAAATTCCTCCTGAAATACTTACATTGGTTTGGAAACAGAAATGTTTTCATGTCTGAGCAATCAGCATTCTACTGAATTAGCTCAATTGAAAACAAAAGGGAAATTTTTGTTTGTCCAAATTCACCAAAGGGCCATTCCATGTCCTAATGGTAAACATTAGTCAACAAGTAGTTTATGCAAAATCGCAACAAAAAATAGCAGCCCCTGCACAAAGCAGAGCCTGTAAAGTAGTGTGTACTCATGTCTAACATGTAATATATATGACATGTACCGTGTTATGGGCAGTCAAGTCAGCTCTGACCCATAGTAGGTAAGAGAAAGAAACATCGCCCCGTCCTGGGCCACACTCACAACTGGTGTTATACTTGTTGCAGCCACGAGCCAATCCATCTTCTCTTTCTAGTTCACCCCCTCTACTTGTCGAGTACAATGTCCTTTTCCAGGGACTTGTTTCTCCTGATAATATGTCCAATGTATGTGAGACACAATCTCACCATCCTTATTTCTAAAGAGCATTCTGGCTTTACGTCTTCCAAGACAGATCTAGTTTTTTCTTTGGGCAGTTCACGGGCCTTTCAGGACTCCTAGGCAGCGCCATGATTCAGATGCATTCATCCTTCTGCAGTCTTATTTGTTGACTCGCTTTCATATGCATCCTACATTACAAATTCATATATATTATAATTTCTAACCTATAACACATGCCATACTATAAAATATTATACTATACAAGGATGCTACATACTACATTTATATGTACAAAAATACTTTTAAGGGAGTTATGTGCACAATTGTGTAAAAATTTTAAATTGCAATATTAGGAGCTAAACATGTTTGAAAAGTATCGAATTGTATACCGATTGATACACCTGTGCCAATTTTATGTCGCCAAGATCAGGGTTTCACATTCAGTATTTATACAGCTTCCCAGGTAAATGAACTGTATATATCATTTTCCAGCAAAGTTTCTTAGAAAATGAAATTTAAAAGAAACAATAGAGCCGTGGTCGTATAATGATTAAAGGCCAGTGGTTTGAAACAATGAGCCACCGCTCAGGTGAAAGATGCGACGTTCTACTTCTATGAACAGTTCCAGGCTGGGAAACTCACAGGGCAGTTCTTCCCTGTCCTATAGAGTCGCTATGAGGCCGCTAGAACTCAACCACAGTGAATGAGTATTGATGCTTTTAAAACTTCAGAAAACATATCAAATACATAAAAATATCGATCATTTATAAAGACAAAATTAATATATAAATGATAAAATACCCATTGTTGTAATAACAATTAAAAACGAAAACTTCCCCTTGCCATTGCTTAGCTATTTCTTAACTTAAAACTTCATCTCATATGCTTTGGATATCTTGTTAGGAGGGACCAGTCTCTGGAAAAACACATCATGCCTAGCAAAGTAGAGGATCAGCAACAACAACAAAGACCTCAACCAGATGGATTGCCACAGTGGCTGCAACAAGGGACTCTTTGAGTAACAGCAATGGGAGGTTGGCGTGTGACAGGGTCGTGTGCATAGTGTTGCCATGAGAATGATTTAACTCAACAGTGTCTTTCAATAACAACAACAACAACATCCACTGACTCAACAATGGCTAGCAACGCTGCTATTTCTTGGACAAACCATGAGGGCTCTTTGAATTCCTCTTCGTTGACTTGCCTAAGCAAAGTCAAACATCAAACACTGCTGCGAGCAATGACTAGGCTTTTGAAACTGAAATCATTATCATATTAGGTCAGAGGGATCCACAGCTAAGCTTATCATTCTCATATGTCTCTTTTCATCGGCTAAATATAAGGGCTTTATGATTTGACTTTTTTAACCATAAAATGAAGTTCAGTGCACAAATAAAAACTCAAAGCAACTCAACCCATAAAAGCTATTTTAACATTGATTCGAAATCAAGGCCATCCTGTCCTATCCTGGTTTTATTTAAAATTGTCTCAGAGAAGAAAGATGGTAATGGGGGGGGGGGGGGATGGGGGGGTGTGAACGTATGGGAAAGAGAATGCACTGGTGCTCCGAGTTCTAGCTGCCCATGTGTCCGAAGTGCAAGAGTAAATGCGTCCACAATACTATCGAGATAATTGCGATTGTTCACGCACTAGAATTACCCAGTGATTTGAAACTCAGTGACCTCAACACTCTGTAAAAATATAGGCGCGGCTCGCTGACCCACTCGCTCGCTGGCCGACCTCCGGCGGGCGGCAAACGGGCATGGGGCAGAGACGCCCGTGGCCATGGCTGGGAAAGTCCTGTGCTGTCGATCCATATAGGACCCCGTAGGACTGGCCCAGAGAGTGGCCTGGGCTGTCATCTTCACGGAGCCCACTGCAGAGCTGCTGGTCACCCAGGTACCAACACTGACTCCAGGAGAGAGAACCTAAGAGATCAGTAACAATGAAAGAAACTGGGAAAGTTACCAAAAAGCTACCATTGCCCCCAAACATCAGCTCCAGATGGTGTTACAGGTTAGAAAAATCCTTCATGAACAAAGACCTTAAGCAATGTGATGGATTCAGAAGCTCATGGAAAGAGGCCTCCAATCCTAACATCTTCGAAACAAGACCTGGCGCCTCACATCACAAAGTGGGCCAGGTGAAGCACAACAACATCAGCACCGCATTTCCCATCCAGAAGGTCCTTTTTGGGGAGAAGCTGTACGGAATCAAAACCCGGGATGTGATTCTTCAGCTGAGGAGGGATGGATTCCGAAACTTGTACCGACCGTGGCATCCTCCCGCCGCTGCTGAAGAAGACCACCACCCTGGCCCTTATGTTCGGTCTGTATGAGGGTCTGTCCTGCCTTCTCCGGAAGCACGTCAGCGCCCCCGAGTTTGCCACCCGCAGCCTGGCTGCCATCCTGGCAGGGACAACAGAAGCAATTTCACTCCATTGGAAAGAGTTCATCAGACACTGCTGCAAGACCACAAGCATCATGACCAATTCACAAACACTTACCAGGCTCGCAGGACCCTGAAATGCCATGGCATCAGAGAGTACTACTGCGGCCTGGCGCCCATTCTCCTCCGTAATGGATCCAGCAACGCCCTGTTTTTTGGCCTCCGGGGCCTGTTAAGGAGAACCTGCCTACAGCCACTTCGCACAGCGCTCATCTGGTCAAGGACTTCATCTGCAGAGGCCTGCTGGGCGCCATGCTGGGATTCTTGTTTGTGCCAATCAATGTCCTCAAAACCCACATGCAGTCCCAGATTGGTGGGGAATTTCAGTCTTTTCCCAGGATTGTCAAAAACAATCTGGCTAGAACGGGACAGGAAATTGACCAACGTTTTCCGGGGTGCCCACCTGGATTACCATCGTCCCTCATCTCCTGGGGCATAATCGTCCCTCATCTCCTTGTTAAAGGTCGTATGAAAGAAAGCGGAGTCAAGTGCCATTTGTCAACTGACTAGCGCCAGGAAGAATACAGTTGGTCCTGGTTTCCAATTGGCAAAATAACTCAGACATTCAGGGCACCATGCATTGTGGGAAAGTGGTTTTCCTTATGCACCAATAATGGTAGAATAAAAGGTTTCAGTGGGAATATTTATATATATATATATATATATATATTCAACTCACTTCAACTCTGGTACTACAAATGAGAATATGGTGGACCCAGGGTTGCTGAATAAACATTCAAGTTAGTGGCAAAACTGGAATTTGAACCATTGTCTCCAAGCTTGTTCCTAAAAGACATCCCTAGTACAAGCCAACTTTAAAGATATGGACACAAATGCTATCATGTATGCTGACAATTGCGTGATTGTACCCTACCTTGGTAGAAAATAATCTCACACACCCCAAAAATATGGGTATATCCTATGTCCCAGAACATGTCCCCTTGTATGGAAAAAAGCTAAGGACTTAGAGATGGGGAAACTATCCATTTGGGCCCAAAGTAATCACAAGCATCCTGAGAAGAGGGAGGAAAGAAGAGCAGAGAGATTTGAAGATGTCAGGCGCCTGGCTTTGAAGATGGAGGAGCCATAAGACAAGAAATGTGGATGTCTTTTAGAAACTAAGAAAAAAAGATGGGGAGGAAACAAAGGCTACCAGAAGGAGCATATCCCTGCTTATACCGTTGATTTTAGCCCCATGAAGCCCCAATCAGACTCCTGCCCTCCAGAACGGTAAAATGATACATTTTGTGTTGTTTTAAGTCACTTAGTTTTTGACACTGTTTTACTGCAACATATTCATCTGAATATTTGAACAAATTGTCCAAATAATAAGGAACAATATTATATAAATAAACTGCTATATTACATTACTTTGCTTGGAAGCACTGTTTTTCCTTTATATATTCCTGATATTCCTCCTATGGCCTCAGGCATTTATTCAGAATTCAAAGTATATTACTATTAAAAGCATGTACTGCAATTGCAATATAACCGGCTCACATCGACCCCCACTCATACGGACTGGCCCATCTAGCAAGACGCATTAGCAGCAGCTATAAATAAAACAATCATTACAGCTGACAAAAAGTTGGAAGAACAAAGTGCCAATCATTCCCTGTCATGATTTGAGGTTTCATTTTTCAAAGTGACTGCGTTACAAAATATGAAGATATCCTTTTGTTCCCATTGGGTCGCATTTTATATTTTCTATTTGAAAAACTCGTAAAAGAGATCCAAAATGGATTCAGCTCATAACACCAAGCACCAGATCATGTATGCCCCATCAGAAAATCAAATCCAATGGATTTGACAATTAGGTGGGAGGCTTTTCCAAAAGATTATTCTGTGTGTCTTTCTCACAGAGACAGAGAGAATAACTTGGAATGCAGTAGCAGCAATCACAATACAGTCAGTTCCTCCTAAATCCTAAGGATTTCCATAGTCATCAGCACTGTCCAACATGGTGGCCACCATACACACTCGCTATTGACCACATGGAAAGGGATAGTTCAAATCTAGAGAGGTGTTATAAGAATACTTTCATTTTAATGTGCATAGAATTCCAATCACTCAAAGTTGTAAAGTGAGATCAAGCCAGTTCCGACTATGAGCAAACCGATGGCAACAGAACCAAGCATGGCCCCATCCTGAGCTGTCTCACACTCATTACTGTTATTGACCCAACGGTTTTAGGAAGGGTATCGGTCCATCTTGGCAAAGGTCTAGCTCTTTCTCACCAACTCTCTACTTTATCAAGCATGGTCTCCATCTACAGACTCTTTAGCCATCCTTACAATGTGCTGAAAGTATGGAGACCCACCAACCGCACTCCCAAAGAACATCTGTCAATACTTCTTTCAAGACAGATTTATCCTTCTCCGAGTAGACCATAGTATAGATCAAGATTCTTCACCAACACAATGATTCAAAGGCAGCAATTCTTCAGTCTTCCTTTTTCATTGTCTAGCTCTCACAGGCTTGTGAGGCGATTAAAATCCCATGACTTGGATCAGGAGCACGTTAAGCCTCAAAGTGACATGTCTGTCCTTTAACACTTTAAAGAGGTCTTTTGCAGCTGATGTGCCCAGGTCAGCACTGTCTGATTTCTTGATGGCTGCTTCCGTGGGCCATGATGGTGAATGCAAGTGAAATGAGCTCCCTGACGACTTCAGTCTGTATCCTTCCCGCTTCTTTTGTCGCTTCTTGTTCTATAGTTTGCGCATAGAATCCTTCAAGATTGCAACGCAAGTCTTAAATTTTCCTCTTCAGTTTTTCTGCTTGAGAAATCTTAAGTGCGCTCTTCCCGTTTGCTCCTCTGACTCCAGGTCTGTGCAGATTTGATGATCATTCTTCAGTTTGCTGTCTCCGGCTGCTCTTGCCATTTTTCAATTCAGCTCTTTTACTTCGCCATGTCCTCAGTTTACTTTAGCTACCCTATGTCAAAAGCAAGGTTCAGAGTTTCTTCTCACATTTAGTTTGGTATTTCCATTCTTTTTTGCCTTTCTAGTGAACATTTACGTTCTTCGTGTATGATGTCCTTGGTGTCATCCCAACATACCAGCTTTTCAGCACATTTTTGGGCAGTTTTGGGGTAAAATTAGGTGCCTTGGCTAATATTCAGGTCAGTTTATACTCAAACATATATAGTATCTGCATTAAAAAAACCTATTCTTTAGGTCAGTGGTTCCCAACCTTCCAAATGCCTCAATCCTTTAATATAGTTCCTCATATTGTGGTGACCCCCAACCATAAAATTATTTTAGTTGCTACTTCAAAACTCTAATTTTGCTACTGTTATGAATCGGGTGAGCCCTGTGAAAGGCTTATTCACCCCCCAAAGGGGTCGTGACCCACAGGTAGAGAACCACCGCTTTAGATTGTCTTTGAATTCAGGAGCGCTATACTACAGGCCCCACTCTGGCTCCCATGGATTTGTTTCAATGTTTTCAGATTCAGCTTGAATTTGCATATGAGCAACTCATGGCCCTTTCTACATTCATGGCCTGGCTTTGTTGACGGACACTACTACGCTGCTTTCTCTAGTGTCACTCTCCAGAACGTAGTTGATTCCTCTTTCTGGTGAGGTCCAATATATAAACCATTATTTATTTTCTTTGAAAAAAATATTTGCAACCAATAAGTCTTTGATCTTACAAAATTCTATCATGGGCTCTCCTGCATCCTTTTTACTACCCAGGCCATATTTTCCCAGGACAAATCACTCAGTGTGTCCGATTGCACATTCCAAACGCCAGCAATCATCGATGCATTCTGATTGCATATCTGATCTGTATCAGACGCATATGTGTGTAAAAATCTCCAAGTTGTTCATCTTTGGCATAGTGGTTGGTGGATGGATGTTTATAATTGTTATATTAACTGTTCTTCCTTAGAGCCGTGTGGATATTATTCTCTCATTGGCAGCATTGCACTTGACAACAAATCCTGAAATGTTCTTTTTCACAACGAAGGTAATGCCCTTCCTCTTTGTCATTCCTCGCATAGATTATATGATCAGCTGAGTCAAAATGAACAATACCAGTTCACTTCAGTTTACTAATGCCCAAGATACTGATCTTTATGTGCCATTTCATTTTTTATGACTTCCAAATTTTCTAGATTCATCCTTCATGCATTCCACATTCCAATGATTAATGGATGTTTAAAGCTGCTGCTTCTCATTTTGAGTGACAACACATTAACAAATAAAGGTGCCGAAAGCTTTGCTCCATGCACATTGTTAAGATAGACTCAACTTTCAAGGGCAAGTTCTTGCCCAGCCATATTTTAAGTCCCATCTAACTTGAGTGGCTCATCTTCCGCCACTGTACCAGACAGTGTTCTGCTGTGATGCGTAACATTTTCAGTGGCCAATTTTCTTGTAAAGTAGATCATAAGATCCTTCTTTTTAATCTCTCTTAGGCTGGGAGCTCCCCTGAACCCATTTACTATGACGACCCTCCTGGAGTTTGAAATACTGGAGGCTCTCTTCAACATCACAGCAATCTACAAGCTGCCATAGTAGGACAAACCGTCTTTAAAAGTCCTAGTATAAAAATATCCCACAAATTGTTTTATATTGATGATATGTTGGAATGATACTCTTGGACATTTGGTCTAAAAGAATGAGTAAATATTACCGACCGTCTAACATTTTTACATACAACTCACTGCCAGCTCATAACTACCCGGGACAGGGTTTCTGGGGTTGTAAATCTTTACAGCACAGATAGCCTCATCTTTTCCTTATGGAACAGCTGGTGGGTTTGAACCACCGATTTTGTCGTTTGTAGAACACTTACACGACAGTGTCACCAGGGATTCCTCACATTTTCAATGTAACTACCAGAAAATTTTACATTGCATAGTTTCTCACATTATATTGATGTTGGACAGGACTAAATTAGACATCTTAATTTAAATATTTAAATTGAAGGCTCCTTGATTTTAAATGTAAATAGTTCATCCTGCTTGTTATCCCAATCTTCACCAAATGAGAAAACCGAGATAGAATGCACAGAGCTCTCGGGATCTGATAGACAGGAGGACACATTTTACCTGGAAAATATAAACCATGAAAATAAAAACAACAAAGAAATAGGGAAGCCATTTTCATATTTGCATGTGGTCATATGTAAATATTTACTCTCTGCCCAAAATACAACTGTCATCAGTAGCCAGTGATCTACTGACTTGGGTAATTCTCAGTGCCAACTTCTGCTCTGGGACTAAATGAGGAGGGACTGGGGAGGGAGGATAGCTAACAGATGATCTGATGTTTGAGAATCAGAACTGCTACCTTAAAGCATACTGTGTATGGTAGTTACACACCTTCCTGCCAACTTGATAAAAGAATGAAGGGGTGGAGTCTAGCCTGTCAGGTCACAGCCTGAAGATGTCTCCTTTTGGTTGTGGCCTCATCATGAGGATTCTGGGAACTACTTCCTCCTTCCTGGAGGCAGGACACTCTCTCTCTCTCCTTCACCTTCCTGTTGATAAGCCATATGGAGTCACGCTGATGGCAGCCACAGCTCTGGAGCTACATCCACTACCATTGGATACAGAGACCTAGAGATGCATCCACTGCCATTGGATCCAGACCCCTGGAGATGCGTCCACTTCCATTGGATCCAGAGCCCTGGAGATGCATCCACTGCCATTGGATCCAGAGCCCTGGAGATGCGTCCACTGCCATTGGATCCACAGGACATTCCACCCACTGGCCAGTGTTCTTCCCGCATTCATTGTATGTGCTGCGTGTGTCTTAAAAGAAATTCATGGACTAATATAGGACTTGATCTGGACTGAGCTGGGATGCTTTATTGATGCATAATTACTTCTTGATATAAAGTTCTCTCGTAAACACATATGAATGTCAATGAATTTGTTTGTCTATTGTTTGTCTATTCAGCCAGGTGTAACACACCGTATAAACCAAGTTCTTTAAGCTAGTGAAGCACAGCTGCTAATTCAAATGTCAACTGCTGGAACTCAGTCAGAAAATGTCTGCAGTAGAAAATATCTACCACTCTCTTTCCACACAGATGGCAGGCTAGAAAATACTGTGGAGCACTTCTGCTCTGTCACGTAGGGTCGCTATGAGTTAGATGGACTCACCAGTGCACCAAGCAGCATATAAACATAGGCAGAACCAACGACTTGGTCTTCTGTACTGTGGACACATTGTCAGGAGACACTAGTCCTTAGAGAAGGACATCAGGTTTGGTAAAGTGGAGGGGCAGCAAAGAAGAGGGAGGTCCTCCACTAGATGGGTTGACAGTGACTACAACAATGTGCTCAGGCAGAGGAACAAATTGTGAGGATGGTGCAGGGCCATGCAGTGTTTCATTCTGTTGTGCAGAGGGTCACTATGGGTCAGCGCTGATGTGATGGAACCTAAAAACAACAGCATAAAAAACAGTAAATCTCACATAAACTACCGTGTAAAATAGACTCATAAAGAAAAGTAACTTCTAGAAAGGAAGTATTATTGTTCTTCTTTCTTATCTCCAAACCCCAATGGCATTTGGACTTCGTCGCTACTTATTCTTTGCAGAAGTATTTTTCCTCAAAACAATGCAAGTCTTTTTTTTAAAACCTACCAAAATCATTGTGCCAATCATTCTATAGATTATTTTTGGTACTTTGCAGGAGTGAACTAAGTGCAGCTCCCAGACTTGGAAACTTTCACCACTTCCTCAATCCAATTAGAGGCAGCGCCCCATACCATCACTGGTGGTTGCAGTTGTCGGATGCCATCAGGTCGGCTCCAACCCATAGCACCATGAGCACAACAGAAGGAAACACTGGATGGTCCTGCGCCCTCCTCACAGCAGTTCCCACTGAGGCAGCCACTGTGTCGGTCCATCTTGTTGAGGGCCTTCCTCTTTTTCACTGCCCCTCCACTTTACCAAGCATGATGTCCTCCTCCCGGGACTGGTGTCTCCTGACAATATGTCCAAAGTAGGGAAGATGAAGTCTTGCTATGATTGTTTCTAAGGAGCACACTGGCCTTACTTCTTCCAACATAGATTAGTTTGTCCTTTAGCAGCCCATAGTACTTTCAATATCCTCTCCAGCACCACAGTTAAAATGCGTCGATTCTTCTTTGCTCTCCCTTATTCAATGTCCACCTTTCACACACATATGATGCAATGGAGACTGCCATGGCTTGGATCATCTTCGTCCTCAAAGTAACGTCCTTGCTCTTCAGTACTCTAAAGGGGTCTTGTGCAGCAGATGTACATAGAACAATACATCTTTTGATCTCTTGACTGCTGCTTCCATAGCATTGTCTGTGAATCCAAGCAAGACTAAATCTTTGACAGCTTCTATCTTTTCTCCATTTATCATGATGTTACCTATTGTTCCAGTTGTGAGGATTTGGGTCTTCCTTACATTGAGTTGTAAGCCATACTGAAGGCTGCAACCTTGATCTTCATCAGCAAGTGCTTCAATTCCTCCTCACTTTCAGCAAGCAAGGCTGTGTCCTCTGCATACCCTAGGTTGGCTAATAAGCCTTCCTCCAACCCTGATCCTGCTCTCTTCTTTATATAATCCAGCTTTTCTGGTGAGTTGTTTAGATTGAACAAGTATAGTGAGAGAATACAATCCTGATGTGCAACTTTTCCAAGTTTAAACCATATAATATTCCCTTGTTCTGTTCCTACAACTGCCTCTTGACCCATGTACAAGTTTTGAATAAACATGAAGTGTTCTGAAATTCCCATTCTTCTAAAGATTATCCACAGTTTATTATGCTCCACAAAGTCTAATGCCTTTACATGATCAATGAAATACAACATCTTTCTGGTATTCTCTGCTTTGAGCCAAGATCCACCCAACCTCAGCAAGAATATCCTTTGTTCCACATCTCCTTGAATTTCTGGCAACTTCTTGTCAATGTACTGCCATAGCCACTGTTAAAAAAATCTTCAACAAACTTTTACTAGTATATGATATTAATCATATCGTTCTATAATTTCTTATTGGGTCTTTTTGGGGGATGGGTATAAATATGAATCCTTTCCAATTAATTGGTTGGTCAGGTAGCTCTTTCTCAAATTTCCTGGCATAGATAAATGGGTGCTTCCAGTGCTTCATCAGCCCATTCAAACATGTTAGTTGGTATCCGTCAATTCTTGGACCCTGATTTTTGGCTAATGCCTTCAGTACAACTTGAACTTCTTCATGCACCATTGTTTCATGCTCATATGCTACCTCTCGAAATGGTTGAGTGTTGACCAACTCTTTTGTGTACAGTGACTGTATATTCAGTCCATCTTCTTTAGATGCATCCTTCCTCATTTAATACATTTTGCCAAAGAATCTTTCAAATTGCAACTCAAAGTTTGAATTTGGTTCTGGAGTTCCTTCAGTTAAAGGTATGCTAAGTGTGTTCTTTCTATTTTGGTTTTCTTACTCTAAGTCTGCATATTTCATTTTATTTTTCCTTTGAGCTGCTCTTTAAGATTTTCTGTTGACCTCTTTTATCTCATTTCTTCCATTTGCCTTACTACTCTATGATCAAGAGCAAGCTTCAGAGTCTCCTCTGATATTCACTTTGATCTTTTCTTTCTTTCCTCTCTTCATGTACGTCATCCTTGACATCTTTTGGATGGTCTCTGTGGAGAGGAGAGAGAACAGACTTCCAGGCAGAAGGAGGACACTAGCAAATGGAAGAAACCGTAACAGAAATTTCTTCTCTCCCCTTGGGTGGAAGCTCCATATTCAATGAGCTTCGGTCCGGGCTTTTGTTTAAGAAACAAATCTCTTTGGATTCGCGCCGCCCACAGCACTGCTGACAGGCTCCTGCATGCGCCCCCCTCACTCTCAAGTCTAGTTAGAAAAGGCGCAAGGGGGAGGGGCGCACACGAAGAGGCTCATAGAGCACATTAGCTTGTAGCAAAACTATATAATTAACACGGCTGCTAGGAGCCACAGAAGCTGCTAGACAAAAATAATGTAACTTCTCAAAAGTAACAAAGGAAATGGATTTATTTATAAAATGAGTATTGTGGCAAAGTACTTTTTACTGAATTGCATAAAATAGGTGTACTTAAACAAAGAAAAATGTTTCTCCCCCAACAGCATTTCAGTAAACCAGAAATATGACTAATGCCATCCAATTAAAGAACTGATTCACTTTGCATTATGACTTTTTAGAAGCCTCTGTAAGCTTTAATTCTTTACACATCAAATAGAAAGAGACTGCTCCACTGCTGCCGTGACACAGAACTTTTGACCTCGGATTCATTGAGCGGGCATTATGATGGAAAGGCCAGCCTGCTCAGACTGCAGGGAGCAAAGGCAAACCTCAGCTCCTGCCAGGGAGTGTGAACTGTGTTACATGACCCATTCCATCCATGTGCTTGCAACGGACTTAAGATAGCAGGACTCCCCCACAAACCTGTCACTCTCCCAAGTACAAGCAGAAATGCCCGTTATAAAATAGTAGCTGCCTTGTGGCTTTCAGAAAATGATAACTAGATGGTAATTTTAAGTCAGTTGTTGTATTTTAATTCCAGTATCTATGTATTCATTACTAAGCTTCTTTGATTAATAGCTCAGACAATAAAAAATATATTCTGGAAATGTATTACACAATCTTTTCCAGGTTTTGAGGTGTGGGGTACTGTGAGTCCAACATTGGGCTGCTAGCCATAGGAGAAGGAGAAGGCTCTCTACTCACACAAAACGTTACACTGTCAGAAGCCCTGTACAGGGTTGGCTATGAGTGGGGTATAAATCCATGGCAGTGGGTTTGGGGGTTATCCTCCTCTTGGCTCTCCTATGGGGAAAGCTCTGGTGCTACAGTGATGACACATTGGGCTGAGGACCTTTAGGTCCACAGTTCAAAGCCACCAGCTGCACCTCGGAAGAAAGATTGTCCTGTAAAGATTCACAGCCTTGAAAATCCGTGGAGGCATTCTACACCCCATACCGTGGCTATGAGTCAGAATGCACCAGATATCAGTGAGTTTCCCTGTGACTCTTTGAGATCCCTTGATGGGACAAATGGGCAGCAGATCATGGCTAACAAAGGTTGTGGTTTGAACCCACCCAATGTTAAATGGAAGAAAGGGAAAATCGACTTCCATTAAGCTGACAGCCAAGAAAACTCTACGGAGTCAGTCTACTCTGTAACACATGATGCGACTGAGTCAGAATTAACATTACTGCACTAACAACACTGATCTGACTGGAAGTAATAAGTATAGCATGCAATGAGTGTACTTCGAAAATTATATACTCATGGTGCAGTGTTAAGACTAAAGCAAGATAGAGGGCATTTCTCTTCCTAGAGGTAAGCAGGTCATTCAGGTGGATACGTGGCTCTTCTCCATGAAGACATCCAAGAACCTTGATGCCTTCGGCCTCATCACTGTGATATCCCTCCATGCTCTAAAGATCCACAGTCAAAACTAACCTCCAGGACAGTAACAGTTCCACTGGGGAAAGATGAAAATAGAACCGCAATGCTAATGATCGGTTTTTAAGAGAAGTTCTTTGTTGGGGGCTTAGACTCAGTTTCATCCATTTTCAAGAGAGGCTGGGGTATGTAGTGTCTACCCAGGCAGCCATTTACATAGATAACGCTCAGTATAAGGGGGCTTCTAATCTTAAGGAAGAGAGATGACCGTGCACTTTAAGACAACTCTTTACTAGTTGACTATAAAATGTCACTCTCCAGTGTGATTCATAACAAAGTATGCATAGCATTGATAAGATTGGAGATTTCAGTACACTTCATTGTGATCATGCCAAATCAGTGCATATACTTAAAAAAAGTCATTCCAACAGAACAAAGGCAGGCTGCAGGGTATACAACCAGAACAGGTGGGCATCAGGGCTGTGTCTTCTCATCATACATAGTCAATCCATATGCTAGTGGATTAAATACTCTGAAAAGCTGTACCATATGAGGAAGAACTCAGCATCAGGTTGGCTTGTGATGTACAGATGACACAACCTTGCTTGCTGACATTCAGGGGGATTTGAAGTACTTGCTGATGAAGATTGAGTTTGCAGCCCTCGATATGGATTACAATTCAATATAAAGAAAACAAAAATCCTCCAACTGGAACAATAGGTGAAATGATAAATGGTTAAAAGAATGGCTTTGTCAAGGATTTCATCTTGATTGGGTCCACAATCAATGCTCATGGAACTGATGTACATGGGTACTGTTATTTGGTTCCCACTTGCCATGACCCTATAACCAACAGAATAAGCCACCACTTAGTCCTATACCATCCTCACAATTGGTTTATGTTTGAGTCCATCGTGGCCACCACTGGGTCAATTCACTACACCAAGTGTCTTCACTTTGTCATTATCCCTCAAGTTTCATACTCTCTTTTTACAGAGAATAACCTCTCCTGATCATATCTCCAAAGCATGTGAGATGAAGTCTCATCATCCTTGCTTCTAAAGAGTACTCTGTACTCTGGCTGTACTTCTTCCAAGATAAATTTGTTTGTTTTTTGGTAGTCAGTGGTATATTCCATATTCTTCACCAGTGCCATAATTGAAATGTATCCATTTTCTTTTGGTCTTCCTTATTCAATGCCCAACTTTCACATGCATATGAGGCAGTTGAAAATACCACGACTTGAGCCAAGTGCACCTTAGTCCTGAAAGTAATGTCTTTGCTTTTCAACATGCTAAAGAGATTTGGGGCAGAAATGGTTGAATGCTAACTAGTTGTTTTTGTTACAATGACTGTGCATTTTTTCCATCTCCTTTTGATGTTTCCTGCATCATTCAATAGTTTTCCTATAGAATTTTTCAGGATTTTAACTCAATTGAATTTTTGTCTTTGTCTCTTTCAGTGTGAGATACGTTTATCACGTTCTTCCTTTTAGGTTTTCTAACTCTATAGGTTTATACATTTCATTTCCTCTAGTTCTTTAATGCTTCCTTTCCCCCCCCACCCCCCGCCCACTATCATGATTCCAGTTCTACCTAACAATTCTGGCTAGACCAGAGGATGGACACTTGTACATAGAAGAGCTGGAAACACAGGGCATCCAGGAAAAAGGACGGGGGGTATCTACATATAAAGCCCTCCTTTATCTTCTTGACCTGCCCTTTGGAACTTTCTGCTCAGTTCTTTGCCTTGGTTTTTTTGTTCTTTTGTTTTTCCCATTTGTCTTAGCTACTCTACGATTAGGAACAAGTTTCAGAATCTCTTCAGACATTCATTTGGAACTTTTCTCTTTTAATGACCTTTTGTTCTAATCAGGGTTGATATAGTTTTTAATCATTTTATTGGGGGCCCCTACAACTCTTATCACAATCCATACATACATCCATTGTGTTAAGCACATTTATATATTTGTTGCCATCATCATTCTCAAAACATCTTTCTGCTTGAGCCCTTGGTATCAGCTCATGTTTCCGCTCCCTCCCCCACCCTACCTCCTTCATGAACCCTTGATAATTTATTTCATGTCTTACACTGTTTTTTCATGTCTTACACTGTCAATGTCTCCCTTTACCCACTTTTCTGTTGTCCATCCTCCAGAGAGGCAGTTATATGTAGATCATTATGATGGGTTCCCCGTTTCTACCCCACTTTCCCCTTACACTCTTGGTATGGCTACTCTCTTTATTGGTCCCAAGGGGTTTATCTGAAATGGATGCCCTGTGTTTCCAGCTCTTATCTATACAAGTGTACATCCTCTTGTCTACCTGAATTTTTTAGGTAGAACTGGGATCATGATAGTGATGGGGAGGAAGCGTTAAAGAACTAGAGGAAAGTTGTATGCTTCATCATTGCTATACTGCACCCTGACTGGCTCATTTCCTGCCTGCTACCCTTCTGTAAGAGGATTTCCAGTTGCCTACAGATGGGCTTTGGGTCTCCACTTTGCACTTCCCCACATTCACCATGGTATGGCTTTTTGTTCTTTGATTTCTGATACCTGATCCCATCGACACCTCATGATCACACAGGTTGGTGTGCTTCTTCCCTGTGAGCTTTATTGCTTCTGAGCTACATGGCCGCTTGTTTATCTTTAAGCCTATAAGACCCCAGACACTATATCTTTTAATAGCCGGGCTCCATCAGCTTTCTTCATCACATTTGGTTATGCATCCCTTTGTCTTCAGTGACCATGCCAGGAATGAGCATCATGGAATGCCAGTTTAATAGAACAAAGTGTTCCTGCATTGAGGGAGTACTTGAGTAAAGGCCCAATGTCCATCTGCTACCTTAATATTAAACCTATGAATCTATGTACATAGATCTATTTCCCCATCATCAGATATAAATACACTTACATATGTACATGCCTGTATTTATACCTCTATACATGCCCTTTGCCTCCTAGTTCTTTCCTCTATTTCCTTTTACTTTCCTCTTGTCCCACTATCATGCTCAGCCTTGATTTGGATTTCAGTAATTCCTCTTGATTACATTGCCCTTCATCAAGCCCTACCAGGCCTCCTACACCCTCCTCATCATTGATTTTAGATCACTTGTTGTTCCCTTGTCCCTAGGATTAACATCCACTTCCTTTACCCCACCTCCCCCTCTCCCTTGTCCCCCCAGAATTGTCGATCCCATTGTTTTCTCCTCCAGATTGTTTATTCCCCCCTAGCTTATCTAGATTGACATGCAGAAACAATAATAATCACAAAAACAAGACAGAGCAAAACAAAACAACAACAAAGAAAGAAAGAAAAGCCTGTAAATAGTTCCAGGTCTCTTTGTTGACATTTAGGAACATTTTCCGGTTAAGTCTGATGGGGTGCCATACCCTGGCCCCAAAGTCTATTTTTGGTATTCCCTCAGGACTTTGTTGCCCTGTTCCCCTTGCTGTTCTGTTGCACGCCCTTAGTGTTTTGCCTCAGGGTGGTGCGGTCAGATCTGGAGCAATTCCCGCACTGTGTCTCCAGTGTTGTCCCCTCTAGCGCTATGGGTCAGTGAGGGACATCGTGTCTTGTAGTGGGGCTGGTCCTATGGTCCTCTCTGTGCATTGGTTGCCCTAAGTAGGAATATTGTCCTCAGGGCTTGGTTAGCTAGGATGTGTTCCACTCTCTTCCTCCCCCTTCATTTGCTCCTGTGTGCTCTGATCAGACATGTCCCTCTCCCTTAGTTGTAGCTTCATTGTTGTCCTCTGAAGTGAACTCTTCTGCGGGGAGAGGGGCTATCCACATAGTTGGAATTGGGGCCAGCCTCTCAGGGTTGATATTCTTAATCTCATCCCACATCTCATCAGGTCTTCTATTATTATTGTCCAAACTATCAAATTGTTCTTGAGATGTTCTTGAAATTCGGATGGGATGTACTCAAAGTCAAAATTTGGCTCTCATGAACTTCAACATGAATTTACATATGAGCAATTGAGACTCATAGTTGGCTCCTGGCCTCTTTCTAGCTGTTGTAATTGAGCTTCTCCATCATCTCTTCACACAGATATGAACAACTTGGTTCCTGTGTATTCCATCTAGAGAAATCCATGTAACACAGCCACTTTTATCTTGCTGAGAAAAGTATTTCTGATGAAGAAGTCAATGGTCTTGTAAAATTCTATCATGAGATCTCCAGTTTCTTTTTTATCCCCAAGGCAAAATTTTCCAACTACTCTTCCTTCTTCTTTGTTCCTAACTTTTGCATTCCAATCACAAAAAATTATCAAGGCATTTTAATTTCATGTTTGATCAGTTGCAGATTGAAGAAGTTGTTAAATGTGCTCAATATCTGCATCACTAGCTTTTGTGACTATGAATTTGAATAATGCATTTGAATGATACTTGCACTGAGTGAATTTCCTTTTCTTAAGATAGATATTATCACAGACAGCATGGTACTTCAAAGATCTTGAAAAGTTCATTTTGACAAAAAGGTAACTCCATTCCTTTTGAATCTATCATTCCCATTAGAGTTAGCCACATAATTTTCTCATTCAAAATGTTCAATTCCCATCCATCTCAGCTCATTAATGACTAGGATACCAATTCTTATGTGCTCCATTTCATTTTTAATGATCTCCAATTTTCCCAGATTCATAATTCATACATCCCAAGTCCCAATCATCAATATCAATTTTTAGCTATTTCTTCTCATTTTGAGTGGTAGTCCATCAGCAAATGAAGGTCTGTCCCAAAGGTGTTACTTCTGAAGGCTTTACCTCATCGATGTCATAATGGTCAACCCTAATTTGAGAGATGAGCTCTTTGTGCATCTTATTTTGAGTGCCTTCTGACCAGAGAAGCTCATTTCTGGCACTGTTTCCTATCTGTTTTGCTGATATTCATGATATTTTTAGTATCTAACAATGTTTTGATGCTATCCACAAATTTTCCAGTGGATAATTCCTCTAAAGGGGATAGTCTATTCTGCTGTTATTGTTGTTGTTGTTTATCAGTATCTGTTTTTAGTCAGGAAGAGCTGCTGAAGTTCACTTGGTTGACTCTGATGGTATTTGAAAACACCAGTGGCGTAGCTTCCAGTATCACAGTAAGATATAAGCCAACACCTTATTATAAAATGAGACAAGTGCTCATGGAAGCAGTCAAAAAATCAAATGGCACATTGCATAGGTAAACCTGCTGCACAAGATCTCTTTGAAGTGTTGAAGAGCAAGTAGTCACTTTGAGGACTAAGGTGCACCTGACCCAAACTACGGTATTTTCAATCACCTCATATGCATGGGAAAGTGGGACATTGAATTAGGAAGACAAAACAAAAATCAATGCATTTGAATTGTGGTGTTGGTGAACAATATTGAAACAATCATAGACTGCCAAAATAACAAAGTTGTCTTGAAATAAGTACGGCCAGAGTGGTCCAGGATGGGAAGACTTTGTGTCACATACTTTGGTCATATTATCTGGTGAGACTAGTCCCTGGAAAGAGGCATCGTGCTTTGTAAAGTAGAAGGGCAGCAAAACAGAAGACCCCAAACAAGTTGGGTTGACCCAGTGGTAGCCCCTTCCTGTGAGTTGTGCTGGACAAGAAAAAGTACCATGGACTGCTAGAAGGACAAACCAATCTGTACTGGAAGAAGGCCAGAGGGATCCTTAGATGCAAGACTGGCAGAACTCTGTCTTATATGCTTATGGACACAGTGTCAGATGGGACCAGCTCCCGGAGAAGAACATTATGTGTAATAAAGTAGAGGGTGGAGAGAAAGAGGACAGCCCTCAAGGAGATGGTTGACACAGTGGCTTCCTCAATGGGCTCTGGCACAAGAACAATCGTGAGGATGGCGCAGGACTGTTCGGTGTCTGGTTCTTTGTGTGCAGGGTCATTATGGGTCAGAGCCAACCCGAGGTACCGAACAACAATGACAATGGACGCAAACATAACGATGGTAAAAATGGCACAGGACCAGTTAGGGCTCCGTTGCACACGGGGTCTCTAAGAGTCAGAACCGACTTGACAGCCCCGAAACACAAACACTAACATACAATGTAGTCCACGAGAGACTTAACGCCCTTGTATCTTTCCCTCCTCCCTTACTCTGGTCATCATTTTCCAGAGACTTCACCATCCATGCGCGTAATCTGCCCTGCAGTGAGCTGGGAGTTCCTTAGCATTCTCACCTGCAATGTTCTGTTGTTTGAAAACCACAGGCCCACCATTATAGCTGTGCTTTAGAGTTTATCAATAATAATTAAGACTTACTGCATCATCTTTAATTTTAACATTTCATAATCAACTTCTTTTCTCCATTGTCCATTTAGCCTAGGTTACTTCCTCCAGCCAGTTTCCAACATTATCAACCACAAATCATTCACCCCTACTCTTACTTCACTCTTACCCACTTTAGAGTCAAAGACTCATAATCATAATCATCTGTAATTATGCAAACATCTCACTCTCACATTTGATTCATTACATGCACACAAAAAAGCCATATCCCTGGTTAAGCTCAACCATTCACAGACCTCACATTGCTATCCTAGTTATCTAGTGTTGTTCCAACATAAATATGACAAATATATGTACGTATATGTATATATATATTTTTTTTTCTTTCCTGCCTGTCTTACAGCAGGGCTAGATTTGTATTGTTCTTTGTTTTAATTTTAATAAATCATTTTATTGGGGGCTCTTATAACAATCCATACATCAGTTTGTATCGAGCACATTCATACATATGTTGCCATCATCATTTCCCAAACATTTTCTTGCTACTTGAGCCCTTGGTATCAACTTCTCTTTTTACCCTCTCTCCTCCACCCTCCCACCCTCATGAACCCTTGATAATTTATCATTTTTATTTTCATATTTTCCACCATCTGCTGTCTCCCTTGACCCATGTTTAAGCAGATAGAAATATGAACTTACAGTGTCTCTAGGGGAAAGCTGTCTTTCTCTGTTGGTTCTAGAAAGAAAAAAAAAAGATCCCTGTCTCCTGTCAGCCTCTGCTGGTGTTCCTCCGATGCTCTATGTGTCCTGCCATCAATCTTCCCCTTAGTCTAGCAGTTTATTAGTGCATTGACCCCAGGTCCAAAGATACACTCTACTCCTGGCTCTTCTTTCTGGGTTATAGTGGGCCCTTCCCATCTCTATTCCCCCTTCATTTTATCTTTGGTAAGATAAAGAAGGTTACAGGCCACACCCCAGGAAAACTCATCAAAACAATGATGAGATTAAGGGAACTACAATCTACCTTTAATCCTCTTTATCCCCCTATCAGATTACATCATAGGGGTTTATTATATAACTGCTTCATTTCATATCTTCCAATCCACCAGGAATCATGGTCCAGTCAAGTTGTTGTGTATTTTGGAAGGACACAATTCAACCCATGACAACTGCCACCCAGTAGCTGAAGAAAATCACAAAGCAGCAATGACTGTTCACATTGAATTCATGGTTGCAAACTAAAGATATATTCATCACTGCCCAGCTTGTCTACGGCACTTCCCTTATAAAGGTTTTTTTTAATATCCAAGACAAACATTTCACCTTCCTTGTCTCAAGTCTCTAATACATTTTCTTCCTTTTCAGCAGAAGGATAGAAATAATCCCACACGAACTTCCTTATTTTTCCACATGAAATCAATAATCTATTAGCATCTCTGACTTTATTAAATGTCTTTTTCTGTGACATCAAAGCACCCCTGTTTATATCTCGCAGAATGATATCTCCTATTACATTCTAGGTCTTGCCATCTCTCACCAATTCAAGAGTTTTTACTTGGAAGCTCTCTCCTTTCTAATCTGCCTCATTATAATCTACTCTATACTGGTTAATTTCCATCAGTATGTAGGCATACTTCAAAATACCCTTTACTTTAAAACACCCCCTTAACATACCTACCTCCTGAGATGTGGTGGAGTGAAATTTCTAAATATGCTTCTTCTGCCTAAGTCTCCATAACTCACACCAAATGATTGGGAGGGGCATGCAAATAGGAAATGTGTAACCAAAAGAGAGGATTGGCCAGTTTAGTTACCACTCCCTGTCTATAAGGATGAACCATGTGTTAGAAGAACACAGTCCAGATCTCAATCTGAAGTGATAGAGGCTGAAACCAGAGGCACCAGGGACTGTGGCACAGGACAAAGCAAGGGAAACAGCCCTGAGACTGCGCTTCTGTGAGACAGTGTGACACACAGGCTGCCTACTAGGAAGGAAGAGGGCCTGGGATCAAGCAGCTGAGAGTCTGAGTGCCAGAGAGACGTGGTTGTTGAAGTGGACTAATAATAGGATCCATGTTTACTGACCCTTGCTTTCAGGAACCGTGAACTTTACTGACCCTGGCTTTCAGGAACCGTGAACTTTACTGACCCTGGCTTTCAGAAACCGTGAACTTGGGTGTCATTGAGTTGGTTCTGACTCAGAGTAAGCCCTGTGGACCACAGAACCAAACACTTCCCAGTCCTGGGCCATCCTCACAATTGTTATTCTGTTTGAACCCCTCATTGCAGCCACTGTGTCAATCCATCTGGTAGAGGTTCTTCCTCTCTTTTGTTGCCCGTCTTGTTTACCACGCATGATATCCTTTTCCAAGGACTGCTCTTTCCTGATAGCATGCCCAAGTACAAGACAAGGTCTTACCATCATCCCTTCTAAGGATATTCTGGCTATAATTCTTCCATGACAGATTTTCTTGTTCTTCAGCAGACCATGGTGGTCTCAATCTTCTTCACCAGCACCGTAATTCAAATGCATACTTGCTTCTTCAGTCTTCCTTATTCAGTGGCCAACTTTCATGTTCATGTGAGGCAATGGGAAATACGTTGGCTGTGTTAGGCACACCTTAGTCCTCAAAGTAACTTCCTTGCCTTTCAATACTTTACAGAAGTCTCGTTTAGCACATTTACCCAATGCAATGTACCCTTTGAGCTCTTGACTTCTGCTTCCAAGGACAGATTATGGGTCCAAGCAAGGTGAAATCTTTGACAACTTCAGTCTTTTCTCTCTTCGTCATGTTGTTACCTATTGGTACAGTCGTGAAGATGTTTTATCTTATTTACATTGAGCTGTAATCCAGATTGAGGGCTGGGATCCTTGAAATTCATCAGCAACTGCTTCAAGTTCTCCTCCTGTTCAGCCTGCACGTTGTGTCGGCTGCATACTGCAGGTGGTCAATAAGCCTTTCTCTAATCCTGATGCTGCAGTCTTCTTCGCATAGTCCAGCTTCTCTGATGATTTGCTGAATAAGTGTAGTGAGAAAATAAAACTCGATGCACACCTTCTGGACTGTCAACCAGGCATCGTTCTCTTACTCTGCTTTCACACTGCTCCCTGATACATGAGCACAGCTGGTGTTCTGGAATTCTCAGTTGTCTTGAGGCTATTCATACTTTGTCATGATCCACACTGTTGAGCACGTTGGCATCGTCAACAAATATGTGTGACTATCTTCCTGGTATTATCTGCTTTCAGCCAAGATGCATCCAGAGTCAGCAATGAGATCCCTTGGTCCTTGTCTTCTTCTAAATCCAGAACTGCACTCCATAGGGTTACCAAGGCCATGATTTAGAAGCAGATCCTCAAGCCTTCTGAGGTGCTGGAGGGGGGTTGAACCACCACCTTTTAGTTAGCAGTTGAGCTCTTGACCATTCATACCACGCAGGGACTCTTTGCTCCTACTCCGTCTCAGTGAGGTCCCCACTCTGACCACGCCACTTCACTTTATGTTTCCATTTTCCACAGCTCCATTTCTATCAGAAATTATTTTTATGTTCATTGCTTATAGTCTATCTCTCATTATCAGAATTAGGTTTCCTGAAGGTAGGTAAGCCTGACCTATTTGTCTTGTCCCTGCTCTACCACCAGCACCTGAAACAGTGCTGGTGCCCAATAACTACCCACTAAGTATGTATTAGTGAATACATAAAATAACAGGAATACACATTTGGCAGAAGCCTGCCTAAGTAGGTTTCTGCTGCTTCTGCCTTCAAAATACTCACACCTTGTGGTGAGGACAGCCTCCTTGGGGCACAGTGCCTCCTCCAGGGCAGAGATCATCCACTGTAGTCTCCCTGAAGGCTTGCCCTCCTCGGGGCATATCATAGGCATTCAATAACTATTTAATCAATCAATCTTTTTTAGCTTCCAATGTTAAACTAACTCAGCTCTTAACACATAGGAGGCACTGAATCAATATGTTCATGGAATCAACACGTTATGAATGCATCTGTCTTCTGAGCCCACGAGACTGACGGCATTAAAATCAAAAGAACATGACCTTTGGAGATAGGCAGGTCTGGAGGCCAGGGACACCTAATCTTTCTCGCTGACAGCTATTTGAAGTTGAACCACTTAGGCTTTAACTCTTTCACCTATCTAAAATAATAATAATAATGTGAGGTTTACCAGAAATTATCGGTGGAACTCACAGCAGAGTTTCAGGGCCAGGGTAAGCTCTCAAATGGTATGAATAGGCGTTACAGTGGTGTTCTTCTAAGAAACATTTAATATGCATACTTCATAAGCAGATGCAGTTGCTGTTTGTTTTCAGGTGTCACTGAGTCAGGTCTGACTGTTAACCACCCTTTGTTCAAGAGCATGAGCCACTGCACCACCCCCACAGATGCTCCTAGCTTTGAACCCACCCATTGTTGCAGCCGCGGTATCAATCCAATGTATACAATAGGTAGAAACTGTTCCCACCTGCAAGAAGCACTGGTGGTGTAATGGGTTCAGTGCTGGACTGCTAACTGCAAAGTCAGCAGTTCAGGCTCACCAGCTGCTCCAAGGGAGAACAGTGAGGCTTTCTGCTCCTGTAAGGATTTGTAATCCTTACAGGAGCAGTTCTACTCCATCCTCTCAGGAGTTAAGAGTTGGAGTCAACTTAAAAGCAGGGTCTGCTGTTTTGTTTATTTTCATCTCTGTGGGCACTAAGGCTTCATGAGATTTTCCCAAGAAAGTTTAGTGCCAATAACTTATTTTAATATTCTAAATACACTAAATTCTTGATCGCAAAGCATAATAAGAGAAGATAGTCAGAATCTATGAACCTTCACTAGAACCATCCTAGGTGTATGTGCATAAAAATGAAGGCTTACCAGAAAGCCATAAGCCATAGATCTGTTATATAAGGGTGCTTTGTCCTTTAAAATGGAAGAATCAGATTGTATAGTTCAGAACAGATTTGCTATTATAACATCTATTTTTTTTCACTGCCATCAACTTAAAGTCACCCTAGAGGACAGGGAGGAACTGTCTCTGTGGTGCCCAAGACTTCAACTCTTTACAGGAGTAGAAAGTCCCATCTTTCTCCTGCAAAGCAGATGGCGGTTTGGAACTGCTGGCCTTGCAGTTAACAGTCCAATGTGCAAACAGAATGCTACGGGGGCTCATTATAATATCCTATAAAACATTATTTACTATTTTACTTCTGAATATAAAGGATTTCTATGAACCCATGACCCGGGTAAAAACCAATAAATCTGAGAGGCATCTTTGATTCTTCTTTCTCACACACTAGAGTAGATCCTTAAAGAGCCTCTGCTAACTCGACTTCCAAAATACACTCAGAATGCACCTTTTCTCACAGCCCCCAACCACCGTCATTTTGTATCTGGATACTGCATTAGCATCCAGCCCGTCATTGCGTGCACCACTGACCTCTCTGCTCCATTTTAGCACCGTAAACAAAAAGATCCTTTCAAAACTTAAACCTCCTCATGTTCCTGTACTCCTCATCATGCAGTGGCTCTCAGAGCAAATGCCAAGGTGCTCAGGAAGTGTGTTCTTACCTCCTCTCCTGCCTCCCCCTAGTCTCCCAGTCACAGCCACACCCTTTGCCCTATGATCTTCGCTCTACGCATCCTCTCCTCTGGAAGTCCTGTCCCAGGTAATCCTGTCTGGTCACTTAGATTCATCACGTCACTCATTGCCAAGTCTCATCTTAATGAGGTCCGTATGCCCTGCTGCCCTAACAGCCCTATTTAAGACTGAAATCCCTCCCACCCCAAACACACACATTCCCCCTTATCCATGACTCTGACCTACCTTTACTTTTCTCCTTCAGTCTTATCACGGTCGAGCATTTTCTGTGGTCTACTTCATTAAGTTTACTATCTCTCCCTGTTTAAAGCAAACTTCTTAAACCCAAATCAAACCAAGCTCACTGCCATCAAGTTGACGCTGACTCATAGAGACCCTATAGCACAGGAGAACTGCCCCTGTGGGTTTCTGAGACGAACTCTCTAAGGGAGAAGAAAGCCCCAGCTTTCTTCCTCCGAGCTCGTGGTTTCAAACTACTGACCTTGCAGATAGCACCTCAATACATAATCACTCCACCAACAGGGCTCCTCCTCAAGGCCAGGGATTTTTGTTTATTTGATTCACTGATCTACCCCCAAGCACTAAAACATTGCTGGATAGGCAGTAGGTGCTCAATGAAGGCTGCATGAGTGAGTACACACTAAGAAGACAAAAATACCTTGCCATTTGTGAGATCTACCCTACAAATGAGAAGCCAGCAAAGATTCTGCCCACGTGAATTTGAGTCAAGCCTAAGACATCTGGAATTTACATAAAATAAATGCAAATAACTAAAGAATAACAAAAATATATACAGAAGTCATCCTAACTAATGTCATTTTTTTCTATCTTTACAATAAACCTAGTAACTGGATCTTTTCATTTTTAGATTTTGACAGTTACTGTTACTATTATTTTTTATGGTTCTCTACATTTTTTAATTGTTTCTACTGTATGCTTCCCACTAAACTAGATTATAAAATAGACATTTTATAATCTGCTAATACTTCTATTTTTTTTTTACTACATGTTTAGGAATAAAATGTTCACTTTTTCGTTGAATTACATCCTAGTCTCAAAGCCTTTCTCTACATAGACTAGACAAGGAGAATGGATGAAGTAAAGGTTGGATGAGGTGGACAATTACAACCTACAGGCCAAAGTCAACTCACCGCTTGTTTTTGTAAGTAGGGCGTTGTTTTCATTTTGTTTCGTTCCATTTCATTTTTCCATTTTGTTTTTAATGTAGCTGCATTCTTTTAAGTGTTGTCTGCTTTTACGGGGTTCCTGTGGATTACACACTGGGCGATTAACTGGGAGTCAGCAGTCCAAATCCTGTATGATGACTTATATCTTGTTTTCTATTTTACCTCTCTGAGTTCTGATATCCACGCAATAGTTACACAGAAGTCACAAACAAAATACACGACTAAAGAGTTTATTAAGGGAGTGATTAACAAGTTAAAACGCCAGTCGTGAGAAATGCTCCAGGTTGAGTTGTTTATCAGAACTCGTAACAAAGGTCTCTCAAATCTGCTAGTTAATAAACCTCGGCCTAAAGGCATTCCGCCTAAACTGAGGGTCAGCACGCCCAGCTCCCTGACTGACACGTGCACTCAGGCACCCACTCCGGGAAGCCTCGACTCGAAGGCACTCAGTTCTACTCCCAGGGACCAGCAAGTCTGACTTCTCCAGCCCAGTGCTGGGAGGTTCCGCCTCCACCAGCCATGCTTCCGTGCCGAAGCACTCGGCTTTCCTTGCTCAGTGGGTTGGGAAGTCCGTGGCTCTGGTCCACGTTTGGCTCCTGGTTCTGCTGTTCTTCCTGTGACATCACCGCCATCTTCTGGGTCCAGATGGTTCAGGGCGTAGGGATCGCATCCAGAGGCTGTATTCTACTCCTGGCTCTTGTTGGCAATGGAATCCCTCCTTCTGCTTCTCAGAGGGCTCGTTTCCTACACCGCAGGATGGCAGTCCAGTGAATCCTGTTCACAGTTACTACAAATGAACCCTATCAATCTCTTCCCCACACCTTCTGGCCTGGCCCGTGCAGGAAACGGTTGTTTGGTGGGAGGTAGAGACTTTGGCTGGAAGAGCCACATTCAATAACTCACTGCCCCTGCACCTGCAACCACTCTGCAGGAGAAATACGGCCCCTCCTATTTTACCGTAAAGACTGAGTCTCAGAACCCCACCGGGCTGGTTCGGTTCTGTTCTATAGGCACGCGACCAGGCGAATCTACGTGATGGCAGTGGCATTTCTGTAGCTGCTGTGATTGGCACTGGTTTTACATGACAGGGGCAAAGTTGAGTGGTAGTAACGGAGACCATCTTGCCCGCAAAGCTGAAGATATGTGACAGCTGGCCTTTGCCAGGAAAAGCTTGCTGACTCTGTATTAGGTGATCTGCCTTCCCATAGAAAGAGCCCTGGTGGCAGAGCGGGTTACATGTTGGGCTGCTAACCACAAGGTCAGCAGTTCGAACGTACTAGCTGCTCTGCAGGAGAAAACTGAGGGGTCTTCTGCTCCTGTAAATATTTACAGCCTTCGCAAACAACAGAGGGATCGCACCCTTCCCTTTAAGACATGATGCTGGGGAAGTGCCTGGCTTGACTTCCTTCTTCCGGGATGATGATGAACCTCACCCCGAAACAACCCCCCTCCCCCCACTCAGGCTAAGGGGGAGAGGCATTTGATGAGTGTCTGCAGGAGTTTGGACATGTATGTGGTATGTGTGTGTGTTGTGTGTGTGTACAAGTGTACAAGAGCTTGAATGCCCAGGGGTTAACACTCTTTGGTGACCTCCCTCCCCCAGAAAGGAAAGAAAACAATAGCAGGAGTTGTACTCTGTCCTTAAGGTCATGGTGAGAAAGAACCCCAATACTCGACTGCATATAATCAGATTTCAACAGGAAATGTTGAGAACATTTTGCATCGGTATCTGACCCAACACACGTGATTTTTGTAAACAAGAGCAGTTCATGTTTCAGTCACTCCGTGTTACTTGGTGTTCTTAGGACATGTTGTTTAAGCCTTTGTGGCTGTGTTCCAAGCATTATAATTTTCTTAGTTTTTGTGGTTTTCTGTATTGTTTTTAGATTAAAAAAATGGGTCCTAAGAAAGAGATTTTTTAAAAGAATCATCATGATAAGATACTGGTTAACCTTGTTATTGCTATTGTTGATGATAATTCAGTAAACCCTTTCAGAAAACAGTTAAGGAAATGCCAACAGCAGACCATATTACTGTAGACCGATTTTTTTGTTTGTTTTTGAGAAAGCCAGCCAGGAGTAAAAGAAGGCAAAGAAGATGGGGGAGGGTGGGGAACACTCCTGGCTGAGCATGATAGTGGGACAAGAGAAAAGTAAAAGGAGAGAAAGAACTAGGAGGCAAAGGGTATCTATAGAGGTCTAAATACAGGTATGTACACATGTAAATATATTTATATATGAGGATGGGAAAATAGATCTACATGCATATATTTATAGGTTTAACATGAAGGCAGCAGATGGACATTGGACTTCCACTCAAGTACTTACTCAATGCAAGAACACTTTGTTCTCTTAAATTGGCATTCCATGATGCACACCTTCCCAACACGATCACTGAAAACAAATGTGTGCATAAGCAAATGTGGTGAAGGAAGCTGATGGTCCCCGGCTATCAAAAGATATAGCATCTGGGGTCTTAAAGGCTTGAAGATAAACAAGTAATTATCTAGCTCTGAAGCAATAAAGCCCACATGGAAGAATCACACCAGCCTGTGTGACCATGAGATGTTGAAATGATGAGGTATCAGGCATCAAAGAACAAAAAAAATCATATCATTATAAATGAGGGTGAGTGCAGAGTGGAAACTCAAACCCCATCTGTAGGTAACTGGACACCCCCTTACTGGTGGGTTTCTGGAAGATGAGCCAGTCAGGGTGCAGGGAAGCAACAATGAAACATACAACTTTCCTCTAGTTCTTAAATGCTTCTTCCCCCCACCATCATGATCCCAATTCTACCTTACAAATCTGGCTAGACAAGAGGATGTACAGTGGTACAGCTAGGAACTGGAAACATGGGGAAACCAGTACAAATGACCCCCTTCAGGACCAGTAGTGAGAGTGGTGATACCTGGAGGGTGAAGGGAAGGTGGTGTAGAAAGGGGGAACTGATTACAAGGATCTACATATAACCTCCTCCCTGGGGGATGGACAACAGAAAAGTAGGTGAAGGGAGATGTTGGACAGTGTAAGATATGACAAAATGATCATAATTTGTAAATTATCAAAGGCTCATGAGGGAGGGGGAAAATGAAGAGCTTATATTAAGGGCTCAAGTAGAAAGCAAATGTTTTGAGAATGATGATGGCAACAAATGTACAAATGTGCTTGACACAATGGATGTATGGATGGATTGTGATAAGAATTGTATGAGCCCCCAATGAAATGATTTTTTTAAAACCTCCTGAAAAGCAGCTACTTGTTAATTTTATGGAAGGGAATTCCATAAAATTCCAAACAATGACTCTCTTCATACCTCCTCTCCACATCCATGTCCATAGATCCGGATCCTCATCAATCTCAAGGTATGAGCCATACTATAGTTGTTATAAAAAAAAACAACCTTTTTAATGTTGTGTTTCTTATTTAAATTATATTATTTAACTCTGAACTTATTTACTTTGAAATTGCTATATAATGTTTTGTATAAAAAGGCAAGGTTAGGGTAAAAACTTGGTGGTCAAGAATGGATTAATCCGCCTTCAATTATTTCTTTTTTTAAACATTTTATTAGGGGCTCATACACCTCTTATCACAATCAGAACTTGACTGCATCGCATCTCAAATCTCCTTCTAGAATGGATTAGTGTCGAGGTCTGGGGTTCTACTGATCCTGAAGGTCAGTGAATTTGATTTGTTTTAGTGAATTTGGTTTGTTTTACCTTCCAATTGACTTTTCACAAACCACTCTGTACCTCCAGATGGGAGCATTTATGGAGCACAGACTATATGTCTTGATCCTGCTAAGATGTAGGGGTAACATTCAAGAACTCAGCCCTCTATAATCCATTTTAGAGAAAAAATAGAAACGGATCAATGAGAAGAAATTATTCATATTCATATAGTAGATGTTCCACAGTATTGGGCATTGCTTAGCTTTTGACTGTCAAGAGAGTGGCAACTGAGAAAGCTGAACACACAGGAATGAGGAACACTTTCTTAGTTTTTCAAGTTGCTTTTGATATAGAGTAGACCGAATCATTGTATCATAACATAGAACAAGACAAAATCACAACTCTCTGGACCCTTACAGCTCAGCTCTTGACTTCATCATTTCTGCCATTTACTTAAGCTGCTCTATGTGGAAGAGAAAAGTTCAGTTTCTTCTTACAAGAACTTTGGTTTTTTTTTCCTCCCTTTCCTCTCTCTTCAATGACCTTTTGCTTTCTTCATGAATGATGTAGTTACACAGCTAGACTTTGATGTTGTGTTTTGGTTCTCATAGACTTGGTTTACTTTTCTTCAGCTTCAACTTGGTCTTCTATATGAACAATTGACGGTCTGTTTTACAACCAATCCCTGGCTCCCTTGTAGATGTTGATAGTGAGTTCTCTACATCATCTCTTCCCATAGATAGAGTCAATTTGATTCATGTGTTTTTCACCTTGTAAAGTCCCTGTATATTGTCACCACTTGTATTGCTTTGAAAGGGTATTTACAATAAAGAAGTTGTTGAACTAGCAAAAATTCTCATTCTAGCTCCAGCTCTGTTTCTATCACCAAGGCCGTATTTTTCAAAAACTGATCCTTTCTCTGTTTCCAAATTTCACATTCCAGGCACCAATAATGCATCCTGATTGCATATTTGATCAATTTTCAACAATAAATTGGTAGAATTCCTCAATGTATCTCTAGATTGAGTTGTTCTTTTGTAAATTAGAATTAGAGTTGTATTCATTGAATTTCCTTGAATGAATATAGATATTATCCTGTCACAGATGTCACTGTACTTTTAGATAGATCTTGAACTGTTCTTTCTGATGCCAAATAGGATGACATTTCTTCCAATTTGCCATTCCCTGCACAGTAAAGCATGTGATTGCCTGACTCAAAATGGTCAATGCCAGTCTATTTCAGCTCACTAATGCCTAGCATGTTGACCTTTATGCACTCCATTTCACTTTGACTACTTCTATCTTTCCCAGAATCATATTTTATACACTCCATGTTCCAATAATTAGTGGATATTTGCAGTTATTTCTCCTTTTGAGTCATGTCCTATTAACCAGTAAAGATTTCTGAAGCTTTCCCATGTCTTTAATGTCCACGCTGCTCTGAGGAAGGAGCTCTTCACTGGTCATATTGTATTTTTCAACCTGAGAGACCCATCTTTCGGCATTGTATCTAACAATAGTCTCCAGAGATCCAGAGTATTCTAGTGACTAATCCCTCAGAAGTAGTCCCTGTGCAGTCCATCGGCCTAGTCTGTTCTTATTCTGGAACCTTCACTGAAGTCTGGTCCCCATGGGTAACCCTGCCGGCTTGGAAATGCTTGTGGCATAGCATCCAACAACACATAAGTAACTACAGTAAATAAAGGGTGGAGGAAATAGTCTATGGCACTCTTTTATAAGAAGACAAACTGGATGACTAGAGAGACCAATGTTCGTTTGTGGTTACCATGACAAGCCCGGGACAGAAAAGTTTGCTTTGTGTCATAGGAACGCATCATTTTAAGGGATGGCAAAGGTGGCAGGCACCAAATGTGGATGTGGTGAGCACCTCACGAGCAAAGTAAAAACGAGCATTTGGACACATAGGGGTGATAGTCTAAGGAAATTGGTCTACGGTCGGTTTCGGCATACATGAGAACAGACAGAAAATGCACTGCTATTGTCGATTGTGACTCATAGCGACCCTATAGGACAGAGTAGGTCCACTTCATAAAATTTCCAAGACTGTCATCTATTAAGAAGCAAACTGTCATATCTTGATCCCTTGTGGTGACTGGTGTGTTCAAAGCAGTCACCATTAACCACAATTTCATCAAGATTCTTTAAAAGTATCTATAAGCCCCCCCAAAAAAACCAATGAACCTTGAGTTCACTCTAGCTCATAGCATTCCATTGCAGGGTTCCCAAGGCTATAAATCCTTCTGGAAGCAGAAAGTCTCTGAGAAGTGTCTACACCAAAAATTTAAAAACCAAACTCACGGCCATCTAACTGGTGCTGACTTCTAGTGGTTCTTGTGCATTTTTAAGGCTGCTTTCCAGGAATAGAAAACCTCATCTTTCTCTCTCAGAGCAGCTGGTCGTATTGTACAGCTGATCTTGTGGTTAGTAACCAAATTTATCTCCCACTCTGCCAACAAGTTTCCTTATAACATCTATAGATGTGTATATATACAACTATGTATAAATACAAAAAGATATGCCCCAGCAATGCCAACATTGGTCTGGGTTTAAAGGTTGCACCATAGTCTCGACTCGTGGGTCTATTTAATCAATAGGCATAACAATTCACAACAATCATGATCTGTATCCTAGTGAAGTGAGTAGCATCTGGGGTCTTAAATGTTATCCATTGGCCAATGGAGACATGACTATGTATCACTTCTCATCAAGAGAAAAACAATAAGGTGACCAAAAGCTTTGAGAATAAACATGAACTACCACCTCTTCTACCCTGAGACCAGAAGACGATGATGTTGGCAAGATAAACCGGAACCGTAGAGAAAAGAAGATTTCTGTGACTAATGTGCTAAGAACTTCTCTAACCCAAAAACTGTGCCTATCCCCTGATGTTGCCTTTTGTGGAAACTAGAGTGGGACATCAAAGACACGATATAAACCCTAACCCCCATGCCCTCCTTCAAAGCCATCAGTATGAGAGCAAAATGTCAAATAGTACTCAGGTGAAAATGAGAAGATAAGGTGACAGGAAAACTGGAATACTAGACAAGGGGCAAACGAACCACCATTAAAGAGAATCATGGCCCCAATTCTGCCTCACAAATCCGGCGAGACCAGAGGATGCACACTGGTACCGATAGGAACCGGAAACACGGGGAATCCAGGGCAGATGATCCCTTCAGGACCAGTGCTGAGAGTGGCGATACCTGGAGGGTGGGTGGAGGGAAAGTGGAGTAGAAAGGGGGAACCGATTACAAGGATCTACATATAACCTCCCCCCTGGGGGATGGACAACAGAAAAGTGGGGGAAGGGAGACATCAGACAGTGTAAATATGACAAAATAATCAAAATTTATGAATTATGAAAAGTTCATGAGGGAGGGAGGAACTGGGGAGGGAGGGGGGAAATGAGGAGCTGATATTAAGGGCTCAAGTAGAAGGCAAATGTTTTGAGATTGATGATGGCAACAAATGTACAAATGTGTTTGACATAATGGATGGATGTATGGATTGTGATAAGAGTTGTATAAGCCCACAATAAAGTGATTTTTAAAAGAGAGTGAGAGTGAGAGCAAGAGCGAGAGCGAGAGCGAGAGCGAGAGCGAGAGCGAGAGCGAGAGAGAGAGAGAGAGAGAGAGAGAGAGAGAAGGTGGACACACAGTGATGAATAAAGCTAATGTCACTGCACAGTATGTCTGGAAGTTGTCAAATGACACCCAAACTCGCTGTGTAAACATTCACCAAAGACACAGTGGACTATTATTAAAAACAAATCTAAACCTTTCACGTGGTGGCTTCAAGCTCTCCAGGGTGGGAAGCGTGTGGGGTTTCTACAGGGAAGGGAGCCTTGATGGCCAAGAGTAGATTGAGGGAGTCGGCAGGTCCTGCAGTTTGGTCCTGACAAGTTATTGAAATTGAAGATGGAGAGCCTTATTGAGTCATTCAGTTCTCCCCCTTGAGGGCAGTAGATTATCCTGGACAGAATATTATTTAGGACTTTGTCCAGTTCTATTTTAAATGGCTCTTCCTTAGAGGCCTATTAACTCAAATCTGGCAAAGGTCTTATTTTAAAAAACGCATTATGCTGGTTGGTCACTTCTTCCACAAAATACACATTCTCCTGCTGATACAGTTAAAAAAAAGTACCAAACAACTTGAAAATAAAGCACGATTGCAGAAAGACTATGGAGCAAACAGTAAGAAAAACATTTTCCAACGTGGCCCCAAGTGTTCGTTCTGACTTTTCTGATCATAGGTTAGCTGAGAAGACATTCTTCTAGACTCGTTTTTGCAGAAAGGGGCTTCTGATGTGACCAACTGGCCAGGGCCAGGGTCTGGCAGTAATTTCTCCTGATAGGTTCTAACAGAATGCACGCAGCTCTCTGGCAGTATAACATCAACTTTGAGCAGCCAGGATCTGTGGTGGGATGGAGTCCCCTTGATTTGGTCACAGCCTTGGGGGTGTGCCCTGCTCTTTTTAAGAAAATGGTCTGAAAAAAAAAACTTTCCTTCTACTGTATCTAGCTAGATCCTACATCTGGTTTGTTGTCCTCCTGCCATAATTCCTGCTGACGCCCAGAGCCACCAGCAGACTGCAAACCTTGGATTCATTGCTTTGTATCTACCAGCTGTGGTCCCCCTGCTTCCTGAGTCATCTCCCTCCCTCAACTATGTGAGTCAAAAGAAGCCTCCAGCTTGCCATCTGACCCAGGCACTTGAACTAGAGTGTACTTAACCACTTCTACAACTGTGTGAGCTCTTTCTTGATATAAATCTCTCTAGAGAATCAAGCATAACTAGACTATCCAAACTCAGTTTTCCTCGGGATGAGTGACCTCCAACTCCCTCTTCCCTGCAGTAACATCTCAGAGGCCCTAGCATCTCCAGGTGTTACCCAAGCGATGTCCCCAGGCAAGAACCTATATCCAGATTTATTGGGTAAAGTAACTTTTTATGCCAAAATAACAAATCTTGAGAGAAATATAACCTGAATATTCCTAAGAAGAAAGGATAGCAAGATTTTGGCTGTCTTGCTTTCATCAAAAAAGTGCATGACTATTGGAGAGGGTCAATTTAACTCATCTAGAGGTACCATGAAAATCTTATGTAACACATAAATGCAACATATGGCATGAAGCAGGGAACCAATAGAGAGGTCTGAGGGGATAGCCACAATTCCCAACACGCAGACATCCCTCCCACCCGCCAGAAGAATTTACTTCAGATAACAGCACTGAAGCTACTGCTCAGGGCAAGTGACATGTCTGATCAGAACACACAGGAGCAAATGAAGAGGGAGGAAGAGAGAGTGGAGCACATCCTGGCCCAACAAGCTTTGAGGATAATATCCCTGCTCAGGGCAGCCAATACACAGAGAAGACCAAATGGCCAGCCCCACTACAAGACATGACTGCCCTCACTGACCCACAGCCCTATGGGGGCCAACACTGGAGACACAGTGTGGGAATTGCACCCGATCTGATCCCACCACACCAAGGCAAAACACTAAGGACCTGCAATGGAACAGCAGGGGGAGCAGAGCAAGGAAGTCCTGAAGAAATACCAAAAAGAAACTGTGGGGCCAGGGCATGGCATCTCATCAGACTAGACCAGAAAAATACTCCTAAAGGTCAACAAACACACCTGGAACTATTTACAGGCTTTTCTTTTTTGTATGTCATTGGTTTCTTGTTGTTGTTTTCTTTTCTTTTGTTGCTTTGTTTTGCTCTGTCTTATTGTTTGTGCATAATATGTCTGAAGGTCTATCTGGATAAAATAGGTGGGTTAAACAACCTGGAGGAGAAAACAACGGGACCAACAGTTCTGGGAGGACATGGAAGAGGGGGAGGCGGGGGAAAGGAAGTGGGTGTTTACAAACCCAGGGACAAGGAAACAACAAGTGATCCAAAATCACCGATGATGAGGAGGGTGTAGGAGGCCTAGTAGGGCTTGATCAAGGGCAATGTAACCGAGAAGAATTACTGAAACCCAAATGAAGGCTGAGCATGATAGTGGGAAAGTAAAAGGAAATAGAGGAAAGAACTAGGAGGCAAAGGGCATTTATAGAGGTCTAAATACAGGCATGCATATATGTAAATATATTTATATATGATGATGGGAAAATAGATCTATGTGCATATATTTATAGGTTTGGTATTAAGGTAGCAGCTGGACATTGGACCTCTACTCAAGTACTCCCTCAATGCAAGAACACTTTGTTCTATTAAACTGGCATTCCATGATGCTCACCTTCCCGACACAATCGCTGAAGACAAAGCAGGTGCATAAGCAAATGTGGTGAAGAAAGCTGATGGTGCCCGGCTATCAAAAGATACAGTGTCTGGGGTCTTAAAGGCTTGAAGGTAAACAAGCGGCTATCTAGCTCAGAAGCAACAAAGCCCTCATGGAAGAAGCACACCAGCCTGTGTGATCATGAGGTGTCAATGGGATCAGGTAACAGGCATCAAAGAACAAAATATCGTATCGCTGTGAATGAGGGGAGTTCAGAGTGGGAACCAAAAACTCATCTGTAGGCAACTGGACATTCCCTTACAGAAGGGTCACAGGGAAGAGATGAGCCAGTCAGGATGCAGTATAGCAATGATGAAACATACAACTTTCCTCTAGTTCTTTAACAATTCCTCCCCCCCCAACCCCCCAACTATTGTGATATCAATTCTACCTTAAAAATCTGGCTAGAACAGACGATGTACACTGGTACAAATAAGAACTGGAAACACAAGGAATCCAGGACCGATAAACCCCTCAGGACCAATAGTAGTGATACCAGGAGGGGCAAAGGAAAGTGGGGTAGAAAGGGGGAACCAATCACAATGATCTACATATAACCCCCTGCATTGGGGATGGACAACAGAAAAGTGGGTGAAGGGAGATGTTGGACAGTATAAGACATTAAAAACTAATAATAATATATAATCTATCAAGGGTTCATGAGGGAAATAGGGTGGGAAAAGGAGGGGGAAATGAGCCGATACCAAAGGCTCAAGTAGAAAGAAAATGTTTTGAGAATGATGATGGCCACAAATGTACAATTGTACTTGACACAATGGATGGATGGATGGATTGTGATAAGATTGTACAAGTCCCCAACAAAATGATTTTAAAAATAAATAAATCTTATGCAGCACAATTCTACTCTACAATGAAGAAGGGTTCCCATAAGTCAGAATCCATTTACTCATTAAGAGTAAGGAAAACCCTCAGTGATAAATTAGCACAATAGTATTAATGACCTCGAAGTTATCGATTATGAAGATGACACAGGACAACACAACATTTCATTATGTTACACAAATTGTGATCATGAGTCAGTCAATTCAATGGTAACCAACAACATGAGCTTTTTATACAGTGCATTCCAATAGATGCACTAACCCACACTCCGCCTAACAGTGAGCTTCAGTCTCGATACCTTTCTATGTGAAAACATGAGAAACCAAGAGACTCTTCTCTAGTTCCCTGACACTTCAAGTTAGAATTTTCTCCAATAAATCTCGTTTCCCAACTAACTGATTTCCCATTCACTAACCTGGTGCATGACAAGAATGATCCAGACTTGATCTTGCTTTTACAGTGGATACTGAGAACTTCAGAACCAAAAGGGGACAAAAAATATGTTCCAGCATTCATTTGATATATGAACCTGCGTTTCCTCACCCATCACCTAACAATAATGCTTGTTCCAGCCTCCAGTTAGTGGTAGTATATCCTAAATCCATAGTCAATGCTGACAGAGTAAAAAGAAATTCAGTAAGTGTTAGCTACCATTTTTGTTGCCATTACTATCAGCAGTTGAATGAACAGCCTGTCCTGGAGACTTCTGAATGCTATTTTTTTAAACATATGTGATCTGAAAAATACAGTTTGTTTTCATTATATAGAAATAAACCTGGAGACGCCAGATAGGGCAAGATATAATAATAATTTATAAATAATATAATATAATAATAATTTATAAATTATCAAGGACTCATGAGGGACAGGGGAGTGGGGAGGGAGGGGAAAAAAAGAGGACCTGATGCAAAGGGCTTAAGTGGATAGCAAATGCTTCGAAAATGATTAGGGCAGGGAATGTACAGATGTGCTTTATACAATTGATGTGTGTATATGTATGGATTGTGATAAGAGTTGTATGAGCTCATAATAAAATGTTTATTAAAAATCCTGTTAAATTTTTTAAAAAAGAAAGAATTAAAATGCTCTAAAATGGGGGGGGGGGGGGAATAAACCTGACAGTAAAATTCTAGTATGAATCAAGACACATTTTGCATTAAGCCCTGTACTGAAAAGATGAAAACCCAAAATTTGCATTTGTTCTGAATTCCCTGTCACTTGTCTTCATAGCTGCCACCCTGAAGGATTTGAGCTCATGTAATCACTTCACCCTTTCATGACCAAATTATTTTCTTCTTTAAATTTTTTGTTGATCCCATGTGCTTTCAGTAATGGAAGACATGCTGTAACCAAGGAAGGGGAGAGTCTTGAGATAATATAGATTGTGCTGCAATGATGTGGGGTGTGTCTATGAACTCTGATGTAGGATGAGCCCATTTTTCAGATTTACACAGTTATACACGTCCCTGCCATACAGTAATACAAATGGAATAGCAGTTTCCCAAGAAACCTGAGGGGCTAAAAATGTTAATGAGTGATATATGCCCCACAGGTCACAAAAAGGTTAACATTGCTCAGCTGACTAATAGGCACAGCATGTGGGAGAGGGGTAACTTCAGTAACCTACATACAAGTTGACCTATTAACTTGAAAGAAGAAAATTCTAGCTATCTGAGGGTATGCAAGATCTGAGCTACTAAAGTGAGGGTATGTTAAAGGACATAACTGTGGACATTCAAGAATATGAGACACTGTGTGACAACATTGCAGACAAAACAAAGAGAACCCGTTCTCTTGCTTATCACTGCTACGGCTCTATGTGAAGTTCAAAGATAACCCTGGGTTCAATTCCTTAGTCTTTTAGTGCTGTTCCCAGTTCTCCATCCATGAACCCGTACTAGACGAGAATCAGGGGAGGAGCATGCACTTGCACAGCTTAAAGTGAGATGCTATTGGATGTTAGAAGACTGTGTTCCTCTATCCGTGGTTTTCAGGTTGCTGTGGTGCTGACCTGATTCAGTAGAACTTCCAGACTGAGAATGACTAGGAAGAAAGGCTTGGAGGCTTATTTCTAAAAAATCAGCTAGTGAAAATCTTAGGGAGCACAGTGCTCCTGTCCCATTATTCCTGGAATCGCCTCTGAGGTCAACTCATAGGCAGCAGGCCAGAACTCGCAAAAACTGAAATAGGAGGTAAGGACTTAACCCTGGTCACAGTTTAGCTAATCAATCTTACAGGAAAGAAAGGCAAGTTTGGCCCATATGACTTCAGGCAAAGCAGTATTTAAAGCATTTCTTCAAGTTAAAAGAGCGCTGTATTCTGTTAAATGGCTGATTTAGAACAAAGATAAACTCTATGATGCCAAATAAGAGTCTCAAAATGTATAAGATAAAAACATATAGAATTATGGCAGGAATTGATGCATTTTAACTCATCACTATCAATAAATAACTGATCTTCAATTCAAAATTACATACAAGACAAAAATAAGTAACATATGAGGTAGAACTATCAGAACATGCCAGAGTCTTTATATTTAAAATAGCTCTCTCGTCCTCCTTCAGGTCCTTGGTCCATATGCAACTGCCAACTGTAAAAGTAAAACTATCAGCCCATTTCAAAGAATTATTACGGAGAAAAACTGATACAAATATGCACCCAAATGAACCATTAAAATGCTGAATTTTAAAAACAAGAATGCTTAATTACAGCATTGCTCATGGCGACTTAACTGCTAGTTTACAGGCTTTGCTAAAGCCTGTAATTTAAGTATTTGTGTTTCAACTTTTACAACTTCCTATACTGCCACAATAAATCTATAGTTTGCTGTGGAACTGCACCAAGCCTATGAAATCTGCAAAAGTCTTCAAAATTCCACACGTGTGTATTGTCATTGACCCCAGTCATTGTTCTCCACGTCGGGCACCAAATTCTTCAACAAAGGAAAAATAAATGCACCGCGTGCTATGGATAAATGAATGAAAGGCACCTACCAGGAGACTGCTGGCCTGACACTCAGCACGTTCACTAATTCTGCACTGGAGTCTTCTGCAGACAGCTCTGCCTTTCAATTCCCCAATCAGCACATTAAATCGGCATCCTTTTCAAAAATTATTGTCTCCACCGCCTTATGAATCTAAATAGCAAATCCATTTCACCAGAGTAGGTCGCACTTCCACGTTTGTTGTGAATGACAAAACCATATAGCTTAATGGAACCATAGATGTACGAATTCAGTAGAACACCGGGAACAGCAGGGACCTAAGTGTGCAGACAGGGACCATAAAACTTACCCAGCTGTTAACTTTTCCCAGAAAGCAAGCTCAAATGATTAGTAGCTGTTTTTCTTTCCCTTTTGCCCCCTCTCACTTCTTTTCTTGTTGACAGATGAAACAGATGTCCCTCCACACCACTATCACGCCACCAGCCCTCCCCACCCATGAATCGATCTCTTGCATGGATCCAGGGAGAGACAGCTTGTCTCCAACTCATTCTCTCTCCAGATGTGATTGCCCAGAGTAGCCAACACTCAGGAACCTGGCTATACCATAAAGGTTATTTTCTGACTATTATTCTCCAACATACAACACATGAAGAATAAAGTGTGTGTCTGTGTGTAATGATATAATTTAAGGTTTTGTTTTTGTTTATATAAATTGGATTTTTTATATCCATATAAATTGGGGGTATACGAATTCCTGTAACAGCAACGTACTGTGCTGCAGGACTTAAGGGTTGATTATAGAAGCCCTCAGAACACTGTGTAATGCTATGGAAGATCAATTTTGAAGAAAAAAAGGGTGGGGGAGAACAGAGCAAGCTTTTGAGAAGTTTGAGAAGTTGTTTACATTGTTGAATACAAACACAATGATCTGAAATGTAAATTCCCCCTTAATTCACAAGAAAAAGTTTGAAAAGATAATAACTAAATAACAAATGATCAAGGACATAGAGGAAATCTGAGCTCCACAAAGATACACCTTTGAACTCCCACGTGCCCACATGAAGCCGTGTGCGATGCCAACAGCAATTAAAACACAATAAAAATAGCAGCCATAATTAACCCCTCCCACTGCCTATAAGCTTTTCTGTGAAAGTGGCTCCAAAATTAGTCACCCGCAATCTTCTTCTATCAAATCAATCTCAAAGAGCTAGAGACAAGCACTAAAATATCTCAACTGTTTAATGCATTATGAGATGTTTTTCCCAATAAGATACCTATATAAATACTTCCTTAACCTTGCAACTTTTAAATATATCTAGTTCCCTCAATTATCTTGTGAGTAAATTTGTCATATGTGGATTTCCTTTAACTTTCAAGGTATAAAATGAAATTTGCAGTGGAATACAAAATAACGATGTGTATTTTTATAGGCTCATTCAGCAGACAGCACTGCCCTGCATGGAGGCCAATAACCCCAGTTAATTGGCCAGGCACCATCCATTCTTGACATGACACACAAGTCAGATTCTTCCTCGCTGGGTTTCAACTAAAGAGGTTAAGCCAGGTATTATCTATAATGCCTCACGTAGTTAATATTCTTTGCTTTTAACATGGTCACATAGAGCTCTTGGCTGCAGTTCAGTCAGAGAACCTAAAAATAGTCTAGGGTCCCACAGAGCAGAGCAGGCCCCCAAGCTAGGAGACCACGCTCAACTTTGGTGGTTGTCTGTTGTCGTCTTGTTAGAGACAGGTTACAAAAGACAGCGGCTGAAAATAATAGCAGTAAAGTTGACCAAGGAAAGCAGCCCTGTACAGAGAAAGCACAGGTTGCAGAGACGATGCAGAATCACGACAGACAATGTGACATTGTAAAATAACTCATGAGACCTCTAAAGTCAATGCCTCTGTTGCTGCTTTTTTCCAGATCACAAATTGACTCCTCCTGAAAGAGTAGGGTCACCTGGTTTAAGAGGCATGTGCAACAAGGACCGTCTTGACCACTAAATGGCCTACACTGGCAGTTCAAGCCCTCACCTGGGATTCAAACTAAGAACAACATGGTTGTACACACACCCAACTAGTCAGGCGATGTATCCCAGATGCTCTTGCCACGAACCTCTTTGGAATTTTCAGACTCCAGTTTGGCCCAACATTGCACATACATCCCCTGGGGAAAATGGGGCTAAGAAAGAGCTCATAAAAACCACATGACTGTACAAACCTTTCCCAAAGAAATGCAGACCAAATCTAGATTAAGATGGCCACCCTATCAAAAACTCGTTTATAAGTTTGTAGAGACTGTTGCCCACAGCAAACATTCCCGGCAGGTTGGTTGGTAAGGAGGCGGTGTTGGCTGTGGCATGGCTCCACCGAAGGTGCCTCTTCTTTAAAAATTCCTTAATACAACTTTCACAGTTTAGGGTTTTTGTCCACACCTGTCTCCAAGAATGCTCCTCCCTTCCTTTGCTCAGTTTATTAGGATGATTTGCAGAATTAGGTCTTTATAGAGAAAATATGTTCATGGTATGATTCTCCTCTCCTTCAATAAATAAAAACAGCTCTAAGGTGTCTTGTATTACATTCAGCATTTTTATATTTATATTTCAACATTCAGGCACAGGTATGGAATTCAAGGAGAGCATACACCTGTTGTCTTCCCTCCCAGGTCACTCTCTTCGAGCATAGATCATCACCTGGACACAGATTGTGGCAGGAAGTATGATGGATCAAGTACAGTGACGTGTCCTCCCAATGCATCATAGAGACAGCATGAACGGGCTGCCCTGCTGTGATGGCAGTAGAGACAGGACTGGGCTTGCTCAGAGAACACAGGCAGTGTTGGCTTCATCACCGACTGCCCTACCGGGCATAGTCGATTCCATCTTGCTCTGTTCTACATTTTAGTTTGTAAGCTTCCCCATGGAACCCAGGGGTGTTTTAGCCTGTGAGGGAAAGACAGGAAGTGAATTGTTCATCAGAAATCTGACCTTAAGCACAATGATGCCAAGATAAAAGCTCAATGAAAAACATCCAGGCACCCGGGGCAGGGAAAACTTCGTATGGTCACTGACGTCAGTGCTATTTCTAGTAAGGTAGCCAATTCTTAATTTCCATCCTACTAGTGTGAAGCACATTTCACCTTTTAAATATGAGGATAGGTTATACCACAGGGACCATTGGGCGTTTCCTAAAAGCCATAAAATAGTGCCTCCAGTCAACTTCCAATCTGCATCTTCACTTCCAGAGTGTGGTCAGTACTCAAAAAGTACTGGCGTGGAAGTTCCACCCAAAACAGGACACTTCCTGATCAAAAGTAATACAACTGTCACTATGAATACAGCACTGCAATTAATCTTCATGGTATTATCACTGACATTATGAAACTTACATGGCTTATCGTGGTTTATACCTCTCAGAATTATCCTTCCAGATTAATATAATTCTAGTACAGTGAACATGCTTGACTACTAATCTAAAGGTCAGAGGTTCAAGTATACCCGGAGGCACTTAAGAAGAACGTCCTCATGACTGACTTCTGAAGAATCAGTCTTTGAAAAGCCCGGGGAACACAGTCCTGCTCAGACACACAGGAAAGAGACCATGACCCGTCAGAATAAACGAGGACAGCGGCTGTAGTCTTGAATCTGGCTCAAATTAAAATACTGTGTTAAAGCTAACATGAAATAAATTTTGTCAAGGACCACCATTCTTAGGGTGGACAGCAATAATCAAACTTTGAATTCATCCTGAATATTTATACATCACCAGTCCATGTGAACTTTAGAACAATAATCTTCCACTAAAGATAAATGGACCATAATATTCTAATGGGGTCACAAATTGGTTTTATTTCATTCTTTATGATTTTCTGTATTTTCCCAGTTTCCTGGAATATTAAGAACATTTGTTATTAAGTTGGTAACGAATACTTGAAGATGTATATATCTAATCACATGAAACATACCTAATTATGTAGGTCATTCTAAGGAAGATGAAAACCCTGAGTAGCACTGTGTTTCTTTTCTGTACATTAAAGAACTCCCAAGCCAAGATGTCTGATACATAGCAAGTGTTCTGAAAACTGCTGAATTTTCAATTTAAGGAATTTCAGTGAGCCACTGAGCACAACAGGAAAAGCCAGGTTGAAGAAGGATAGATGGCTATGAGGTGGAATCCCGAAATGGCATGAGTTCCTGTTGGACACCATCACCACCCTTTGCTCCAAGACTTCCCGCATTCCCGACAGGGAGCATATGAAAATGTCTTAACACTGGCCTCTTCTGGGTATATACCCAGTAGGGGGATGGCTGAGTCGTACAGTAGCTTGATTTCCATCTGTTTTAGATATCATTGAATCGATTTCCATAATGACTGGACATACATCCAGGTCCACCATAAGTGGACAAGAATTCCAATCTCACCATAACCCATCCAACACTTGTGGCTTTCTGATTTTATGAATTGGCCTATTTTTGAGATGGTATCTAATAGTTGTTTTAATTTGCATTTCTCTTATGGCTAATGATCGGGAACATTTTCTCATGTGTTTTGGCCATTCAGATGTCTGCCCTTGTGAAACTTCTGTTCAGGTCCTTTGCCCACCTCCTCAGTGGGCAATTACCTTTTTTCTTATTTTAGACTAGCACAATATTATAGATTTTAGTAATAAGGCCTTTGTCTGATGTGTCATTGCTAACGATGTTTTCCCATTCTATGGGATCTCATTACTCTCTTGGTGAATTCTAATAATCCAGCATTCTGTGATGTTCACCTTCCCGACACGATCACTAAAGACAAAACAGGTGCATAAGCAAATGTGGTGAAGAAAGCTGATGGTGCCCGGCTATCAAAAGTTATAGCATCTGGGGGTCTTAAAGGCTTAAAGATAAACAAGCAGCCATCTAGCTCAGAAGCAACAAAGCCCACATGGAAGAAGCATACCAGCCAGTGTGATCATGAGGTGTTAATGGGATAAGGTATCAGGCATCTAAGACCCAGAACAAAATCATACCAATGTGAATTGGGAGAGGGAGAGGAAATAAGTGGAGACCCAATGCCCATCTGTAGACAATTGGACATCCCCTCACAGAAGGGTCACAAGGAAGAGATGACCCAGTCAGGGTATAGTATAGTACCGATGAAACACACAGCTGTCCTCTAGTTCTCTAATGGTTTCTCCCCTCCATTATCATGACCTCAGTTCTACCCCACAAATCGTATTAAATCAGAACATGCACACTGCTACAGATAAGAGGCCTCAACACAGGGAATCCAGAATAGATAAACCCCTTGGGGTGAGCAATGAGAATAGAAATACCAGGAGGATAAAGAGAAGGTGGGGGGAGAACAGGGGAGTTGATCTCAAGGATCGACATATAACCCCCTCCCACGGGGACGAACAACAGAAAAGTGGGTGAAGGGTGACAGAAGATGAAGTAAGATATGAAAATTATAACCTCTAACTTATCAAGGGTCCATGAAGGAGGGAGGTATGGGGAGGGAGGGAGAAAAAAAATGAGGAGCTGATACCAAGGGCTCAAGTAGAAAAAAAATGCTCTGAAAATGATGATGGCAACATATGTACAAACATGCTTGACACAATAGATGAATGTATGGCTTGTGATAAGAGATATAAGAGCCCCCAATAAAAGTATTTAATTTTTTAAAAGAAAATGTCTTAACTCCTGCACAGGCTTTTTTAAATTTTTCTTCTTAATAAATTGAAGCTTGTCTTCAACATAATGCAACCAATCAAAAGGTTTTCTAAAACTGTGTTATAAAAATAGTTGCTGTTTCGGTTGCTCAGGACACCAAGTACTGAGTCTGGCTAATATCTTCATTGAACTGGCAATTTCTTTGATTGGTTTCCAAATTGCCTTTTTTTTCTTCTTCTTTTTCTTTTTGTCCTTTGGCATCACGTAGACATGGCCTAAATCTAAAAGTCATTAACAGCTAGATGTAAAATTATTGATTTAACTGCACAGGAAATCAAAATCTTGAAATCCTGTTGGAAAAGCTGTATCAATTTGTAAAGTAGTAAATATAGATAACATTTAGAAAGCACTGGGATGCACCAGGAAGGATTTTAGGCATTTTACATATATTAATTAACTCATATAATCCCTGTAATAGTTTCCCAAAAAATGGCAAGTTTGTTATCTTCTTTTTAAGGAGGGAAAAGAACCAAAGATGTGGAGCAATTACTGAGCAGCTAATAAGTAGAAGGTCAGTGAAATGATTCTAAGTAGTCTTAATCTTGGACCTGCACTCTTACCCACTGAGCTAAAACTGCATGATCACACTGTAAATGAGACTCTGGCTTCCGCACCTTTAAGGGCTATAGAATGAAGGACACTTGGTGGCACAACTGTTAAGTGACCAGCTGTAACCAAAAGGTTGGTGATTTGAACTCAACCAGAAGGACCACAGAAGAAAGGCCTGGCCATCTGTTTCCTCAAGATTATAATCTAGAGAAGTCTTCATGGCAATTCTCCTTTGTCACCTAGGTTCACTATGGGTCAAAGCTAACTCAATGGAACCTATGTAAATCATGTATAAGGTAGAGATCAAAACTATGAACTTTGCATCACACACTCCAGTTTTGATGTCCAGCCTGCCTCTTACTAGCTGAAAATCCTTAGACAAATTACTTATCTCTTTGCCTCACTTTCTTTAGCCTAGTACCCAAATGATATAAGTCATATAGGAAAAAATGGAAAAGTTTGCAAGGTTTTCTCCAATCATAATAATATACTAAAGAACATGATAGTGTAGTGGGTTAAACAGTGACAATGGGCTTCCAACCATGAGGTTAGAAACCATCAGCTACTACACAGATAAAAGAGATGAGGCTTTTTACTCCCCTAGAGCGCTGCTGCCTCAGAAACCCACGGCGCCAGTTCTATTCTGTCCTATAGGATCGCTTGAGTCAGAAATGACTTGATAGCAGTGAGTTTGGTTGAATAGCATACTAAGGTTCCTGCCAATGCTATTTATTACAATTATATCTACTTGCTAACATATTTATCCTCACAGATTGCAGAATGCATTTAGAATGTTTAAAGTCAAAGTAGAAACTTACAGGGGCAGGGCAGGGGAAGGCTATCTTATGCAGAACTGAAGGAGAATCGAAAGCCAAAATGTATCTATAGTTGGAAAGTTTTGCAGATCTCAAGTGAGTAGCACTTTCATCCAGTTACTCTTTCATCCAAGGAAACAGGAAATGCCCTTACTGGAGCATTTTTAAACTACTTTTTGCTGCCAAAAGGCAGCAATAAAAACAATGCCGTTCTTGTAATCCTTAAAAGACCTGCGAACAAAATGAGGAGACAACGAATTGGCAAGAAGGACGGTGCTGGACCAGTTGAATACTGCACTGGGTTTTGGAGTGGAGGGGAGAAAGGGGAGAATAAGTCACTTCTTCCAGGAGAACAGCCAATGCATGTCATTCAAGCGAAAGTACTTAAATACTCCGAGTCAAGACAGAACATAAGAAACAGCAAATTTGCTTGAAAAATTCTCCCCTGCAGGGAAAAGATGCTCTAATTCCAGTGTAGAGTGGAGCAGAGATTAATGCGTAGGGGGAGAGCTAGCACAAGGCCCGGCACATAACAGGCAAGCACATGATAACCTTTGTCCCGTAAACGACTGCGAAGAGCTCCTAAAGAATTATCTATATATCACTCAAAAATCTTTCAAGAAAGACACTGCAAAATGGAGTGATATACTCTTGAACATACACAAGGGGAAGTCAAAAAGTATTGTTACTAGATTTCCTATTGTTATATGCATGGGTTTATTCCAAACAAAATGTGGTCAAGCCTGCCTCTGCAGTCAGTGGATGACTGCAGGCCAGTTCTTTCAGTGACACACTTGTCTGAGGCTGCTTATGGTGCCTTCAAAGCCAAGTCAACAATGGCTTCCAGGGGGCTCTGATGAGCCAATTAAATTCAAGGCAAAGAGGTCTGCTCAGAAGGTGGTGGCCGCAGCTGGAAGGAATAATCTGGATTGATTGTCTGGAAGGACACAGGATGATCGCAAGGGGCTTCTTAGAAAGTTCTAAGAAAATAGAAAAGTGCATTGGTGAGGAAAAGGCCTGAAAATTGGGGCCAAGGAATTTTTTATACCACAACTGGGAGCTACCCAGGGCTATCCTAGGAAAACTTGATTAGGAAAAACACCCCTTTCCCCCTACAGCTCTGATATTACCCCCTTCAGATTTCTTTTTCCTCCCCCAATGCAAAAAGCACTTAAAAGGAACGTAATTTGAGTCCCTTAAAAATGCCTAAACTGCCATCTTGACTTGAAAAGTCAGCACGCAGAATTTTTGCACGAAGAATTGAGAGACGGAAGCAGTGCCTTCAGAAGAGGGCGGACCTAGGTGGTGGGCATGTTGAAAAGCAATAGCCTCCTCTCTGCATGGACCTGGCTGCCGAGATCATGGCCATCCCGGAGGCCAGCAGAAAGCATGACAATAATGGTTATCATAGATTGAAGACATATGATAGCCATCCACTATTGTCTTCACAACCATCCTATAAGACAGAAGGGAGCAAACCGGCTCTGCTCCTGCCTCTCCCGCTCATTGTACCCCTGGAATGAAATCAGAGCTCCGTAGACGAGAGTCCCTAGGTGCTGCAAATGGTGAAGTGCTCAGCTGCTGACAAGTACACTGGCAGCTTGAATCACCCAGTGGGCACTTGGGAGGGAAGCCTGGGGATACTTCTGAAAAATCCGATAGAGCACAGTTCTATTCTGACCAACACACGTCACCACGAGTCAACGTTAAAATCATATGTGTCTGGTGTAGAGTGGGCAAAGGACAGTCTGGCCCCACACGGCACATCTGGGAGCAGAGGCCAGGCTCTGGTCTCGATGCCCAGAGCTTCAATCACAGAGCACTATAACTTTAAACAGTTGCAATTTCTAAAGATTCAGAAAGAAAGAATATACGGCCCCAGACCCCAACAAGCAAGAGCACAGATTGCATGCCAAATGCATCGAATGCTTTTCCTCTAGCCACCTCCTCCGCAGACTTGCTGTCTCAAACGCCATATCCCTACTGACCGGGTGAGCTCACTTTCCAGACTGAACCACACAGAGCCACAACGCCCTAAGGAAGCCACAGCAGCACCCTGTCCCCAGAATAGGACATGACTGTCAAAAGGACTCAGGAGCCTGGAAGGACTGACAAAAACAGTGGCAAGAACACGGTGATCAAATGCACAGGTGGAATGCAAAAGTCTACTTCTAATGCCACTGGGGCACCGCAGTTCTGGTTTCCAGATGTAGAGACCACACCAGGATTCACTGACACATGGACCCTCCTCCGGCCCTCCATCTGAAGGAGAGTCCAGAGGAAGAGCACTTCCCTCAGCCCCGGCAACCCCTGCCTGACCTTTGGATTATTTCTTCTTTCTCTTGAATTTTTTTTCAGAAGAACCTGGTTTGCCTCGTCCCGACTCTGCAGGTCCTTTTCGAGCTCTGAGCTCAAGTAGCCCAGGTTCTCTTTCGTGACTTCTAGTTTGGGGATTTCCATCACATCACACCGAGGAGAAAATCATCTGTTACTGAACCAAGGCTGTTCCCGCACCTCTGGGGCTATGGGACCACGGAACTCGGAACTGCGGATAATCTATGGGGCTCAAGGGTGACCTCCAGCTGACAGCACACAGACAAGAAAGCAAGTCAACCAACAAGCTGAAGGGACTGGAGAGCAGATACTGTCCCTGCCGAGCCTTCCGATGAATAGATGGAGCAGCCAATATCTGTGTAGCCGGGTGAGATCCTGAGGACCCAGTGAAGATGTATTCTGATTTTGGGCTCATAGAACCTAGGGGATAATAAATGTGTTTTAAGCCAGTAAAGAAAGAAATGGAAAGGAAAACAATAGCTTCACGTTTTGATCTTTTTAAAATAAATCATTTTGAGGCGGGCTCTTACAATTCTTATAACAATCCATACATCAATTATATCAAGCACATTTGTACATATGTTACCATCATCATTTTCAAAATAGTTTCTTGCTAGCCTTTGGTATCAGCTCTTTTTTCTCTCCCTCCCCCTCTCCCATCCTCATAAACCCTTAATAAATTATAAATTATTATCATTATTATTATCTTCATATCTTACACTGTCCGCTGTCTCCCTTCACCCACATTTCTATTGTTCCTCCCTCCCCCGGGAAGGGGGTGTTAATATGTCAATTATTGAAATTTTTCCCCCTTCCTCCCCCTTCTTCCCCCACATTCTCCCTAGCCTCCTGGTATTGGTGCTCCCATTACTGTTCCTGAGGGGTTTATCTGTCCTGGATTCTTTGTGAGGAGACCTCTTACCTGTACCAGTTTACATGCTCCAGTCTAGCCTGAATTGTAGGGTAGAACTGGGATCATAATAGCAAGATGGGGAGGGGCACATTAAAGAACTAGAGGGATGGTGTGTGTTTCATCAGTGCTGTACTGCACCCTAGCTGAGTTATCCCTTCCTTGTGACTCTTCTGTGAGGGGATGTCCAATTGCCTACAGATGGGCTTTGAGTCTCCACTCCAGCCCCCTTTGTTTGCATCAACCAAAACAAATGACATTTTAATATTTTTTGTTTAACACAGGTTTCCAGGTTTCTATGATTTTATAGCAATTCTTATATAGCATCCAACTATTGCTGTAAAGAGGAGTGGGTTTATCAAGAATCTGCCAACATTTTAAAATTCTTTGATATATTGGTATATATTTCAAAGTTTAAATTTTTATGAAGAAAAAAATTATGAGTAACCCTACAAACATTGGCTAAACAATTTCCAAGTCTGCTGAGATCATCAAAGATGATGGTTACAAAACATAGCAGACAGTTTCTATACAAACCACAGTAAACGTGGTGATTTACACAACCTTTATTTAGCTCATGATTTTGTGAGTTCAAAATTTTGATCAATTGGAACTGTTAGCTATAATTTAGGTAAGTAGTGATGAGGGTCTAAGCTGAAGCAAAAACAGAAGAAAGAGAAACAAGATAAGGAAACAGAATCTGCAAAATGTAGTGACAAGAATGGACATGAGGCGGATGGATGGTATATCCTCTCTCCAAAATATTGATATTTTGCTCAAGCCAGGATTCTATTTACAAAAAGGGGTAGCTATCTCTTGTAACAAGATCTCTTCCTGGTGGTTGTTTCTGTTATTATTTCTAAGACATTGAAAGTTTCCAATATCAGGGTGCAGGGTAGAGGATAACTGAAGAATCATTACCATGGGCTGAGAAGATTGCTGAGAGCATGGATTGGTTAGGTTCCTGGATTAGGGTCCCTCCATTCTTGCTTCGGAGCACTGAAAGAATTCATGCAGCAGAAGCACATTTTGTCATCCAAATAACTTTTATGAGAAGGGACGTTTAAGGTGTTACAGTCTCAAAGCTACAGTTTCTCGAAAGCGTACAAGACCACATGGGAGTTAACGGCTGAATGCAAAAATCCACGTGGATAAATGCAGGAATGGGACCCAAAACCCATGCTTGTGAAACCATGAAAGGGCCCAAGAGGGTTTGGCCCCAAGAGGGCACCCAGGCTTGACCCCCACCGTCCGCCTGCGGAGCCCACAGGAACAACAGAGACTGGTGGCAGCGTGGCTACTGGCTTGTATTCCCTCCCCTCCACACTGGCTGGGGAGGCATGATTGAGGCTATCAGCGGATTTTATTGGCTGAGTTAGGTACCCTTTAGCCTAGGTGGTGACTAGGTGGGTGTGCGTAGGTGGGTTTTACCTGTGCCTAGGAAGCTTAGTCTGTGCATGCTCAGTTTTAGTTTCCCATAGGTGCCTAATGGATGCCTGGTTTTGTTCCAACCCCTTTGTGGTGCCCTGTGTGGGCCCTGGGGAAACAACTCCCTTTGTCCTTATTCTGGCTTCCTTTCAGATCGCTCGTTCTCCTCCTTGTTCGGACCCTGGAGTCAGATTTCCAAATGAGATTCTCTAACTAAAGCATTATATAAGCAAAGCAGAGATATGGGAAACTATTCTGATTCTCCAAAAACTAGAAAAAATTCTCTTCCTTCAGCAATAACCCTGAGAGGTCTTTCTTACAAAAGAAATTCCCATGCTGGAGAACTCAGTTCATTAGATGATAAGGGTTATCTAGCAATCCTCATGGGAGCCTATAAGGCAAGGAAGGCAGAGCATGCTCAATCAAATTCATGACACATTTTAAGTGATCGTTTCCAGAGTACCTTGGCTACATGATGGCTGTTATGATGTTGATCCTTTTATAAAAGAAACTCACCACAGTGAACTGGAAAGCCTACTGTAATCTAATCTCAAGGGTCATCGACATTAACACATTCTTGAAAAGAATTAAATAGAAGACTGTGGAACCAGGAGTTTCAGATAAATTGGTACATAGCTACAACATTGGCTACTTATTCAACTGGATAACTGCAAATTCAACTGCAAATTTGGTTCCATTTTTCAATAATGTCAATAAGTCTTGTCATCATCATTTGCCTATGAAAACTCTCATTTCCTTATGAATTCTTCTAACTCAGATTTCTTGGATTCATTTCAAAGATTTATATAGTATTTATTTTAAAGCTTGTCTTAGGAACTTGGCTTTTGAAAGTAAAACCGTAGCTGCCCTATTCTTCTAGAGAAAATTGTTTTCTGCTTACAATTTATTTCTCCAACAAGGAATTTTATGCTTTTTCATGTATCAAAAGTCTTTGTAATCAGGAAGACATCGTGTCACCTGAGCATTGATATCAAAGTTAAATAAAAGAAAACTGTGAATGCTGGTAAGGGTGTGGTAAGACGCCCCCCCCTTCCCCCCCTGCACATACTGCTCGAGGAACTGTGAAATGGAGGGAGGGACCAACCACCAGGAGCTTCTCAAAAAGCTGGGAAATAGATAAATGTGGAGACTAGCACACAATGCAGCAGGGAAGAGTAACCCTGAATCTGTGGAATACCACATGTGGGTGTGCCCCAAGGACTTCATGCCACGAGAAATTAGTCAATCACAAAGGGACAGAGATTACATGAAACCACTATTGTAAAAGGTGGTTTCCACACTAAAAGAAAATCCCTTTGCTGGGTATTGGGGATGGCAGGGAAAGAGAGGGGAGTCCCTTGCTAGAGGACACACAAATGTGGACTCGGGCAAGGGGACGCAATATGCAATAAGAGAGAAGTGGCAAAAGTGATAGAAACAGGAATAGACACTGTGGGCTTACAAGGGTTAAGGACAACAGAAGCAAATAGTACTAAACATATAAACCTACTAACTATGATCAGGGGTGTCAAACTGGTGGCCCACAGGTCACGCATGGCCCCCGGGGTAATATTTTGTGGCCTACCATGCTCTGAAATAAAATGAAAATAGAAAAAAATGTTATAAAGAAAATAGCGCTTAGGGGAGATGGAGGCAATACTATACACACAATTCCCCCTTTTACCCTTTAACTACTGAAGGTGAGTATACACATGGCCCAATGCCTTCCTGGGGGCCTTTGGATGTGCATAAACGCTCTGACTTAGTTCCAGCGATGTTTGAAAGTGATACGTCTGCCACTCTCAGTGTCACGTAATGTAAACTGATCCCAATAGGGAAAAGGTTAAAAAGAGCGCTCTGGGTTGTGCTGTTATGAATCAGACCTAGTGGCAGCTCTAGTTAACATTTTTAGAGGGAAGCCATTACGATTGTGTATCACGTTTGTCAGCTGTCTAACATTTTGTGTTTTTTTAGTTAATTTGTCATATTTTCCAGTCACAATATAAGAGGTAAGTGAAAACTAGTAGGAGGAAAGCACTGACAAGTTTTGGGTAAAAACAGAATAATTTTTATTTTTATAAATACATTAAATAAAATAAATATTTAAATAAAAGCAATTATATAATGTTTTAATCATCCTATCCATATTCCTGAATCCTCACTTCAAAATATAAATGTAACACAATTTGTAAATGTGATGTGGCCATGTGAATCTCGCCTGTTGCACCCAATGGCCTGCATTTTACCTGAGTTTGACCTCCCTGATGCATAGATACACAGATGAATGGCTAGATACACAAGATAGATAAGCATGGAAGGAAGAGAGTAAGTCTACCCACAAATTGTACATATATATCTTATTACTTATACAGGCACATATACATATGTACATGCACATATACATAGGTTTGATAAAGAATATCTGTATGTGTGTATTTACCTTTGTTACACATATGTAGTACCACATGCATAGAACAAAGTTATGAAGGCTTCGTACACATAACCAAACACCTGAGAGAATGAGTCACTAGGTCTGTGGGCTCAGGACCATAGTCTCAGGGGCTGCTGAGGTCTCGTGGCATAATATAGTTGACAAAGACAAGAGTCTACTCCCTGCTTTGGTGCGTAGTAACTGGAGTCTTAAATGTTCGCGAGTGGCCGTCTAAAGTGCAACCATTGGTCTCTCTGTATCTGGAGGAAATAAGTGATGAAAATGGGAAGACATGTGGAAACAGCTAGGCTGTCTCCACAACCCTGAGGTCAGCAGCACTAGATGGTGCCCCGCTACCACCCCCAACTGCTATGAGAGGGAGAGCAGCAGAAGGTCCCGGATCAAAGAGAAGGAAAAAAATGTGAAACAACTCTAAAAATCATAACAACAACAAGAAAGAAAACCCAACTGAGCAGAGCCCAGAGTCTGCCTTCTATCAACCTTGTTTCACTTTTCACTATGAATGTCTTCGTTGGCCATCCCCATACATTCGAGTAGGCAGATACTGAGACTACGCTGCAAGTGCAAATTTACGCATGCAGTTAGCTGGCACCTGGAGCTATCAGTACCCGAATGTAAATTTGGAAGTCCCATTTGGGCCTTAGATCTAATATAAAGCCCTTCATTGGGATTGTTCACACAGATTAAGAAAATTAATCCTATTTGCCATTCGTGGTTGATTATTCTGAGGCCTGGAGAAAATAAGAGTATGAGATGGGATTTAGAAGCAACTAACCTTTTAATTCTAAAGAAAAGACACAAAAAGGCATTTTTAAAAAAGGAAAATACAAAAATAATGACTTCTACTGCCCAGAGACAAGAAGGAGATGGTACCCGGTTACCATTGTCAACTTCTTTGATCAGGATCACAATAGAAGGTCTTAGACATAGAGCAAGGGAAACAAAACATAGAACAAAATTCAAAATTATACAAAATACCAGACTTATTGGTGTAATAGAGACTAGTGGAATTCTCAAAGACGGACCCTTGGAGACCCTTCTGGCCTGTAACTGAACCCACTCCTGGGGATCAATTTCAGTCAAATAAAAAACTGTGACGTACCTAACACCAGGGAGGAATAAACACACTTCTCTCAGTACAATCAGCCACACGAAACCAAGAGATCAGCATTTGGCTAAAAGCAAAGCACAGAAGACTGGAAAGAGCAGGACAGAGGACAAATGGAAACCAAACAGAAGTAGGAAGAGTGTTGCTACATATCATGAAAAGAAATGTGCATAAATGTTAAATAGAAAACTAATTTGCTCTGCCAACTTTCACCAAAGCTACGATCAAAGGTAAAAGAAAAATAAAAGAAATAATGCGCACAGATATCAATAATCATCTAAAGATGCATTCAAAATCACTTGAAAATGCAACTTTAAGCAATAAGATAAATTTTACTTAATGAGATAGTGATGTTTTCTTAAGACACTTGTTTTCAAGAGTAGGAAAATACATTCAAATATTTTTGATGGATTACTACAAACTTATCTGGAAGGCACTTTAAGTCCTCTAAAAATTTATCCTAAGAGAATACTATTAGGTTTCATAACACTTACCACTTTCTAATATACTATATAATTTACTAATTTATGGGGGTTTTTTCATCTCCATCTGCTAAAAAATAAACTCAATGAGGAAGGGCATGAATTATTCCCTCAAATTGCAAGTGTTTAGAACATTTATGGAAGGAATTAACAAATGAATGAATTGATTAATTAAAATGTTAACCCAGATTTGTGTACAAAAACAGTCCAAGAGCATGGCTTACAATAGCTAATTCTTGATAACAATCTATATGTTCAACAATGGAAGACCAGTTACGGCAATAATGGTGCCATCCTACAGTGGAATAGGATATAGTCATGTAAAAGAAAATTACGAAAACTGCTTAGGGCACTAAGAAACCATCACAATATACGAATAAGTTACAAAAGTATTACAAAATTTACTATGATGGCATAGTATGAATGTCAACCTCTTAACAATGATTATCTCTGATTAGGGTCAGGGATAGGAGCATTTTTGTTTTCCTCTCTATGTATTCATATTTTATACAACTAGGAAAATAAAACTTTGAACCACACCTACACTCCCAAAACTTCTTTTAAAATATCATTTATTACATTGCACGCTGTAAATAATGCTTATAATAACACAGGATTTTGTTTCATGTTAAATTTCACTCAGTCTCAATTTATAAAGAATGTGATGTAAACACAAGTTTAATTAGCCTCTCCAATTTTCTGTGCTCATTTTTTAATTCAGAAGGTAGCTGATGCATTTTATAATGCTTTCCGTTTGTGATGGCTAGGGATTATGTCAACTGGACATTCCTACGTAAGGGTAAGAGCAGAGCCCAACCTATACATTGAATTGCAGCCAGAGAAAGAAGGGGCTTTCCACTCTGTAAACAGTTACAGTCTTGGAAACTTACATGGCAGCTCTTCCCTATCCTGTAAGATCCCTATGAGGGGGCATCAGCTCAATGGCAGTGATAGACACCCCCTTAGGTGTGGGCTTTTGTATAAGGGAGAGACCAGGCAGGGGAGAATTCTCTTTGGCCCTTTGCCTTCCTCTGAAGCTCAATCTGATTGCTCAGTCTCCTGTCCCATCACCTGTTCTTCCCAGGAGCAGTCACTGAATTACCAATGGTGGATTTGTTTGGCAGACTTCAGATTCGTGGTACCTCTGCACCCACCAGCTTGTGCCCACCTACCTCCCACCCCACCCCGCCCCTGTTGTCTCTGCTTTATCATCCTGCTTCCTTTCGATCAGCTTCCATGAGTCAGGAGAAGCCTACCTTGAACCAGAATGAATTTACTTATTTCTACAACTGTGTAAGTGACTTCGTGAGAAAAAATCTCTTTCTATATACAACACATACAAGTATCAAAAGATTTTCAATTAATTCCCGAAGGGCTTTAGTTATCAGAAAGAGTCATTACATGAAAGGCCTATTTCCCCAATATTGCGGGCTCAATGAAACATTACTGAACAACTAGCAAGGGGAAAGTTGGCTTCATTACTGAACAACAAGAGGAAACTTGTCCAGGTGACTTTTACCAGCCTTCATCAGTGCAATTTGATACTTTATTTTCCATACTACTTAAACTAAATCTATTTCATGCAGCCAAAATGGAAAAATGGTGAAAAAAATCTTTTTTACAATTGGAAAAATTAGATAGGATTTAATAATTTTAATGAAAACCAACTTTGATCCCAGAGCACAGTTGATTCTTAAAAAGCTGACAGAGTCAACTTTAGCTTCTAATGGTTATAATTAATGTAACCTAATTAATTAGCATTAGTGATACACACATTAGCTAAATGTTTTACAAATCATCTACTTTGCTTTGTTACATGTGTATTGTGAATTGGGTGTAGGTTCACAGAACAGATCATAGATTTTACATTTAACAATTCAGACACATGTTGTCTCATTTCATTTATTACAGTCCCCTCGGGGCACTATCACTTACCCCAACCCACCCCACCCCCTATTTACAGTTTCCGTCCCTCCTCCTTTCCTAACCCTGTGAGCTTTCTTCTTGGGTAAATGCTTCCCTTTTATTCTTAAATGATTGATGAGTCTACTACCAGAGTGAGTTAGCTGCAGATCCAAAGAGTGACTGTGAGTCATAGTCAGGGGGGGGGGGGGTCCCACAAGTCTCTATCCCACCAGGAAGTCGGGTATTTTATGGTTTTGAATTTTGTTCTACATTTCCCTTCAACTCTATCAAGGGCATTGTGATGCGGTCCTTCTCAGAGCAATAAGAAGTGGTAGCAGGTACCATCCAGCTCTTCTGGCTGATGTTTTCACAGTTCATTAGCCCATCAAACTAATTGTTTCCATATGTCTTTCAATTTTCAACACTCATCTTCCCTTTGGATGGATAGAGACCACTGATGCCACCTCGGTGGCTGCTCCCAAACGGTTAAGTCCCTAGTCGCTACTCACACAAGAAGGTAGGGCCTTGTGAACTGTGTTAGGCCAATAGACCTTACTGTCCCCTCAGACTAAGGTCCTGATATTTTTAATATCTCACAGCAGATTTACCAAACCAAAGTTTAAGAGAAACAGAGGCAAGAAGCATTTACAAGTCTTGCCTAAGAGAGCAGGCCTGTGTTTACACACTCAGTGCAGAATGGCAAGGACAGGGGCTGAGCCAAGGGATCCTCGGACACGATTCTAGCAGGACCGGAGCAATGTGACTACATGCTGACATGTGACTGTCTTCAGCAGGAGACTCTATTAGCTACATGTTCACACTCTGCATGTGAGAACAACTAAATTTAAGCCTATAATTTGTAGGAATAAAAGCCATCCCTGGTCATTAATCTTGTTGCTGTTTTTAAGAAAAGTTAACCACAAGACATGTAGCTTGAATTATGTATGACCCTCACCAGGCCATTCTACCTGTAAGAGTTTCTTGAGCAGGGCTATCCAGAATCTATCATCACATAACTAAATAAAGGACTGACCAAATATATTCTCATACTTCATCTCAGAACCTGGACCAACAAATGGCACTGTGCTTCAGTGAATAGTAGTGTTTTGATGGGGTTGCTATATGAAGATTTTTCCATCTGCTTCTTTTATGTCACTATTCTGTGAATTCTTTGCACATTATTCTATTGGGAAGTGTGTAAGGGGGAGAAATTCCAGACTTCCAATAAATAATTCAAACAGTTTATCTCATTATATTTATCTTTGGAGATATCTGATGAGCACCAATTAATAACACTCTGGTCCTATTGATTCATCATCTTGGCAAAATGATTTAAATGTATTCCATCCCCCCTTCTCCTATTCCCCAAAATCATTTTCTTCAAGATATCCACATGCATATTTCTATTCTTTTTATGGGAGTTGTTACAAAGATCCTGTACTAAGTCCCATTTCTGTATGTAAGATTATCTAGATAGTCACATTAAAAATAAGGGAGAACATTGGTTTTTAAATCGTTTTAATATACACAAATGAGCTGGTGAGATAATAAGGAATATTCAGAATTCTAAATCAAACCAGGCAAGGGAAGAGAGAAAAGGGGTCTAAAACCAATTTGTGATCTTTGGGAATTTGTCAAACGCAATGAACTCCAGCTATGACTCTTAAAACCAGGTGGGTTCGTGAGAAACGATATAGAAACAAAGTCCAAGGGCAATCTAAATGCTCTCTCAACTCTACCAGAGCTCAGAGTAAATAGGATCAGTGATTTTTTAAAGGACAGTGTTCTACTGCCGGTATTTGGGACAGCTCCCATTAGAGAAGCCTCTTGAAGAGCAAACTGCCCTCGGCTCGGTTCTCAGAAACCAGTTCAAAGACACATGACCAAGCATTGGCCAATTCGAGGTTTTCAAAGTGTAGACTCTTGAGAACATTATTCAAAGCTCCAATAAAAGTAGAGATTATGTACGACCCTGGCAGCAGCCTTGGCAAAAGCAGAGCAACAACAGTTCGGCTACTGTCCATTAGGCACCGTGCTAGCGCCAGGCTACCACACTTCCTGGAATGTGAACGGGTTTTCACTTGCCTTGTTTCACTGAATCTCATTGTTTCACTGAATCTCACATTTCCTATGTACAGTTTTCTAGGGTTGTGAATTCTTCTCTTACATAAACTTCTAGTTATGTGTGTTTCTACTTACATTAACCAGAGTTGACATTTGTTGTTTGCAACTAATCTTCCTTTCACATGTAGAGATATCTAATGGATAAGTCAGTATCTTTAACACTCAGAGATTCCCGTTTGGGGAAGAGTTGACTCAGGAAAGCCTAAAACTAAATAATTGAAAGGAAGCATCCTAACATTTGGGCACCGAGGCTCTGTCCAAGGTCCTGACCTCCTTTATACCCTCCATGACCTCCAAAGCCTTGGCAGTGGTCCAACATTTCCTGTCTTATCTCTTCTTAAGCGCTTATCCAAATGACTGTAACTCATGACTAATCTAATAGCCTGCTTTTAATATTCATGACCCAGTCACACCCTAACTCATTCACATCAGGAAGAATTATAATGCTCATTTTCCAAATCATAAAACTGAAATTGATTTAGTAACTTGACAAAGTCAGCAGCGGGGAACCAAAATCGGCATCCTGAACTTTCCCAGTTAGCATCGCCATGTGGTACTAATGACTCATTTCACAAAAGTTTCATTTACTACACATTAACAAACATACATTGTGTCGATCGTGGACAGAAGGCTCAGGCCTATGCAAGGAAAGCAGAGAGAGATAAAGAGGTGGTTTCTCCAATTACTGAGCGTGGATTCACACATGTTGCTAACATTTGAAGCCTCTGTTTCCTCATCTATAAATTTAGAGTGGTGTTCATCTACTCTGTCTGCTAAATGGGCTATTATGAAGATCAAATGAAAATTGGTGTCAGTAACATAGCAAAACTTTCTTTGAGACCCTTGAGATAAGAAGACCAGGAACATTCTCTATTAATGAAATGTTGAAATCAAGACATCTAGTATCACAGTCAGCCTAGATATAGTCTCCTTAAGATGATAAAAATTAATTCACAGGAAAGCAAGAACAAACAATAATCTGGCCAATCACATTAAATGGTTTCATAGTAAAAATATGGCACAGTAAATGGATCCATCAATATCAAAAACAACAGAATAAAAGTAATGTATCCAAATATTGGGAACATTGTCAGGCAGAGAGCCTCAGAAGGAGGACTTCAGTAAACTGATTGTGTTAGTAAGGGGGCCGTAGAGTAGATATGAAAAGATCAGATTATTAACTTTCTTGGCCTCCATTTTTGCCCATCTAGAAATTGTAAATGTCTAAGGTACAAAGTGGCATTCAAGTGAGCATTCGTGTCCATGTGGAAGACGGTGGAAATGCCGTCATTTTAAAATAAGTCTGATACACTTCCACTTCAGTGTATCCTCTACCAAGGATCATTTGTTGTCGAGAATCACGTTTCCAAGCCTACTGGTGTGAAGGCCAAACTTTAAACTCACAAATCTGATACTCAAAAAATTTTAGAAAGGCAACCAGCACTCTTGAGTTCGAAATCTCAGACTCCACCCATCCTTTCAAGGGCAAGTGTTTGAATCACCTCACCTCAGGTTGACTTTTAAGATTTGGTAAGATTAGAACCATAGAAAGAGCAAGGACATGTCATGGGCAGGTAAATGGACATGTGGTTGAGCTCAGTGAGTTCAGGTGTCAGCGATTAGATCATCGTAGACTTTATAATGGGGTCTCACAATGGAACTAGAAAGGTCGGCTGAGACCAAACTCTAGATGACATTAACCACCAAGGTATCTATCTGGTCGGTAATAAAGGTGACTGAACTTTGAACTAAGAATATTTCATAGATTCTAAATGAGTGTAATAGGTTTTCAGCTATCATTAACCTGGCAATGATGTGCAAGAGATGAGAATAACAAAAAGACAAAAGAGTAGTGAAGAAGTTATAGTAAGAATCCATTTTCAGAGTTATTCCGAATCTGACCAGGATTGTTCTTTGACTGGTGAGCTACCGTCCTCTGGGGAGAAAGGTCCCGCACAGCAGGTGGGGATCTATTTCTTTTTCTCCACCATGTAGCTCTAAAAGCTGTGTGTTTAAGGGTAACCCGCCCCTGGATAATGCTTTATCAAGGATTGGGTACATAATCGCAAAGATGGCAATCAAACTTCTTCAGCGGACATTTTTCATCTGATTCTTGCCTGAACGTGAAGCCAGTTCTGTACACCATGCTTGAATTAGCCAGCTCTGAGAAACATGTTTCTCCACAGCACTGTTAAATTCCAACCAGCCACCCAGATGTGAGCTGGATTTGCTCCATTTGCTGCCTCGCTCCTGTCACTCTGCACATTGCTCCACAACATCCTCCTCTGTAGCTCATTCCAATCGCTAAGAAAACCCAATTATTTCTCACTGTCGACTAGCAGGTCATGAGCTCCAACTGTTCACCAAAGTTCATTTGAGACATTTTGACTCAAAATATTATTTTTCAATTTTAATTAAATGATGCAAATTAATCTTTCAACCTGAAATATTTTCAGCTCCTAAATATTGTAAGTATATGTAACAAAGTCATTAATTAGAGTAAGCTTGTTTCTGAAATCTGAGATTTCTTCTTATTACTCCTATTTCTTACTTATTCCCTATTGCATCCCATTTAAAAATGTATAGTGGTAGGAGACGAAGCTGGTTTTACTTACTTTTTTCTTCCCCACAGCATTTGGAGAAGTACTTGCGCAGAGATAGTCCCAACACTTGGATGCTGTAAGTGCCTATTTTCAACCGCGGATATTAAACAGAGGCCAAACTACCTCAGGAGTCTGCTCCTCACCTAGAGAGTGACTCCCAACATTTGGGTCTCATCAACACCTTACATTCCTAAAAGTTATTAAGAACATCAAAGATATCTCATGGATTTACACTTGGTGATGTTACCACATTAAAATGAAAACTAATGTTTTTTAAATATTTATTCATTCATTTTTAAATTGACCATAAATTCATTGTATAATGACACAATTAACATATTTTATAAACTATATTTCATGAAACAAAAAGAGAGTACGTACTTGTATTGGGGAAGTTATTCAATAAGGGAGCTTACTGTCACTTGCCTCAGAATGCTTCTCCTTTCTGTGTGCCTCCTACTGACGCTGCCCACAAACCCACTGCGAGTCCTGCCACATCACAGACAGATAGAAGACAGTCTAGTAGATTATTTTGCAACCCTAAATAAATGCTATTTCCTACACTGAAATGTAAACAAAACATGGGCAAAAGCAAAAGAAAACAGCAGAAAAGTAGAACAAGCATAACAACTACAAACTCTGATGCAAGAAGAAATTCTTTGCCACTGCAGCAATGGAAGAAGCAATGATTACATCAGCTCCTTTAGAATGAGCGATTTTCAACTTAACTTTAAAGAAATCAATAGCATTTAAAAACTACTGATAGTATAAGAACACTTAAAATTATAAGCAAGGTATAGGAACTGGTGAGAATGTATGACTTTGGCATTTCTCCCGTCCAAAAAGGGCAGAAAATGCATCCAAGTTGACTTCACTTAGTCCTTTGAGACTCACAAAAAGATAAAAGTGAGCTGTTGAGTTATGATGTAAATGAGCATCAATTCACACATTGCCTTAAGATAATGTGGCCTGATTCTTCTGCTGTAGGATGAGTAATTAATGCTTCCAATTATCATTCATTTCCAGCAGGAACAATGGTTAGGAACTGCCACAAAGGATGCTTTGCAGATTGGAGTAGCCAAAGGGGTGGAAAAATTTATATCACTGTCTGTGCTGAAAGGTACAAACCAACCTATTTAGAACGATATTTTTATTATAGGAGAAATACAATTTTTTCAAAAGTACTGAACTTCTAGCATCCATTGTAGTGGAACATAAGGCTTCTCAAACTCTCTCGTCTGGCATGGTGGGTCTGTTCCCCGGTAGCATGCTTCCTTGCTGACTCCAGGCCCTTTCGACGGGTTGGCTTCTAATTGCATAAAATCCAAATGTATAACCATAGGAAAATTCAGAACAGGTGCACAAGTTCTTGCACTTCAGTGAAGGAAAGGGATGTTGCCTTGTTAATCTCAAAGGATTGACAGGGCAATTTTATCACATTTTCTTGGGGGGGAAATCTATACAGATTTAAGGTCGTGTTCTGGATTTAATTGAAGTAACCTTTTGTACAATCTCGCTTTAATGAAGTGCAATGAAGTTAACTCCATGGGGGCCATTAATCTGAAACACTCCATTTAAAAACTACAAGGGGAGTTTTTAATAAACAGTGTGAACTAATGCCCATGTGGAAAGGTAATTGAGAGGGAACTGGTGTCTGGGCCAGATTGTTATTAAACCCTTATCACAGGTAAAGCTGAAACCCCCAAAGGCAAGCTGCCCTGTGATTTATAGTGACCCTTCTCATCCTAACTTTAAAGGAAAGGCTACGTTTAATAACGAAAAAATCCTGTGACTAAGCCATAAAATAACTGAGCAATTACTTAGAATAATTTATACAGTGCAATACACTGACCTTGCCTGAAGCATAAAATCTACAACATAACTTTGGCAATAAAACTGTGAACTACTAAAAGGACTAAAGGTTTTAACCATTTTTATTGGGTGGTGCCTAGGGAGACCATAAATACGTATTACACTCTAATCACAGAGCTTAAGAAAATTCATAATATTTTTAAAATCTAAAAATGGTTTTTCAGAGGGACCTTTGCTTGATTGACCCAGTTGCAAATCAAGAATTCCAATGCCCTCGCCTTTAAAGAATTACATGTGATTTCTACATTTTTTTCCACCCATGTAAATCCTGCCGCACTCTTTTTCAAGTCCCAGCCATCCTCTACAGAGGAATAACAGCAATAACTTTTCTGTAATATCTATTTAAATATTTACTCTCTTGAAATAGATCTATATAAACAATAGTAAGAACTGATGCTTTCTCCCCAGCCCATGCAGGCAAGGAGGCTTCTATTTCTGGATAAACAAGTAAAGCTCCACCACTCAGCAATCTACAATCAATGTTTCCACTTTCCACGGTCACGTTCAACAACCAAGTTCAGCTTTTACTCCAAACTAGGTTCTGAGCAGCACATAACCAACCATGGCATATCACTCTAGCTGCCTTCAATTTCTCAATCACCGTGGCTGAGCAAACACTTTTCTCTGAATGCCTTGAATTCATGAAATGATCCCAACAGACTATCTTTCAATTGGCTTCAAATTCCATGAAATCCAGTCCATTTCTCTGAGATTGGAATATCAGTACATCTCAACCCTGTCGAAACAAATGTTTGAGACAGCGCTTTCTCTTTTGATTGCAAAAACCCCATACACCTAAGGCTTGTCTTGTCGCACCCGCCTCCCATAAAGTGAGATAATCCAGCGCCTAGAACGAGAAAAGAAAATTGTTAAAAAAATGAATCTTAGGGCATCTTTATATGAACAAAACTGGTAGAGAAAAATCCCCTGAGCAAAAAGATTGCATGACATTTTTTTACTCCTTGAGCCAAAGGTATTAGAAAAATGCTGCTTCCAAGCAAAATGTATTTTAATGTGCAATGCATTGAAGCATTATTATTACCTTAAAAATATCTATCATCTTACTATGTCAGTGTTATTGTTCATAGCGTTAGTCACCATTGATTTGACTTAACTCAATGTAGCTCACTATACATAAAGAGACAGCGTAGCCCATTCTTGCGTCATCTGCAAAGTCTGGTGTGCTTCAATTCATTGTTATAGCCGCTGCACGTCTTCAGTGCCTTCCACCCTAGGCGGCTAATCTTCCAGCACGAGATAGGATGGTACTCGGCTGCAATCCATATGGTTTTCATTGGCTAACCTTCAGACAACGATTCTTCAAAGCTTTCTTCAGGGCCTGTCTAATTTAGAAGCTCCACAGAAATCGCTCTACTATGGGAGACTCTGCTGACACGTGAAACACTGGTGTCATAACTTCCAGCACCGCAGCAACACCTAAGCTACCAGAGGACCATAAACTGACAGACAGATCGTAGTGGGGGTATTAAAGAAGGATCTGTAAATATGGGCATAGGAAGAATTCTTTTACAAAATGAGTCCTGAGAAACCCAAGACATGAACTCAGCTTCGTTCATCAGTGATCATCGAAAGGGCACATGTGGTACCAAAAATGAAGGCTGGAGTACTTTAAAAAAGTGAGCACACACCTCCCTGATAAGATCGCTGAAGACAAATGGGTGCATAAGCAAATGTGGTGAAGAAAGTGGATGGTACCTGGCTATCAAAAGAGATAGCATCTGGAATCTTAAAGGCTTTAAAGTAAACAAGTGGCCATCTAGCCCAGAAGCAACAAAGCCCACATGGAAGAAGCACACCAGCCTGTGTGATCGTGAGGTGTCCATGGGATCAGGTATGAGGCATCGTCAGAACAAAGAATCATATCATTGAGAATGAGGCGAAATGGAGACCCAAAGTCTATCTGTAGGCAATTGGAGATCTCTTACAGAAGAGTAGTGGGGAGGACACGAGCCAGTCAGGGTGTGGTGTGACAATGATGAAACATACAACTTTCCTCTAGTTCCTAAATGCTTCTCCCCTCCCCCCCCCACCCCGCTACTATCATGATCCCAATTCTACCATACAAATCTAGCTAGACCGGAGGATGTACAGTGGTACAGATAGGAACTGGAAACACAGGGAAACCAGGACAGATGACCCCCTTTCAGGACCAGTGGTGAGAGTGGCGATACCTAGAGGGTGGAGTGAAGGTGGGATGCAAAGGGGGAACCAATTACAAGGATCAACATATAACCTCTTCCTGGGGGGATGGACAACAGAAAAGTGGGTGAAGGGAGATGTCAGACAGTGCAAGATATGACAAAATAATAATTTATCAACTATCAAGGGTTCAAGAGGAAGGGGGAGCAGGGAGGGAGGGGAAAATGAGGAGCTGATACTAGGGGCCTAAGTGGAAAGCAAATGTTTTGAGAATGATGAGGGCAATGAATTACAAGTGTGCTTTACACAATTATGTATATATGGATTGTGATATGAGTTGCATGAGCCCCTAATAAAATGATTTAAACATGAAAAAAAAGTGAGCACAGAGTCAAAGTTTAGAGCACGGAGCTTGTTGGGCCCTTTGGTTCATCCACAGAAAGTAGACAGAACTTTGGAGAAACAATATCGCCAAGAACAAGAGCCTAATTATCCATTTATCTCACAGTCAACAAAACCCCTAGATAAGCCCCATTGTCTCCAGAAACCTTTTGGAGATGGGGAAGAGTCGACCTTAGGAATGAGACTGATATGCCACACATCAGCTTTCAGTCCTTCATAAAACTCCACTAAACATTATGGGAGGACATTTTAAGGTTAAACCTACAAGGACAGAGAAAGTGAGAGACCAAAACCTCTGAGGCTGGAGAGGATGAAGACATGGTGACAGACATGGCAGGTTGAAGATAGAGCACTCCTCCGGCAGCAGTCACCAACTTGAAACCAGCAGATCTATTCCATTTCAAGGAATCATTGATAGCGGGTGAAGATGGAGTACAAATAAGAAGGAATGTTTAGAAACCTATTTAAAAGAAGATAAACTTCTAAATCCCCAACCTAACAAGGAAAAAAGAGGAAGTTTTCATCTTTGGAGAAGGTAAAATGGAATTGTTTAGAATGCCAACAAGAACGTAGGGTAGGATGCTGTATTGAAAACAAAAAGGTTTGGTGTTATCATGCTAGATCCTGAGACCACTGTTCTCTCATCCATCTTGTCTCTCTTTGATCATTGGCCAGCGAGGTCTTTAACCTCCACAGGAGATTAGAAATCTTTTCTCTGAAAAACCTGACTTTCCCAAGAAAAGAGACTAAAGTTATTGGCACAAAAGTCTCCCCCAAACAAGCCAATGTCAGATCACCCTACATTAAAATTCACCCTGGCAACTTTGTCCATGTGATCCATCAATGTCTTCTTTCTACTTTTAAACCTGACCAGACAGCGTAGAAAACCCCAGTTTGCCTGTGAACATAAAAGACCAAGAAAACTAATCAACCTGAAAAGGCAGGGAAGAGAACCTAGAAGTTCTGGTGGAGAAACTTCATCAAGAATATATACTCCTTCAAAACTGAAAATGACTCGCCTCAGAAAAATAAGAGAAAACAATGCAATGATAAAATAGGATGCTATTAAAGAATGAAGTAAAGCACATTCTTGAAATTTTCACAAATACAACACACACAAATTAAATAAATAGAAAATCCAAGAAATAAAGTTGCATTAACCTCGCAGGACATAGAACAAGTGTCTAAAAGACAGACACAAAAAGAAACGGCAAATCAGTCTAGGAGTGCTGCTATGGAGCTTAAGAGAGAGCTTCAGGAAAAAAAGAAAGGGAGGCATCTCTGCAGAATTGCTGTGGAAGGCTGCAGCCTTCAACTGTCCCTCATCCTCTGCAAGACCCGGAGAAGTCTGTTTCTTGCTGGATCAGAGGGCTGCAGCCTTCAACTGTCCCCCACCCTCCGCAAGACCCGGAGAAGTCCGTTTCTTGCTGGACCAGAGGGCTGCAGCCTTCAACACATTTTAAAATATCTCTTTCATTAAATACAGCTTGCAGTTTCCCATTTGAGTTTTACAGCTGAATCTTGATTAACATCCATGCATTCCTTAAGGAGCCCTATTGGTATTATGGTTACACAGTAGACTGCTAGTGGCAAGGTCAGCAGTTTGAAACCACCAGCCGGTTCTCTGAAGAAAGATGGGACTCTCTACTCCTGTAAAGAGTTACAGTTTCATGAACCCACAGGGGCAGTTCTACCCTGTCCTACAGGGTCTCTATGAGTCAGCCTGGACTTAATGTCAGTGAGTGACTGGTGTAGTAGATCAAGTGTCCAGCTGCTAACCACAAGGTCAGTGGTTCAATCCTATCAACCACTCTTTAGGAGAAAGAAGAGGCTATCTGCTATGGTGGGTTTACAGTCTTGGAAACTCAAAGGAGTCATTCTACTCTGTCCCATAGGGTATAAGGTAGAATCTACTTGGGGAGAAGGCATAAAGTGAGTGTACATTCTTTATCAGCAAACTCTTTGAGGTTATGCATCACCAAAACAAGGGAAAGGTGGGGGAAGGGGAAAAGAGCCACTGATACGGGAAGCAGAAAACCAATTGAGGGGGCAAAAGGAACCCCATGATGATGGTGACATGCAGAGCAGTGAGATGTTTTTATACAGCCTCGCTTGCCATGGTCTTGTGACTATGACAACATGATTGGGTGGCCCCATGTCAATAAGGTGTTTGTGATCCACAAAAGGTTCTAGACAGGTTGACAATAATTCAGATATGGGCAGGGAACCCCTGTGGGGGTATAACCAGGACAATAAGGTGTAAGGAACATTAAAAGGGGATTCGTCAGCTTTTGTCCTCCTGCTAGATTTAAAAGAGACACACTATCAAAAGAGAGAGGAGACACTACTACCACCAAGAAGGAAGGGCTGGAGGTGGAATGAGTCCTTTGACACTAGGGTTCATGCAGTACAAACCTCCTACACCCAAGAGTCACAAAGCAAACTATAAAACCAAAGACAGTGTGAGCTGGCAAGAAGCAGCAGCAGAGAACAGACATGGCAGTGACCGTGATAGCAGAATCGGGAGACCAAAATGAGACAGGACCGTAGACTTCGCCAGTCTGCTATAAGAGGTGGCTGCTGGGGACGCGTCACACCACAGCGTGAGAGAGCTGCGTACCTGCAAACAGAACTTGCTGGCTACGCAGGGTGTTTCTGGGTTCGGTGAAACTAAAGAGCTTTCTAACATTTTTCTGAGCAGGTCAGAGGCCAGACTAAGGGGACAAGGAGACAAGAAACAGAGACCTGCCTGTAGGAATGGCTGAGGAAGTTGTTCTGACCAAAGAATTGAGTCATTTCAATGTCTGAACTACAAAGGATTGCAGTTCCACCACTTGTCTGTTGGTTTGTCCTTCTGTGATGGCTTGTGTGCAGCAGTGATGCTGGATGCCATGTCACCGGTGTCCCCATGCCAGCAGGGTCACCCGAAGTCAACAGGTTTCAGTGGAGCTTCCCGACTAAGAGCAGACCAAAAAAGAAGGGCTCCACTCTCCTGTTCGTAAGGAGCAGCCGCTGGACACCTCATGCACAGCTTCGAAGCATTTCCCAACAGTGCAATCCTGAACAAAGGAAGCCAAAGAGCGTCGGAGACACTGCGGGCAGGTCGGTTCTGAGGGCCCGGGGGTCCAAGGACACTCAATGTGTGACTGAAGATGAGCTGACTTCTTGCAGGGGAGTTGACCTTGGCAGCATGAGTCAACTAAAGGCTGTGAGAGTGGAGGCTTCGGGATCTCCATTTGCTGAGGGGGCGTGACTCAGGTAAGGAGACACAGCTGCAAACATCTGCTCATGATCGCTACTTGAATGTGCAAGTACGAATTTATGGAAATCAGAAATGGTCAAAAACTAAATAGAACGTGTGAAGATCGATATTCTAGGCATAAGTGAGCCAAAATTGACAAGTATTGGCCATTTTGAATGAGAAAGTCATGTCATTATTTATGCCGGGACAAACACAAGCAAGAGGAATGGAAGTGTATTCACTGTCAGAAGGGGGAACCGATCGCAATGAACCACACCTAATCCCTGCCCCCCACCCCAGGGGATGAACAACAGAATCATGGGTGGAGGGAGATAGTGGTCCGTGTAAGATATGAAAACAATAATCATTTATCATTTATCAAGGGATCATGGGGAGGGGGATAAAAGAGGAGCTGATACCAAGGACTCAAAGAGACATGTTTAGAAATTGATGAAGGCAACATATGACAAATACATTTGATAAATTGATATATGGAATGTTATAAGAGCTGTGAGGACCCAAATAAAATGATTTAAAACAAACCAAAAAAAACGTATTCATTGTCAGAAAAGACCTTGCTGGAAGCATCATGAAGTACAATGCTATCTGTGATCAGATTATATCTATCCATTTTCAAGAAAATACAATCAATACAACTATTATTCAAATTTATGCACCAACCACAAAAGCTAATGATGAAGAAATTGAAGAATTCTACTAAGGACATCAGTCTGAAATTGATCAAACATGCCATAAAGATGCATTAATTGGTGGCTAGACTGTAAAACATGGAAACCAAGAGGAAGTAACAGTTGGAAAAACTGGATTGCAAAACCAATGACTTGGTCAGAGCAAATAACTTTTCAACAACACAAAAGGCAACTGCACACATGGACTTTGCCAGATGTAATATACAGAAATCAAATTGCCTGCATCTGTGGGAAAACATGATGGACACACAGCTAAAACCAGACCAGGGGCCCACGGTGGAACAGACACTCAATTGTTCACATATAAGTTCAGGATAAAGCTGAGAAAAATGAACCCAAGTCCACAGGAGCCAACACACGACCTTGAATCTATCCAACGTGAATTTCATGAGCATCTCAAGTACAGATTTGACAGATTGAGCACTAATGAAAGAACATCTGAGGAGCGGAGGAAGGACATCAAGACCACCATTCTTTTTTTTAACATTTTATTAAGGACTCGTACAACTCTTATCACAATCCATACATACATCAATTGTATAAAGCACATCTGTACATTCTTTGCCCTCATCATTTTCAAAGCATTTGCTCTCCACTTAAGCCTTTGAAGACTACCATTCATGAAGAAAGCAAAAGTCTTTTAAAAGACAAGAAGGAAAGAAAAGATCAAAATGGATGTTCGAACAGACTATGAAACTTGCGGTTAATCATAGAGTAACTAAATCAAATGGTAGAAAGGAAGACAAGGAGCTGGAATTTTTTTTCAAAGGGAAGCTTGAGAAAACAAAGACACATATAACAAAATGTGCAAGAACCTAGAATTAGAAAAACAAAAGGGAAGAACACACTCAGCATATCTGAAACTGAAAGACGTCAAGAAAAAATTTAAGCCTTGAATTGAAATTTTGAAAAATTTTAGAGGCAAATACTGAAGGATGCAAGGAGCATTCAGAGAAGATGGAAAGAATATGCCATCACTCTACCAGAAATAACTAATCACTCGTCCACCATGTCAGGAGGTGGCAAATGAGCAAGAATGAACGATGCTGAAGGAAGAAGTTCAAGCTGCTTTGAATGCAATAGCCAAAAGCAAGGCTCCTAAATGGATGGAATGCCCATCGAAATGGGTCAAAAAACTGAAGAAGTACTGGAAGCACTCACTCAGATTCAAGACTGGAAGATCAAGATTAACAACCTGCAATATGCAGATGCCATAACCTTGCATGCTGAAAGTGAGGTGAGATTGATGATGAAGATCAAGGATTGTAGCCTTCAGTATGTAAAGAAAGGCCAAAACACTCACAACTGGGCTAATAGGCAATATCATGAAGAAAAAATTGACATTGTCAAGGATTTTGTCTTTCTTGGCTCCGCAATCAATGCTCATGGAAGCAGCAGTCAAGAGACCGAAAGATGCATTTCATTAGGTTGCCGCAAAGACCTCCTGAGAGTATTAAAGAGCAAGGATGTTTCTTTGAGGACTGAGGTATGGCTGACCCAAGCCATGGTATCCTCCATTGTATCATATGCATGTGACAGTTGAACCTTGAATAAGGAAGACCATAGAAGAATCTATGCATTGGAATTGTGGTGCTGGAGAAGAAAATGCAAAGTGCCATAGACTGCTCAAAGGATAACCCAATCAGTATTGGAAGGAGTAAGATTAGAGTGCTCCTTAGAGGCAAGGACGGCAAGCTATTGTCTTACATCCTTTATATATGTTGTCAGGAAAGACCAGTCCTTAGAGCAGGACATCATATTTGGTAAAGTGGAGGGCCAGTGAGAAAGAGGAAGGCCCTGGACGAGATGTACTGACACGCTGGCCACATCAGGGATTCAGGCAGAGTAACAGTCGTGAGGATGGCACAGAACTGACCGTGCAACTTTGTTCTGTTGTGCATAGGGTCCCTAAGGGTTGAAGCCAACTCGATGGCACCTAACACAACAACAGCAAGTTCTAGCTTCCCTAATGAACCCCATAATCAGGAGTACTGTCTATGAAAACTCTAATCCCAAGGAGGAATAGGGTTCAGATTGCAACAATTTCGTAGGAGGTATATCCATCCACTGTTGTCAATAAGTGATCTGCTATAAATATGGAGTAGGACACTTTCACTAGGGTTCATGTCCTGCTTTAAGTTTGGCTTGTAGGGGGCTCCAAGTCTGTGATCACCATAACAATGGAGCAGTAGGGTCTCCAATACATCAGCAGGGATAGAAACCCTACTCTGAGCTGACCTCAGACCTCAGCACTCAGGCTCTGCCTCCTTGCTTCTCCAGCCTTGATCTCTGTTCACTAGACAGTCAAGGTCCCAGATTCTTACACCATGCTTTAAGTTTCCATCTGTCCAATAATCTTACTTTTTCTCACCTCTACTCAACTGATTCCTGGACTTGCTATAACTTGCCTGAACATCAATCTATTTCATATACATGGACTTTTCTACTCTTCTTTACACAGACCAAAGAGTTTTCTTTTGCTTCACAGTTGCCAAAGTATTTTTTCCTTGCAACCTCTATAGCTAAAAAGATAGATTTCTGCATTTCTGTGAGCAAATACAAATAAATGTCTTAAGAAAAATTTGATCTTCAAGTGTTCAAGTTAGTTTTACTAAAAAAATATAATTTTGCCATTAAAAAATCTTTAGGACTTCTCAAAGGCTCATTGGACATTAAATAGTCCTTAGAAAACTAGCTGCTGTGTAAATTAATCAAAATTATATATCTTTAATGTCCCTTAAAACACACAGCATTTTATATTTGTAGGACCATGGAAACTTCCGAGCCATCAGAGTCAGGGGAGGAGAAATTAGGAAAAAATGAAAAGGACAGGAGCTGAGAAGTAGATAAAGATCAATTTATGAACACAGAAGGATGTGGGAAGGGAATGGAATCATTGAATGGGAAAGACACAAATCAACGGGGAAAGAGAACACAAAGAGCCTAGAAATGGTGGCAGCAGGCAATAAGGAAACATAACCAGCAAGAGGACCTTGGTGAACCACCATCCCAGCCCCACCCCCCACCAACAAACACACACCCATACACACAATCTCCCTTTGCCTCTTTCCAAACTTCGCCTTTCAGCCAGTGTGCCCTCGATGAGCAAATAGATATAGTGAGAACGATGCGAGCCTGAAACTCAGATAACCCAAATGCCACTCCCTGTTCTGTGAATGACTAGTTGCATGTGCTTTTGGCAAATTGCTTAAACTTTATTAGTAAATAATAGACTTAATGATCATGAGAGCACTGGGCATCAGTGGACCTAGAAAGAAGAAAAAGGAAACAAAGTGCAAGGACTGACTAATGAAGTGTATCTAGCTCACTCCCTGGTCTACGAACACCTCAGATGGAACCCAGTGACTCACTCACCACATTCAGTCAATGCTGGCTCCTAGTGACTGTAAGCACCGGATAGCCCCTGTGGGTCTCCGAGGCTGTAACTCTATATGGGAGGAGAAAGCCTCATCCTTCTCCTGGAGAGTTACTGGTGGTTTCAACTGTTAATCTTGTGTTCAGCAGCCCAATTCATAACCCACAAGCCACCAGGGCACGGCCACTAGAAATGAAGTTAACATTTCTGTTTCCGTTTGGAATAGTCAGTTGATGCCCAAACTGAGTCAGTCTGAGAAGACTGCCTACAACTCTCCTCCAAAATGTTGAAGTGACGGCGGGTGGCGGAGGTCCTATGTATCTGTCCTTGACCCAAGGTCATCTGAACTGTTTTCACAGATACCCCTACAGTCTTCCTTAAGGGCCTTCCGTCCAGGCCCCAACCACTCCTGGACATTCCCTGCTGTTTTAGCGGTGATGTGGGTGATGATTGCTATTGATGATGATAAGCCAGAAGGGGATGAGTTCCTAACAGGAACTACCATTGCAATCAGTCATGTTCACGTGGAAGGAAAGAGGAGGAGAACCAGAAATAGAGAAGGAAAGTAAGAAATCAGGAGAAGGGGAGAAATACGATGATCCTGTCGCTGTGTTCGTTTTTTGTTCTTTTCTTTCTTTCAACAAGTATTTATGAAATACCTTATTATTATTATTAGCTATTGTCAAGTCAACCCCAACTCATGAAAACCTTATGGACAGCAAAATCAAACATTGCCCAGTCCTGCGTCATCCTCATAATTGCAAGTCTGTTCAAGTTCATCCCTGGGACAATGGTGACAATCCACATCATTGAGGGTGTCCCACATCTCCATTGGCCTTCTGCTTCACCAAACACGATGTCCTCCTCTATCTGTTGATCCCCTTTGATGACCTGCCCACAGCAAGCCAGTTGGACAGTGTCCTGATGTGATACACAGTGTTTTCATTGACTAATCTTTGGAAGCAGACTGTCAGATCTCTTTTCCTAGTGTGTCTCAACCTAGAAGTTTCACGAAAACCTGAGTGATGCTGTTGGTATTTGAAATACTGGCCATATTTCCCAACATCAATCACAGCGGTCCACAAGTCATCACAGCATGACAAACTGCCAGACAAGTGGTGGATTAGATGCCTCCTACTGATCTTGCAACAGAGGCATCAAGGCGAGCAGGATCCCTCTATGTAAACATGGACATTACAGTGTAATAACATTGCAAATTACTACATGGCCATGGAAATCATCACATTTGCAGTATTTAAATGTTGCTCTGGTTAGAATACAAATGAATTCTATGAGAAAAGAATGTGGAAGGGTGGAGGGACAGTTACAGGGCATTATGGAAAACAAGGCAAGAAATGAGGATGACCTGGGTTAGTGTGGCATAGGCACATCAGGAGAAGAGTGGGAAGACAGGCCGGACTTGATGCTGAAGGACGTGTGAGAGAACAGTGCACAGTGTTCAGATGGGCCTTCTGAGTGGGTGGTGATTTCACTGACTGAGAGAGGAGACCCAAGAAGAGAATGCTCTCAACTCACTCTCATGGAGTCAATGCTGACTGACAGCGACCCCCTGTGGGTTTCTGACACTGTAACTGCTTACAGGAGTAGAAAGTCCAATCCCTCTCCCTCAGAGCTGCTGTTGGTTTTGAACTACCGACCATGTGGATAGCCCAATGCATAGGTCTAGGATATTTGCATTGCCTTGTAGATATATGGGCTGTGTGGGGGGGAGAAGGTGGCTCACTGTCAACTAACCAGTGGACAAGTAAGCATATGAGACTGTTGCCATCCATGGGGAAAGAGGCTGTTGAGAAACAGAATTGCTGGGCAACTCCGAAGGCTCAGATTCAGTTGGAGCCCATAACAGTGGCCCTCATCTTTGAGGTAGTGCATATTACCCCTTTTAATCCCTCAATTCTACTCTCGTTGTTAGAGAAGACAAGCAAAGCTCAAAAAGGTCAAACAATTTTCCTAAATTCTCATATATCTGGTGCAGATCAGTCTTCAAACTTGAGGTTAAGGCTTTACTGTCCTCAGTTAAGTGTGAGCTGTTTCCCTTCCCAGGGGAATCGCCCTGCGGACAGAAATGTAATGATAAGGAATGAGAGTCCTCCCTTCAGGATATCAGAGTCTAGTGGGAGGAGAAGGTCATATAAACAGCCATTAAAATCGTGATGTCCTCAAGATTAAATATGAGAGGCGTAAAGGGTGCAATAACATAGATGAGGGACAGTTTAAGAAACAGAGAGAAAACAACAGCTCGGGGGAGTATTTGAATTGACTTTCAAGGACAGGACAGAGGGGCTCAAATAGGATGTGTCCCCATATTACAAGGGAGGTGAAAAGGCTAAAGCAGTCCACTCCCGCCACTGAAGCAAGTGTCCTTCCACTAACGGGCCAGACCCTTGACTGTAAGAGCAAGCAGACCCACTGGAAGCCAGTTTCAGTGTGGAACGCGGGCCATCACCTTGCTCATTTGTGATCACATGTATATGTCACCGATCCCAATCACTAATCTGCTAATGTCACGGCCTGACTCTTCCTGTTTGCCACACAGCCCTGGCTCCCCCAACAGCAGGAGCTGCTACAATATGAAGACGGTGTCTCCTTTCCCCTGGAACGTGGTCATCATTCACCCTGAGAGAAGAACAACCTCTCGTTTCACGTTGAAGTTCTCCCAGATGCCTGGAGGACCCACTCATGATTTACTGCCATGTGAACCTTCCCCCCCGACCCCCACCCCCCGCCTTGTTCATTCCGGAATGTCTGAATGGCGATAGGTTAGAAGTCTGCATGGAGTGAACTAAATAAATAGTTCCATGTTATTTCAAGGAGACGCTTCTCGTTTTTAGGGTGCTCTTTCAGGGATAAACTTTGTGTTGTTGTTCTTTCTATAGAAAATAAAAGTTGTCTCGAGGAAATTCGGTTGGTCAATACATGATTCATAGATACCATCATTAAGAAAAAATTGACTCAGAAACACTGGTGTTTTCACCTTCTTCTGATTTGCTGTTAACGTCCCCCACCGCATCCCACCAGTTTTGAGTGTTGCAAACAAGTTCATCTCTTCTAATAAACTGCCTGTGTGGCATGTTCTTGCTTAGGTGGTTCCCCGCTGCTTTTGTGGCTCATCTGACCCCCTTCATCTCTTCACAGTAATATCCAGCAATGGCCTCACACTGGTTTCCTCAGCTCTATGCACGAACTCGCTGATCAGGAGCAGAATTTTCTTACAGACTCCCAACTTTTACCTTTATACTCAAGTATGAATGCCAAGCTCATGGTCAGCTCTCAGCCTCAGCATCTTCATTCAAACACTCAATGACATACATTGGCATAGGAGTTACATGCTGAGCTACTGACCAAAATAAGGTTGCCAAACAGTTTGCAACAACCCACAGTCCGGGGGAGAAAGAAGAGACTTTCTACTTCTGTAAAGAATGTCAGTCCTAGGAGGCAAAGGGAATTTATGGAGGTCTAAATATAGGCATGTACATATGAAAATGTATTTATATATGATAATAGGAAAATAGATTTATGTGCGTATATTTATAGGTTTAGCATTAATGTAGCAGATGGACATTGGGCCTCTACTCAAGTGCTCCCTCCATGCAAGAACACTTTGTTCTAATAACCCAGCATCCATGATATTCACTTTCCCAACATGCTTGCTGAAGACAAAATGGGTGCATACGCAAATGTGGTGAAAAAAGTTGATACCCAGCTATCAAAATATATAGTGTCTGGGGTCTTAAAGGCTTGAAGATAAACAAGCAGCCCTCTAGCTGGGACGCAACAAACTCTACATGGTAGAAGCACACCAGACTGTGTGATCATGAGGTTACGATGGAATCAGGTATCAGGCATCAAAGATCCAGAACGAAAACTCATATCATTGTGAATAAGGAAGAGTGCAGAGTGGAGACCCAAAGTCGATCTGTAGGCAACTGGACATCTCCTTACAGAAGGGTCACAAGGAGAAGATGAGCCATTCAGGGTACAGTATAGCACCAATGAAACATACAACTTTCCTCTAGTTCTTCAATGCTTCCTTTCTCCCTTCCCCCCCTAAATATGACCCAAATTCTACCTTACAAATCTGGCTATACCAGAGCATGTGCACGGGTACAGATAAGAGCTGGAAATACAGGGAATCCAGGACAGAAAGTAAGGGGAAGGTGGGGGAAGCAAGGGTGGTGACCCAATCACCCAGGGGATGGAAAACAGAAAAGCGGGTGAAGGAAGACATCAGTCAGTGTAAGACATGAAAAAATAATAATAATCTATAAATGCTCAAGGGTTCCATGAGGGAGGGAGGGTGGGAAAGGGAGGGGAACAAATGAGGACCTGATACCAAGGGCTCAACTAGAGAGAAAATGTTTTGAAAATGATGAAGGCAACACATGTACAAATGTGCTTGACACAATGGATGGATGGATGGTGATGAGTTGTACAAACCCCCAATAAAATGATTAATTAAAATAAACTTTTTTTAATGACCAAAAAGCATCAGTCTCAGAAGCCCTGCTATCTTATCATATAGGGCCACTATGAGTCAGAATTGACTCAAGGACAAATGAGTCTGGGTTTTGTTTGGGTGTGGGCCGGGAAAAGGCAAGGACTCCCATATATTTCTGTCAAGGTCCATGCACTGAGTAGCCTGTATCTCCAATAGAGCAAAGGGGGCATCTAGCTAATATTAGCCAGGTAGGACACATGCAAAGCAACACTGAGCAGGTGTTGTTAAATGCATGGTGGGTGTGATAGGGCATAGGATTGGCTACAAGGATGGTGAGGACCACGCAGTGTTTCATTCTGTTGTGCAGAGTCACAAGCTGTCAGAACCAACAGGGTGGCACCGAACAACAACAAAAATGCCAGTAAGTGCGCTAAACAGCAGCATAGGTAAGTCCACATTCAGGAGCTAAGGGGAATTTATATTGGAATTTTCTTTATCCTCTTCTCTGCCCTAGTGGATGCGCTTTTCAGTATCGGAGTCGACTCCTACCTCATCCATGCAGTTTTCCTCCAACACATCTGTCCCCAGGGACCTCTCTATTCTCATAATTTATCTCACACCCTAAGTCCAGGGATTAACTCTGAACGATAGACCATCTTACACTCCCCAAATCCCTCCATGGCGGTTGCCCAATTGTATTGTTCACTTCAAGAACAGTTCTTTTGCTACAGCATGCTATCTGGCATAGTGGGTAATTCCTGAAGACAAGAGTATTTTGTCTAAATGTACAGGCAACTGTGCCCAGTTCATAAAAGATTGGGTTTCAGTCATTTGTAAAAGAGTCATGCAAACACTAACAGAGTTTTGGTTTTTTTGGGGTTTTTTTGGTTTTTTTTGTTGTTGTTGTTTTTGCTGTTTCATTTTTACTGGAAAACTTAGACTGCATATGTTTCCAAAAAAAAGGATCTTCAATGGACTTGGTTCTGTATTTGGTTTTGAATAACTCCATTCATTCATTCAATCTCTTGACAACTGTATTTTCAGGACCTGTGATTACCAGGGGTGCATATCGCTCTCACAAGGTAGATAAAATGACCTGCTTTGAAGAGCTTCTGTCTCAAGATTCTCCAAGAGGATCACCACGCTGAGCCATCACCTTCAAGGACTTCCTGGTGCCCTGAGGAGCTGAGTTGGATCCATGGCCTATAGCAGATCATTTTAAGAATGTCTAAGTTTAGAATATCTGTTTGTAGTTGCTTGCAGAGTTGATTCCCTTGCTTACGAAGTCTCTGGTACGACATGTAATGTGAGCCTCCACAGGCCAGCACCAGCAGGGACCACAAAGAGCCGGGTGAGTGCAGAGGCCGCAAGTGGAAACGTGGCTCACCACACCATATTCTTACTGCCCAGCATTGCCCACGATGTGCCCCAAAGCAAAAGGAGAGCTAGCGATGTCCACAGCACCTCATGCCTCTTTGTCCATAGAAATAGCTCGCTGTGGCCCCTATTGTTGGGTAGCACCCTCATTTATAAGTCATTCAGAGCATTTCCATCCTCTCCACGAGAAAAGGAGCCAGACACCAAGAGAATTCACCAAGGACATTAGCCACGGCTCTCTGTTTCCCTTTCCGCTCTCCACGGCTCCGTCCACTTCTCTAAGAAGTAAGAAAATTCCCTGGGCTGTCCACTTCAGCCATCATGCTCAACTACTCCCCACCCAAACTTAGGAGAGGTGGGCTGGCTGAGGAGAAAGAACATAAATATTTCTTCACCTTATCAAATCCCAATACTCTGTGGCTTAACCAAACACAGGATTTCAAATGCAGCTGAGACAAAGCACAGAAGCGGCACGATTCATGTATGGGCAAACAGCTAAAATCACGTCCCAACATAGGCACAGAGAGCGCTGCTATTGTCAGTATATACAGCAACACAAAAGATCCTGGCACATGCTACAGCATGGGTGAACTTTCGAAACAGAATGCTAAGTAAAGGAAATCAATCCGAACTATCTAGAATAAATACCTGTACTGAGACAAAAGTTCATCAGTGGCTACCAGAAGTGGCTGGGAGTGGGAATAAGAGAGTCACTGCTTAGGGGACACTAAGATTTTTTTAAGAGTGATTTTTTTTCATTGGAAACAAATAAGAATAACAAACATAATTAATGTCACTGAATTATACATGTAAAAAGGGTTAAATGGGAAATGCTTTTTGTATGTCTAGCTAAAATTCATACATATATGGCTATATGCCTGCGAGGTTCCTGGTGCACAAGATTCTGTACATCAGTCAGTTCTGCACTGTCATGCGAAGGGGTCAGAGCTGCAGAGAAGTCTTGACAAACGGTTCCATTGACCTCACAGTACATTTTGTGTTTCTCCGCAGAAATGTTTAATGTCTGCAATTATGTGGCGGCCGCAGGAGAGCTTCAGAGCACTGCGCAACTGCAGGCATTAGAAAGAAGTCGGAAAACTGGGGCTTTACTGCCCTCCGCTGGACACACTGGAGAAGGACAGACCCTGCGATCTATGCAAGCTGAGCTGCACTGTCTATAGCTAGATAGGTAACTGGGGACACGGAAAATGATCTATCCTTTCTGAATATACAATGTTTAAACCACATCAAGTATATTTAAGTGGCCCTGTGGTCACAATACACAATGCAAGCTTCACAAAACTAAATATTATCAAAACCAAGGATTTTAATATTGTATAATTGTTACTTTTTAAAATCATTTTATTGGGGGCTCTTACTGCTCTTATCACAATCCATCCATTGTGTCAAGCATATTTGTACATATGTTGCCATCATCATTTTCAAAACAGTTTATTTCTACTTGAGCCCTTGGGATCAGCTCATTTTCCCTTCTACCCCACCCTCGCTCCCTCATAAACCCTTGATAATTTATAAATTATTATTTTTAATTGTTACTTTTAAGGGGTTCTTACATCATTTCAGACACAATTTTTGTCAGTGTGGACAACATCAGTTGACATTTATTTATTATATTATACATTTACCACCACATGTCAAAAGAGATGAAGGTGCCAATATTAACAAGGCAAGTATCGCTTCTGTTTGACAAGTCGTCAACATTTATAAGCCATTAAGAACATGTATGTATACACATTCTTTGCGTCTTTGTCTGTATACTATTCTGTTTCCACCCTTACCACCATAGTGCATTTTGTTATCTACAGTTTTCTGTTGGGTCTCCCAGCTGTGAAGTGCAGGAGGTGGATGCATAATAAAAAGAGGTACAAGGGGATATAGGAAGCATGGGGGGGCGGTGATAGGAAGGACAAGGGGATTTCAGGAGTAACTAATTAAGAATGGGAGGGGGAGGGAGCACTAGAAAGAATGGATCATAATCCCATAAATCATCTTAGAGGCAATTTAACCATGGGGAGGGTGCTGTTACATTGATGGGGATGGAGGTGATTGTACAATCCTCCTTGTAATGAGTGAATTATTGAATGATAAGATATGTAAATTACTTTCCAACAAAACTTTGCTGGTTTTAGATTTTATTGTCTTTATGGAAAACAACACCTTCTTAAAACGCTGTCTTTAAACATCCTTTTGGAAATCATTGCATATCTGTCATTATGCCGATTCTACAACCAAAGACTAGACATGGCAGGAAGCAGTCTTCTGGCTTCGACAGTAGAAAAATGAATCTAGCCAACTGCAGCCACAATGATGCCCATATAAACATAAGCTACGGCTGCCTGCTTTCACCCAAACCCCAATCATTTGGAAGATGAGGCAAGCAGTGTTTGTTGCGACACCTCTTATCAAATAATCAATATACATCTGAGAATGAAATCACAAAGCACCCGAATCCACAAGTCCATGTGTGACGTCCACAGGGTCTAGTTCTGCGCTCTTGTGTTCAAGGAGCCGAGCGGCGGAGATGGCTTGGTGAAAGATTCCATTGACCTGAAGCACTTCCTCATGTACACCTTGCACTCCATCTCACAGGGTAACAGCCTATCTCAGACACACATACCAAATGGACGGAGAGTATTCACCCCACATCTTAGGCTCCAGAGACGGGACCTTACCTCTGCGTTAGACTTGTTCTTGACATGAAATGAAGCAAACTGGAGAAAGGAAAGACTGTAAGCGCTTTGCTCTTGGCATTTCCATGGGCTTATTTGTGTCCCGGGACAATTCATAGCCTTCCCAGGCATCAGGATGTGTGATGGGGAGGACACAAGTCCCACTCCTTCCTCATTTGGGAGGGATTTAAATGAATGGTTTTAGCTCACATATTCCTGGTACTGAAATCATCTTTAAACCTCAAACCCAAAATATTCCCTGAAGGCTTCTTAAAATCAAGCAGTAATTTGGTTTAACTACTAAAAAGTGAGGAGAGCATAGTGTTCTTTTAAGATCTGTATGGAATCAAATGGACAAATGGACAGCTCAGAAGAGTAGATAGAAAACTTACAGGGTGGTGAGTTTGGGTGAATGGGGGATGAAAAATTCCATAAATGGAAAATAAATAAGTGTATAGCTGGAAAAATGTAATCACTATCACTGGATTGAGCATGTAGAAGTTACTGACTTTGTGTTACAGTCAGCTGTGGATAGTCTCAACATCAAAAATAATTTTACTTAATTATTATAAAACAATAGTTTGGTTTAAGAGGCTCTTTGAATTGGGTCAAGAAAAAAAAATTATTTTAAAAGCAGCCAGAGCGGGTTGAAAAACCAACCACAGCACCTTGCCAGCTGCATACTCTCATAACAAACGCCGGTGCCCCCAGAATTAGCCTGGCCTAGCATGGGAAAGTTGGACAATGAATAAGGAAGACCAAAGAAGAATCGAAGCATTTGAATTATGCCGCTGAAGAATGGCGACAGTCAGGTGAGCTGCCAGAAGAACAAGCAAATCTCCCTGGAAGAAGTGCAGCCAGTGAGCTCCTTCCAAGTGAGCACATCCCCCCTCACACACTGGACCTGGGATTAGGAGACAAGAGTCCGGGGAAGGGCATCGTGCTGGGAAAAGTAGAAGTCCGGAAAAAAGAGGAAGACTCTCCAGGAGACAGGCTGACACTGCGCTGACAACGAGGCTGGGGCAGGGCCAGGCAGCGTGTCAGTCCGCTAGGTTGCTGTGAGTCATGCCAACCCTGCGGGACCGATGGACAACGTGGTAAATCCTTCCCTTGGATCTGCCTAATTACCCAGAAACAGTCCGCGTTCTCCGCGTTCTCCAGCTCTCTGAAGAGTTCGAGTCTCTCTGGGAAGGAGAACTAGACTCTTCTAAGAGTCACTCCCAACGAGGGACCCCCACGGCAAACCTGTGACACCGTCTGCCCTCGTTCCCCCGCCCCGCCATCCACCCACCTTTGGCATTGGTACGAACGATTCCCCCAGCCACGTTGGGAGTGGCCTTGGACCTCATGGGATCCTTCCAGAGTCCATTATTACATCACAAAGCCCCGCCTAAGACCTAAGCTGCAATCTCACCGCCATGGAGTCCTGGCCAGCATTGAGCGCCCTCAGCCCCCCACCTCCCTCAATATATTACAAAAATCCGTCGCTGTAAACCTACCTGCCTCTCAGGAATGAATGCACATAGCACCTTGTTCGATCTCATTAGACTGGAAGGGAGCTTTGATCTGTCTCCAGGCTTAATAACCACTGACCTAGCCTGTGTCATTCAGGCTCTCCCCTCCACCTCCACCTCCCTCAGATTGTGCCTGTTTCCTAATTACTCACTGTGGTGTGTTTGTTTTTTTTTCTTGGACGATTAGGTTAGCAGAATCCCTGCCTGGAGAATGATTTTGGATTTGCTAGTGCTGGCTTATGTACTTGCCAAAGCCATGGTAGCAGCACCGGGCATTTTTGCATTAGAACACAAATGATGACCACTGCGTCTCGGGTGTCCTACATGCGCAGAGCTACAATTATGAGTGAAGATGAATGCCTTTCAGAGGCCCTCACAATATTTTCTGTCGCATCTTGTATCCGTCCATGCGCTTTCAGAGCCAGTGGCAATAAAATGTATGACTGTCTTTCAGAATATTGACTTGCCAATATAGCACTGCATAAACACAGCATTTTCAAAGACTAACCAAACATACATCCAGGAGACATATTCTACCTCACAGAACAATACATAAACACAAATATAAATGTGCCCTTTAGCTACCTGAGTTAATATACAAATATATATTAAGCATGTTTTTTCCTTACTTAAATTAAAAGATCCGAAGTCAGCCCTGCTGGAGAGGATCATAAACACCCTAGCCACCCTGCTGCATGACTCACAGCTCCATGGAGTGTGTGTGTGTGTGTGTGTGTGTGTGTGTGTGTGTGTGTGTGTGTGTTAACTGCATGAGTCAAGACTGGTTTTCAAGCCTCTGTTAATTACTCAAAGTAGGAAAACAGAGTGGCCAATCTAAGTCGTTTAGAAAAAGAGACATAATAGCCCCTGATGTCTTCAAGGTCTATCTGAAGACCACCTTTGAGGGGAGGCCCTTTTATAACATAGCTACTCAGGCCCTTTATGGATGAGCTCCCAGGGAAGACTTTTCATATGTCAAATTGCGCAGCCAAAGTGCAACATCGGTGCACACACATCTCGTAATCGTTTCTGGTCTCTTCTGTGTAGCCCTGCATGTCAGTAAGATGAACTTCTTACTTCTAAGGAGAACTTCAATGGCACAGTTAAGCATTCGGCTACCAGCCAAAAGTGGGGAGTTTGAACCCACCAGAGGTGCCTACGAATACAGACCCCATACTCTACTTCCAAAAGGCCACAGCATTGAAAACCATAGCAAGCAGTTCTATGCCGCACAGAGAGTCAAGTGTCAGAATCGACTCCTTGCCAAAGAACAGCAGCAACACGAGGTAGATAAGGATGCTTTGGGTTGTGTGGTTACAGGCCCAAACTCTCCACCTGTGAGAAAGAAAGAAAACCTGGGAGATGAGCTGTAACATGAAGTCCAGATGTTTCACTAAGCTCTGACTTTCAAGTAAGCTCTTTGACTGAGATGGAGTCCCGGTGGCAGAGTGATTACACATCAGGCTGCTAACTGCAAGGTCAGCAGTTCAAAACCACCAGCCACTCTGCCAGAGAAAAATGAGGTGGCTTTCTACTCTGATAAACAGTTATAGTCTCCTATGCCCACAAGGGCAGTTTGATCCTGACCTACAGGGTCACTGTGAGTTGGAATTGACTCGATGAAGTGAGTTTGCTTGAAATAACAGTACATATCATATTGATTGAGTTGATTAAATGCTATCTACTTTAAAAATTCCACCACTCTCTATCAACTTGCTGTACAGTGTAGGCTTCCATGTTGCTGTGATTCCGGAAGCTATGCCACCAGTATTTCAAATATGAGCAGGGTCACCCATGGTGGACGAGTTTGCATAGAGCCTGGTAATCTGCTTCTAAAAAGAACTGGCCAGAGAAAACCTCATGAATAACAGTGTGATTTGTTAAGGGCCATTGAGTGGTTTTAACTCACAGCAACTGTATGTGCAGCCAAATGAAACACTTCCCTGCCCCATGCCATCATGCGGATCCATGCCATATTTGAACTCACTGTTGGAGCCACTGGGTCAATCAACTCATTTTCCTCTTAACAGACCTTCTCTGTTGTTGCCACACCTGATGCCCATCGCCAAGGACCGGTGACTGAGCATGCAGTGCTCACTATTCTTCCCCAACCCCGTGATTCAAAGGCTATAATTGTTATCCACTGTCCAGTTTTTGCATGCCTCTGAAGCCACTGAACATATCATGACTTGGGTCCTCAGAGTGACATCTTTGCTCTTAACCTCTGACAGAAGCCTTTTGCAGTATATTTGTCTGACTCACTATGTTGTTTGATATCTTGACTGCTTTCGTGAATTTTGATTGTGCATCTAAGTAAAATAAAATCCTCAACAAATTCAATCTTTTCTCTTTTATCATGATGTTATTTATTGGCCCGATATGGGGTTCTTGCTTTCTTTATGTAAAGGTACAGCCCGTTCTGGTGGCATTGGGCTTTGATCTTCAACAGTATGTGCTCCAAGTCCCCTTTGTCTTTAGCAAACACGGTTGAATTGTCTGCATATCAGGGCTTGTTAGTCTTCCTCTGACCCAGATGCTCTATCCTTTTGGATACAGTCTGACTTCTTGAATTATTTGTTCAGCATGCAAGTAAGTGTGGAATAAGGATATAACCCTCAGACACATCTTTCCTATTGCTTCTTGGTGTATATACAGACTAAAACACTATGGAATAGCAAGTAAAAAACTTATTGTCTATATAGAACGTCCAATCCCTGGAGAAGTAAATCATGGTTGGTAAAGTCGAGGGTCTGTGAAAATGAGGAAAATAACAGTGACTGCAACCATGGATTCAAAAATACCTCATAAAGTGAGAACAGCACAGGACTGTGGAATATTCTCATCTGGATTACATGGGGTCATTATGCATCAGAACCAACCTTTTGTCAACTAACACCAGCAAGAAGAGCTGTCAATAATTTATATAAGATGTATGTGTATATAGGTGTGCTTGTCTTAAAGGAATTGTGCATAGACCTTTCCCCTGGGAGATAACAAAACTATGTGCAATATATATGAATACATAGATGCATGCGTATGGGTGTCTTAAAGACATTGTAAATATATCCTTCCCCCAGAGAGTCTTTATAGAAGTCACTCTGAGCCTAGTGAAAATGAATTCATTTGTGGGCTACTCTCTATAGGTTTAGAAACAGGGATCATCAGAGTTAAGGACCTAGATTTCTGTATATGTAATTCCAAATTAGCTTATTTTACCGAGCCATTTTGGAGATGGTTAGGGCCACGTTCCTTCGTAGGAGAGCAACGAAAGTGTGCGCTTCTCAGCCGTTATACGAGGGCCTGAGAAAGCAAACGATTTGGGAAACTGCAGGATTCACCTGACAAAGGTCAGTCCCAGAGGGCTTAATAATTTGTCCTTGAAAACAAAGAAAGGAAGGAACAAAGAGATCTGTGAGGAAATTCCATCATGCCACATATTTCCTTCACGGAGCAGCTGGGAATCAAACTCCCACGGGTGGTGGACGTGACAGAGAAATTCTCTTGGTTGCAGGCCCATCAGGATTTGTTACAAATGTGTTTTCAGTCAGTTAGAGGCTGTAAATGTCACACCTTTGACCTTGAGATGAGAGCACAAGAAGGTCCTGAGGCCCAAAGCCTCTGTAAGGGCAGGAATAAACTGACATTTACAGCGGCAGCAGAACTTGGATGGAGGGGACTCTGACGCGCACTTTGAGAAGGAAAACCTCTGGCAACACCTGCTGTCACCGGGACTGGCTTCCATCGCCACCTCCCTCGACTCCCCACAGCCGACGCCCTCTGACCCCAGCGGCAGGCGTAACCTTCCTACAGCCCTTGCTAAGTCAAACGTTGCCCTTAGATTGATAATATTCAGGAGTTTAGACAAATATTCTTGGGTTCAGCATCAACGCTTCAGTTTCAAAACTGAGCACGTGATTCTATCTCGGGCCACATCCTCGACCTGGAATAGCTGTTGAACTACAGAAATTCCACCGCAAACACCTCGCTTCGAACCAGAGTCTACACTGGCCTGGAATCCTGTGTTACTCTGGCCGCCTCCCTCAGAGTTTGAGCCCCCACCCCCTTGTTCCTTCTGGGAGCCACAGTCCTGAGAAGGACTGGAGCCCTCTGACGCATGTATTTCTCAACGGAGGCCTGGCTCCACACCCCGCGGCCTCCAGCTCATCCGTGTTGCTGTGTGACAGGACTCCTTCTTCTCAGCCCCGCCTGAATAGCTCACTAGCTGTCTGCCTGCTCTTGTTCCTCTACCCGCCAGACACCTGGTGCTTCCCATCCTACTTCACCTGTGGACGAGAGCCAGCAACTATGCCATCCGCAGAAAGCAATCTGCCTCCAAACGTCCTAGCCTCTCCCAGGCTGCCCAGTCTTGGGTGAACTAGGCAGAAAACAGGCTCCACCGCAATAAACTCTTTCTTCTGCTTTCCCTGGAACAAAGACACTTGCCACTCTCCATAAGGAGAGGCACTGTTCCCAGAATGCTGTGTTTATCGCCCTGGTTAACAGAAGACCCGGTGAAGCTATAGGCACTAAATTATTCAAAGGCATGCTTATTCATATAATGCTCAAAATATTATATGAACAAGCAATGTACCCTCAAAAGATGAATTATTCAACACAGCTAGGCTCACATATGACACAAATATTAAAACTATCTGACAGGGAAAATAACGATGGCTAATACATACGTTGGATCTCTAATAGGAGGGTAGGACAAGGAGGAGATCAAACGAATCATTTCAGCAGAGGAATGAAAACTATATTAAATAATCAAACTCAAATATTAGAAAAGAAAAACACAGTAAGGGTGATCATGAAAGTTTTCAGTAAGTGCAACAGTAGACTCAAAACAACCCAGGGCAAAATTACTGAACTTCAAACTAGGTCATAGAAATTACCAGGGCTGAAACAGAAAGACAGAGAGAACAGAGAATCCAGTGGAAAGCTATCAAATGATCAAACCAAACCCACTGCCACTGAATTGATTCCAACCCAGGTATACCCACATAGGGTTTCCAAGACAGTCTTAATATTTCTCCCTCAGAGTCAGCTAGTGGGCTTGAACCTCCACACCCAAAGCCTAACATATACAATCACCATGGTTCCTAGCAAATGATCCAGCACACGCATAACTGAAATCCTTGAAGAAGAAATTGAATAGGATGGAATAAATAGATTTTAAAATAATAGCCAAGAATATTCAAATCAGTGGAAGACTCCAAGCCTCATATCCAGCTAGCTCAGCAAATACCAAGCAAAAATAAATACCAAAACACACACACACCTAGCTATTTCACTCTCAAACTAATGAAAGCTAAACACAGTTCTTTCTAATGGCAGCAACGGGGGTGGGTGGGGTGGAGAGACACATTACTGTGTTGAGTTGTAAGACAATTCCCCATGGACATCTCCTGGTTCTCAGTGTCTTACAAAAGGAGATGTAGATTACCTTTTCTTCCAGGCTCTTTTTTTCTATCTTTCTTCTCCCTTCTTCTTCTCTCTCACACTCTCTTTCTCTCTCTGAGATTTATATGTCCAAAAATCTTCCAGGACAAAAATGTCTACCTCCAAATCAAAGGAAGCTTTATTTACTACCTTGGAAGATCCAGCATCTCTCTCTAGAACAAAGGGCCGGCAAACTTGCTCCTCATTATAAAATATTTGGGTTCTCTATGTTCCAGGTCCCAATAGGATCACCCTTGTGGCCTTGAAAGCCAGGCAACTAAAGTACATAGGCTGATGATCTTGCTGCAGCATAAATAATAAAGTCATTTGCTTTGGGCTCCTACATACTTTTTATCATTTTATTGGGGGCTCTTACAACTATCACAATCCATACATCCATCCATTGTGTCAACCACAATTGTACATTTGTTGCCATCATCATTCTCAAAACATTTGCTTTCTACTTGAGCCCTGGTATCAGTTCCTCATTTTTCCCCTCCTTCCCTATACCCTCCTCCCTCATGAACCCTTGATAATTTATAAAGTGTTATCATTTTGTAATATCTTACACTGTCCAATGTCTCCACCCACTTTTCTGTTGTCCATCCCCCATGGAGGAGGTCACATGTACATCCTTGTAATCAGTTCCCCCTTTGGACCCCACCTTCCCTCCACCCTCCTGGTATCACCACGCTCAGCACTGGTCCTGAAGGGATCATCTGCCCTGGATTCCATGTGTTTCCAGTTCCTATCTGTACCAGTGTATATCCTCTGGTCTAGCCAGATTTGTAAGGTATACTTGGGATCAAGATAGTGGGGTGGGATGAAGCATTTAGGAACTGGAGGAAAGTTGTATGTTGCATCATTGCCAAACTGCAGCCTGACTGACTCGTCTCCTCCCTGCGACCATACTGTAAGGGGATGTCCAGTTGCCTACAGATTGGCTTTGGGTTCCCAATCTGCACTCCCCCTCATTCACAATGATGATTTTTTGTTCTTTGATGCCTGATACCTGATTCCTTCGACATCTTGTGATCACAAAGGCGGGTGTCCTTCCATGTGGGTTTTGTTGCTTCTGAGTAGATGGCCGCTTGTTTACCTTCAAGCCTTTAAGACCCCAGAAGCTATATCTTTTGATAGCCGGGGGCCATCGGCTTTCTTTGACACATTTGCTTATGCACCTGCTTTGTCTTCAGTGATCATATTGGGAACTGGGCTCCTATGTCTTCTGTGTTTTTACAGCTTCTATGAAGCTGTGGCTAGCTAACTTTTCAGCTTGCACATGGAATAAAAATTAAAATCCTTTAGAGTTCTTAGTAATTATATACAATTGAACAAAGATGAGATTATAGGAGACTTCTTACCAGAAAGCATGTGTGGCAGAATAAAATTGAATTTTTTGTTAATGCTGAATATACGTATACATCAACCCAGTGTTCTATACCCTACAAAATCATATTTAATTCAAAGAGGAGGGAGAAATAACGGTTTTTCTCAGGCAAACACAAACTGGGATAATTCATTGGAATAGATTTGCACTTCAAGAAATGTTAAAAGAAGCTCCTCACAGAGAAAAATTATAGTAGGCAGAAATTTGGGTTTACAAACAATAAAGAAGGGTTTATGAACTAGATCTGCTGAAGATTGGGCTCCTTGGGTGCCTTTATCTGGTCCAACTGTCCCAATATTTACTATATCCTTTGGACGCTAAATACTCAGCCACCTTAATTTTTTTACAGAGAAAGGATAGATGCTGGAATCAGTTGTGATTAATGACAATAAAGTCAACTGCATCATAGAATTCTGAATGAAAGAGGCTTCAACAATAATTCATGGAACTGAAATCGTTGGAACCTAGAGATGTTTAGTAAGAGTGTACCAGTGCTTAGGCTTCAACCACTGCAAAATAAATCTAAGCTCCATCCAGAAGCCTTAGCAATTTTCCTCTGGCTAAAAATAGGCAAAGGAGAAATTTTGTGGAAAAGGAAATTCATTTGGGGAACCTTATTAAGTACTTTGGGCAAACCAGATATTGGCTTCCTAATGGAGAGAGTTTCATTTTGTTCCGTGTTCCAGGTGACAGAATGCATGGGTTTCACAAATTCACCGCAGGTTCCATTTGCGCCACACTCCCCGTGTTCACGAGCAGCAAGCCCTCCCCTGTTCTCCGGCACGTGGGGGCTACACGTCCAGCCCGCTCCCTGTCCCCCCACTCGCAGATGGGCAGGGGCCCGCGAGCGGGTCGGCTCCACGAAATGCGAGCAGAAATGTTGTGTGTCACTTTCCCGCGGAAGCTCTGACATGTCCCCGCACCATCCTCAGTTTCTCTTTGGAGACCCGATAACCTTCTGCTGTGCTTGGCCGCTGGTAAATAAACAAACCTGGCCCTCAACTTTCTAACGTTCTCTTCAGCCCTTCCAGAAAGCCTCATAGACCTCAAGGGAGGTGGGGGGAACTTGAAGGCAGTGAGAGGCAATACTGCTTGAGAAGTGAAATATTAAAAATGCCTGCTCTATCTTTGACTTTCCATGTGTCAGCAAGCCTGAGGTGATACAACTGGGATCGATCACGTGCCTGAGGGCGGCTGGGGCAGGACCTGCATCTGAGAAGAACCCAAGTCTGAAAGCAAAGCCTCCGGAGTGATGACAATCTAGCTCCCCATCCACAATCAGAGGGAAAGGCTGCGGGCCCACAGCCAGAAAGCATTCTTCTGCTGGGTCTCTTTTTCAGCACCCTAAATGAACCAGCTGGATTCCCTTCTAAGTGCCAACCTCGTCCTGCTTTCAAAATGTAGCGTTGCTCTGTTTGAATGGGCGCTCTGCCCCTCATCAGGAGGGGGGAACAATGCGCTTTCTTCCTTCACTGGAAAAGCAGGCTTCCTTGAAGCAATAAGCTCAGAGATGGGTAAAGACGGAGCGCGGAACGCTTGTTTCAAGCAGGCTACGTGGACGTTGCACGTAGATCAAGGCAGGCTGCTGGAGCGCCCTCTGTCACCGCATCAAAACCTCAGCGGTGAGATCCAGCCTGCCTCCTAAGTGGTTCTTCAGGGACGAATAAGTCAAGAAAGAGCCGTTGTAAATGCATAATTGAACTAATTCAATCTATTGATAAAGCAGGGCCCCACTGTCTAGCAGCAAAAGATTTGGCAGTGAGATTCCAAAAGGAAGCACGGGTGGTGTTCTGGCGTTTCTGAAGTGCTTGTGGGGAGAAGGACAATGAATTACTCAACAACGACCTTCATTATGGAAAGCCTGGGAAAATTAAAAACACACTGCCGTGGAATACTCAACTCTCCTATCTGAACGATTACCTGAATTGAAAGGGACTGTTCGTGAACCTCTTCAAAATGCGCTTCTTACACGTCGACTCTGAGGCAGACCCTGAGTTGACATCATTGGTGTGTGTGCAGAACACTTTGAGACGTGAGCATTCTGTCCTCCCTGTCTTTCCCTTGTCCTAGAGCAGCACTCTGGGCTCTAAACGGATATGGAACACGGGCTCTAAAGTCAGACGGTCAGGATCCAATCCACAACTGTCCCCTCCATGCACCCCAACGAATTACCTAGCCTCTGTGTGCTTGAGTTTCCTCACCTACAAAATAGGCCTAACAACAGTGATGACTAGATCCTTCACATGCACAAAGCCATTAGAACCATGCCTATAAGGTGATAAGACACAAACACGAGATGCTATTGAGCTGCTTCTGACTCCTGGTGACCCCACGGACGGGAGAGTAGAAAGGTGCTCTCTAGGGCGCTCCCTGGCTGATCACTTAGAAATGGATTTCCAGGCCTCCCTATCAAAGTGCCTTGAGGCAGACGTGAACCTCCAAACTTTCCGTTAGCAGCAGAATGCGGTAGCCATTTGCACCACCCAGGGACTGTACAGGAGGGAAGAACTCAGCTATACCTCCTCGAACTTGCTAGTAATAACCTTCCCCTCGATGTAAACTGGTCATTCTTCCTTGCCTCCCAAGAAGCGTTGCACAGTGAATAAAGAAGAGGCATTCCGAGGGCATAAGGGCAGGGGGAGGGGGGAAGGGGGCCTGGCAGAGGGATCATCAACATGTTGGGTATCAGTGGGGACGCTCTGAGAACACAGCATGTGTCTCTGAAGCCCCCCAGCAATAGCTTCCTGGCAGCCTGCCTGTCCTCCCTCCACCAGTTCAACAGCTCTTTCTGCATACCTCTTGGGCAACATTGGACCTGGTCCTGATTGTCCTCAGCCTGCTGTCAGGGAACATCCTAGCACAATGGCACAGCAGGAAACTGCCATTCACACATCTTTGGGGTCTGGTCCTGCTCCTCCCTGAATCAGGTCCCCACACTCCTGCTGCAGATACTTCTGATGCAGATTAGGTCTTGGACCTGTCCCATAAATCGCACTGTTTTGACTCATTTTCTGTAATCTCTCACGAGTTTCCTTCTCCCCTTAGGGGGAGACACTTGACCCGGGATACGTATTTCCATTTCCCTTCCAATAGGGCACACGCACTAGGAGGAACAGCTTGTGCTAATGTGCTCAGAGACAGTGGACTAGAAAGGCAAAGGTATGCTAAGGCACTTATTAAAAAATAGAGACGTCATGGGTGGCCAGGCTTCGTTGAATTTACAAAAGAAACAGTCTTGGTAGAGCTGTAACCTTAGTGAAGAACCAAGATGTGTTTCTTGGAGCAAGCTTGCTGGTTTGGGCAAGTGGCGCAGTCAAATGTGTGCAATGCTTGCCCGGTGCCCTTTTTCAGTGAGTACCTGCACGGCATTGGGCCAAGTGAGAGTCTGAAAATTCTAAATGGAGTCTGTAGCCAGGCCTGTCTGGGACACTTAACAATTGGACATGCTTACAAGTCCTTTATTCTCAGTTCCAATCCTAGGTTAGTGTGGGAACTGCCGTTTAGGTCACTTAGCAGTCGCAAGTGTCCTTCCTGTGCATGCCTCTTAGACCAGTTGGACCCAGTCTTTGAGGGAGTGGATGATTTAGATCTGAAACACAGCTAAGGTCCACACTCTATAGGTTTCACAGGTTATTTTACATTGTCACATCCTATCTCCAACAGGAATGAAACGTTAGTACCTTGAAATTGTCCGTGCTGGGAATATTTACACCTCAGAATTCAACAGATGTTCCTTCGACCCAACTTAAACTAGAATCGGCTTTCCACATCCCTTCTCCCATTCCTTTATTACAACAGTACTGTTATATTTCAGATAGATGTCTTATCTCCCCCTACTAGATGTCTTATCTCCCCCTACTAGATGTCTTATCTCCCCCTACAAGATGATGTGCTCCCAAAGAACACAATTGAGTCTGATTCATCTGTATAGCTCCTGGGCTAAATATTGCACCAATGGAACGCTTTATGCTCCATAAAGATTTTTTTATGAATTCAAGAAGAACAAAAAGATCCATTAAAAGAGAACACTGACAACCAAAGTCTCATCTTTCCTTTCGAAACAATATCCATTATGTGGGGCTTGGCAAGAATGATGTCGATATCCCAATGTCAGGGTGTGGAGAGAAGCCCAGGACAGGGTGCCAAAGCCATAAAGGAGACAAGAGTGTCTATGAAGTAGGAATACAAAGGAAATGGTACAAGGGGTCAGAGTTCAGGTAGCTCAAAAGAACATGCCCGCAGAGGAAAGCAGATGCAGAAAAAGATTGCTTACATACCAAGGGACGGATCAAATAAACAAATATACTAAGGATACTGGAAGCCAGTTTTCTCATTATCAGTTAAAGAAATTACAAGTGTGGAGAGAGAAGGCTAGAATGATTCTGTGACAATGGATTTGAATCTCAGTAGAGAGAAAGACAGATGAATCTCATTGCAATTGTGTGTTTGGGTGTTTCTGTGTTGTTAGTAGTTCACCGTAGTTGCTGTCATGTGAGTTCTCACTCTTGGAAACCCTCTGTGCAGCGAGATGACATGCCGCCTAGTGTGCGCCACCCTCGGAATCCTTGCTGTGTTTGAGCCACCATTGCTTGCCCTGCAGCCACTGTCAGTCCTTCTAGCCGAGGTCTTCCTCTTGTTGGCTGACCCTCTAGAATGTGTAATGTTCTTCTTCCGGGATGAATCCCTCCTGCTTCCATGATTGTAATTTATGAGAATAAATCTATTCATCTCTCTTCTGAGAATCGTTCTGGCTCTGTTCCTAATACAGACTTGTTCTTTTGTAAGTCAGTCCATGGCACATGCAATATTCTTCAGCAATACCATAATTCAAAGGCATCAATTCTTCTTCATGCCTCCCTCTTCACTGTCCATCTTTCACATGCATATGAGACCACTGAAATACCACAGCTTGAGCCAGGCACACCACCGTCCTCAAAGTGGCGTGTTTTCCTTTTAATGCTTTAAAGCAGTCGTCTATTACATATTCACCCTACAGTATGTATCTTTGATTTCTTGACTGCTGTGTCCATGGGAATTGATTGTGGATCCAAGGAAATCAAAATCATTGATAATTTCATTTTTCCTCCTTGTACCATGATGCTCTTGGTCCACTTGTTGCTTTCTTTGCCTGAGGTATAGTCCATGCGGAAGCCTTTACTCTTTGATCTTTACCTGCAAGTGCTTTGAGTCCTCTTGGCTTTCAGTAAGCAAGGTTGTGTCACCTGTGTATCACAAATTGCCGGTGAGTCTTTCTCTAAACTTGATGCTACATTCTTCTTTAGGTAGTCCAGACTCTCAGATTTTTTTCTCAGCATAAGAAGATTGAAAAAAGATAGTAAAAAGATAGCACCTTGAAACACACATTACCTAATTTTATACTATTTAGTATCCCTTTTTACTGTTCAAAAGACTTCCTAGTGGTCTGTGTACAGGTTACACAATTAAATGTTCTGGAATTTTCTTTCTTCCCAATGTTATCCATAGTTTGTTATGATCCACAGGCGGATACCCTTGTAATTAAATAAAACACAAGTAAACATCTTTCTGATATTGTCTACTTTTAGTCAAGATCCATTCACATCAGCAGTAATATTCTCCACTGCACATCCTCTCTGAATCAAACCCGACTTCCTCGAAGGTTCTTGTTGATGGACTATTGCAACCACATTTGAATTATCACCCAAACTTTCCTTGTGCCTGATATTGATAGTATTCTGTAATTTCTTTGTTGAGAGTTATTGTTCTTTGGAAGGGGCTGCTAATCAAAAGGTTGGCAGCTAAGAGCTGCAGGCTCAGAAATCCTACATAGGGTCACTATGAGTCAGAATAGCCTGGAGGGCAGTGAGTTTGGTTGGATGGGGGGGATTATATGTACACTTACACAAGCCTCTCTGGTTTTGCCTCTCTAGAGCACTCAGCCTAAAACAACCTGTAGTACAGTTTGTTAGAAAGTAATGTGGTGGCCGCGCAGGGTCTTAATCCCTTATGTGTCATCCAGCCACAGATTTGTATCTTGAAGGTAATTATGAGGGGTCAAAAATCAGGCGATTGCTAGTTGATGGACATTATATAAAATAACTGGCCTATACGCTTCAGAAATCTCAAGATAATGAAAGCCAAAGAGAGACTGAAAATAAATTTTAAGATACATGACTAGTAAATGGAACATGTACGTCAGAACTTTTCTACAAAGTATATTGTCAGGTCATTTAACAGAACTTGAATGGTGTCTATTTGATGGTTATATTGAAGTCATGTAGAAAAAAATGAACTTGTTTTTGAGAAAGCCAAAAGTAAAGGGCACATTCTACTTTCCTCAAGCTAAAAAAGGGGGGTGGGTGGGAATTATTCAAGGCTTAAGTTGAAATAGTGAAGTATTCTTTGGACAAAGTATTGAACCATGCAGGAAGCATTAAAAGAAGACAGATTTACTGCAGAGTCACTGGACCACAAGGAATTGGTCAATGCTCAACCTTCCTTTCCAGGAGGTAGCATACAATCAAGAAGTCCGATCTGAACTGAAGACTTGGATTAAAAACAAGGCCCCAAGAACTGACAGAATGCCAATGGAGACCAACTGAGATGCTCCCACAAATGAATGATACGTTGGAAGTACTCGTCTGTCTATGACACAAAATTTGAAAAGCAGCTGCATGTCAACTGGCTGCTAGAGGTCTGTCTCTGCCCATCCCAAAGAAAGGTGATCCAACAGAATACGGAAATTTTCAAACAATAGCACTAATATCATCCATGAATAAAATGTAGCTGGATATGGTGCAACAATGGTTGCAACTTGCAGAAAGGGAGCTGGCAGAAATTCAAGCCAAACTTAAAAGAGAACATGGAACAAGGGATACATCCAGTGATTTCAGATGGCTGTTTGCAGAAAATAGGTCTGCCAGGTAAATGTTTACCTGTGTTTTATAGGCTGGTGTACAAAGGTATTTGATCGTGAAGATCATAACAAGTTATGAATAACATTGTGAAGAATGGAAAATCCATAGCCCTTGATTGTTTTCAGGCAGGACTTGTACATAGACATACAGTCATTTAAAGGATTCTGCATGTTCACAATCAGGAAAGAGGTGTGTCAGGGTTCTATCCTTTCACCATGTTCACTTAATGTTTATATTCAGCAAATAATCTGTAAAGCTGAAGGATATGAAGAAAACTGTGGGGGAAAAAAGGAAACCGAGCTGATTCCAGGAACCCAATTGGAAGGCGAATTTTGAGAATGACGAGTGCAACGAATGTATAAGGGTGCTTTGCTCAATTGATGTATGTATGGATTGTGATGAGTTGTATGAGCCCCAATAAAAAGATTAAGAAAAATACTCCAATAAATGTTCTATGAGTAATTTAAAACTTAACCTATTTTACAAGGGAGAAAAAAAGAACCTTATTTTATTAAGGAAAATAATGAAAATATGACTAAATCATATTCTTAAAAGTATTTCAAATAAAAATACATTTCTCTGGGCTAAAAAAAAGAAAACTGTGGCATCAGGGATGGATGAAAATTCATTAATCTATAATATGAAGATGACACAACCTTGCTTGCAGAAAGCACACCTTAGTCTTCAAATTAACATTTTGCTTTCAACATTTTAGATTCTTTTGCGGAAGATTTGCTTAATACAATGTGTCATTTCATGTCTTGACTGCGGCTTCCATGAGCGTTGATTGTGGATCCAAGTCAAATGAAATCCTTGATCTTTTCTGTTCATCATTCTGTTGTTAGTGCAGCTGTGAGGGTTTGGGTTTTCTCTACATTAAGTTGCAATCTATATTAAATGTGTCGTCTTTGATCATTAGGTTGTATCATCTGCTTATCGCAGGTCGTTAATGAACCTTTCCTCCATGCCTGAGACCACACTCTCCATATGGTCCATCTGTTCAGGCGACTTGTTGAGCGCACACATTGAATAAGTATGCTGAGAAGACATACGCAGCCTTTTCTTGAGCTTTAATCATGTAGTAGTCCCTGGTTCTATTCTAATAAACACCATAACTATGTGAGAGTCACCAAATCTCTTGGAATAAATTATTGACTTTATAGAACGAGGAGTGGTTACAAAGAATCCATGACCATAATTCCGGGTCTACCAGTAGCTGAACTTTCAGAGATGTGTGCATCAAATAAAGAAAAGGTGGAACAACATGCATAGTATTCCTCAGTGTGTCTCAAAGGTACAATACCCTGTTACTCTTGCTAAGTTAAGGGGGTTCACAGCAGATGTCTGGGTGACAGGAAACTGTGTGTCATCATGATATGGTATATTACCGCAGATGTTAAAAAAAATCGTTCAGGGGAACATTAGGCTCTGGTTGTGGCTAAAGGGTAGATCCAAATTTCATGGCTCAAAGAGATTTGTATACATAAGTAGTTGTGAAAATTGTCTTTTTATCATTGGCATAAACACTCTATCTTATAAATGATGATTTTTAGGAGTACAATTATTTTCTAAAGCCATTCCTTTGACTTTCCATTGATGTCATACTAAAATTATGAATATGTCTTGCTTTCAAGAGTCAACAACAATATAAGCAAAAGTTTTTAATCCTAGAAATATGGACCCATGGTATATAGACCCAATGACCATCTGTAGACAATTGGACATCCCCTCACAGAGGGGTCACAGGGAAGAGATGAGCCAGTCAGGGGGCACTATAGCACCGATGAAACACACAACTTTCCTCTAGTTCTTTGGTGCTTTCTCCTCCGCCAACGCCCCCCCCCTCACTGTCATGATCTCAGTTCTACCTACAAATGGGATCAGACCAGAGCAAACACACTGCTACAGATTAGAGCCCACAACATAGGGACTCCAGGATAGATAGATAAACCCCTCAGGGCCAACAAGGACAGTAGAGATACCAGGAGGATTAGGGAAGGGGGAGAGTGAGGGGAGAAAGGAGGAATCGATCACAAGGATCCATTTATAACCCCCTCCCAGGGGAATGAATGGAAAAGTGGGTGAGGAACAACGGAGGATAATGTGAGATATGGAAATAATAATCTATAACTTATCATGGGTTCATGAGGAAGGGCAGGGAGAGAAGGGAGGGGCAAGAAATGGGGAGCTGATATCAGGGGCTCAAATGGGAAGAGAATGCATTGAAAATGATGATGGCAGCATATGTGCAAATGTGCTTGACACGCTAGATAAATGTATGGATTGTGATAAGAGATGTAAGAGCCCCCAATAAAAGTATTTTAAAAATAGCTTGGTTGGTAGTTTTAAAAAAGTATTAAAAAACAGATCATTAATTTTTATTTAAAAATATGGAAACTTTGTTATTAAAAGATCATTTTGGGACTTCCGGGAAGATGGCGACGGAGTGACACACACCAGAGGGACTCCGCAGAATCCAGCCCAGGAGAGTTGCTCAGAGTGAAATTCAACGCCACTGGATCGCAGGAGGTGCATCATAAAGATAAGTAGGCACAGATCCACAGGGTTTTGAGGGGCTGGGGGCTTTTGGCTTACCTCAGTGGAAGCCGGCTGGGGCTCGACCCTAGTCCAGTTGCCGGATCTGCCCAAGCCGGGACCATTTGGAGCCTGTGGCAGGGCTTGGTCTCAGCACAGCCACAGTTTTTCCCTATCTGCCTCAGGGCAGGAACAGGACTCTTGCGGCTCCACCGGCAGGGATCGGGGTTCATCTACATTGTTGCTTATCTACATTGTTGCTTCTGTTTGCTCTCTGCTTTATATTCCCACACAGCCTTGGAGGGCTGCGCAGGGGCTTTTTCAAGGCACAGCCGCAGCCGCAGCCACAGCAGCGCCGCGTGGTCTGAGCAGGGAATAAACCCAAACCCCCACAGCTCCATAGGCAGGGATCAAGCTTCAGCTACACGGCGGCGTCTGTTAACATCTCTGCTCTCTGTTCTCCCATTTCTCTGGGGGTGGCTCAGCAGTTTTCTTGCGACCCTTCTTGGGGCTCAGCTGTGAACTACCGCTGGGGCTTGGGGCAGGGAGTAAGCCCTTGTAGATCCACAGGCAGGGAGTGGGACTCAGCTACATAGTTTCTTTTGCTTCCCTCGCTTCCCTGTACCCCTGCACAGTCTAGTCTCACTTTTTGATTTTTCTCAACCCCCTCGTTCATGCCTTGCTCTCTCACACTCCATTGCTGACTTACGGGGCACTCCCATTGCCCTAGGGCATTTGCGCCTGGGTCACACCCAGCTAGGTGAGCTCCACCCTGCATAGATAGCCCAAGGCTAGGGTAAGGCCTGCTTGCTCTCCAGGGGCTACTCTTCAGACTTCTCACCAGGGAGTTCCTGCCTGTGTACCTGGGGACATAAGGCAGCTCAGCCAACACTTATCAATATTCAAATCAATAGCGGGAACTTCAGCCCAGCCTCTGCAACACTGGTGCAGGCAGTCGATCTGCCATCTGGGACACTCCCCTGATAGGGAAGCCACAGGAAGATAAAGTGGTAGGTTAATCCCATAGCAAAATCAGCTGTAGGCAGATCTAAGAAGAATTCCTATTTGTCTTCCAGAGAGAGACTAGAAAATGGCACCTGGTCCCTCAAAAACAACTCAACGCAAACAGCCATCACCCCCAACGACCTCAACGAAAAAACAGGAGAAACAAAAGGCAAAGGAAGAAGATGTCCTGAACATAACAACATACATAGAAGAAGCAGACATTGAGATGCCATACAAAGAAGCTCTCAGAATGGTGCTTGGAGCGATGCAGAATATGAGGGAAACACTACAGAAAAAGGATGAAATGATAGAGGAGATAAAAGACACATACCAAAGGAAAATACAGGAGCTTGAGTAGCAGGTAACGAAAAACAATAGCAGAATCATGTTCCTTGAGAATCGATTGGAGGAATCAGAGAACCGCATCAGTGGCGTGGAGGACAGCCAAGCAGACTTTAATAAACGTGAACAAAAATCTAATAAGAGCATCAGAGAAGCCGAAGAAAACCTAAGAGCTATGTCTGATGCTATGAAGCGGAACAACATTAAAATTATTGGCCTACCGGAGGAAGACACAACAAAGAAGTCATCTGCAACAATAGCGAGAGAATTCTTGGAGGAAAACTTCCCCAGCCTAATGAATGGAAACCAAGCAACCATCCAGGAGGCTGAAAGAACACCAGCACAACGGGACCCCAAGAAGAAGTCACCAAGGCACATAATAGTTAAACTTTCAAACTTTGAGGAAAAGGAGAAAATCATGAGAGCAGCTAGGGAAAAGCAAGCAATCACATATAAAGGTTCCCACATAAGGATATGCTCAGACCTATCAGCAGAAACTATGAAAAAAAGGAGAGAGTGGAGTAACATATTCCAAAAATTGAAAGAAAACAACGCAAATCCAAGAATACTCTACCCAGCCAAATTATCGATCAAGATCGATGGAGAAGTAAAAGTCTTCCCAGACAAGGAAAAACTCAAAAAATTCGTTACAACAAACCCAGCCTTACAAAAGATCCTCGCCGACTCAGTATGGGCAGAAGAACAACACTCACCAAGCACAAATAAGAGACCAGCACATAGAACAACCTCACCCAGAGCACAACAAAGAGAAAACAGACCCCAAGATAGCAATGGCTTAAGGATGGAAAGAAGTCAAGAATGATACACACACAAAACACACACTAATGAGAAAGGAAAGTAGGAAAACTCCCAACACAAAAAGTATAAAATGGCATCACAGAGTCCGCACATGGAGATAATAACCCTGAATATCAATGGCCTGAACTCAGGCATTAAAAGACTGAGACTAGCAGAATGGCTTAGAAAACACAACCCATCAATTTGCTGCCTACAGGAGACACACCTCAAGGCTACAGACAAAAATAGGCTGAGAATCAAAGGCTGGAGAAGGACCTACCAAGCAAACAGCAATACTAAAAAAGCAGGGGTTGCAATCCTTATCTCGGATAAAATTGACCTCAAAGTGCAAACCATAAAAAGAGATAAGGAGGGACACTATATAATGCTCAAGGGAATGATAGACAATGAACCACTAAGCATTGTAAACATATATTCCCCGAATGAGAGACCAGCTCAATACGTGAACCAAACACTCCAAAAGATTAAGAAAGAAATCACAGACTCGACAATTATAGTGGGTGACTTCAACACACCACTCACTGAGAAAGATAGATCACAGGGAAAGAAACTCAACAAGGAGACTAGAGAGCTAAACTCCACAATTAGACAATTTGACCTAATAGATATTTACAGAGCTTTTCATCCAAATACAAAAAATTTCACATTCTTTTCAAGTCCCCATGGCACATATTCGAAGATAGACCACATACTGGGGCATAAGGCAAATCTACATAAATTTAAGCACATTGAAATAATACAGACCTCTCTCTCTGACCACTGTGCCATAAGACTGGAAATCAACAAAAGGAAGACAAAGAAAATAAAAGCAAATAATTGGAGGATGAATAACTCTCTACTGCAAAAGGAGTGCATACTGGTGCAGATCAGAGACGAAATCAGGAAATTTCTTGAAACCAACGAAAATGAGCACACGACGTACCAAAACTTATGGGACACAGCAAAGGCAGTCATCAGAGGAAGGTTCATAGCAATACAAGCACACCTGAGAAAGGAAGAGAGACTCATGACGGATACGCTGACACAAAAATTACAAAAACTAGAGTTGAGTCAGCAGGACAACCCTACTAATAGCAAAAGAAAAGAAATTATTAAAATCAGGGCTGAGATTCAGGAGAGGGAAAATAAAAAAACTATGGAAAAAATTAATATCGCTAAAAGTTGGTTCTTTGAAAAGATAAATAGGATCGATAGACCATTGGCAAACCTAACCAAAGAAAGGAGGGAACAAATCTCAATAGCAAGAATAAGGGATGAAAGAGGGGTCATTACAACAGACCCTAATGAAATCAAAAGGATAGTTACACAGTACTATGAAGGATTGTACTCCAATGAATTCAACAATTTGGAAGACATGGACAAATTCCTGGAAAAACAATCCCTCCCTAGACTATCCTCGGTGGACATCAAGAATCTCAACAGACCCATCGCAATAGAAGAAATAGAAAAGGTTATCAAGGGATTACCAACAAAAAAAATCCCCTGGACCAGATGGCTACACTGGAGAATTCTACCAAGCATTCAGGGAAGAACTAATACCAATCCTACACAAACTTTTCCAGAACATAGAACAAGATGGCAAACTCCCAAACTCCTTCTATGAAGCTAGTATAACTCTGATACCCAAACCGGGCAAGGATCCCACAAGAATCGAGAACTACAGACCGATATCCCTAATGAACATTGATGCAAAAATCCTTAACAAAATACTAGCCAACAGAATACAAAAGTATATAAAACAAATAATTCACCATGACCAAGTGGGATTCATACCAGGGATGCAGGGATGGTTCAACATACGAAAGACCATTAGTATTATTCGTCACATTGACATGAAAAAGTATAAGAATCACATGATAATATCAATAGACGCAGAAAAAGCATTCGACAACATCCAACATCAATTCCTGTTTAAGACACTAGCGAAGATAGGAATGGAAGGAAAGTTCCTCAAGACAATACAAGCTATATATGAAAAACCAACAGCCAAAGTCATAGTCAATGGAGAAAAGACTAACATAATCCCACTGAAAAAGGGGACCAGACAAGGATGCCCCTTGTCTCCACTCCTATTTAATATCGTGCTGGAGGTTTTAGCTAACAGCATAAGGCAAAGAAGTGACATCAAAGGTATTCATCTAGGGAAGGAAGAGGTGAAACTATCGTTATTTGCAGATGATATGATTTTATATATGGAAAATCCCAAAAGTTCCACAAGGGGAGTACTGGAAGCAATAGAGGAGTTTGGCAGAGTGGCAGGATACAGGATCAACAAACAGAAGTCCATCGGACTGTTATACACATCAGATAAGACCACAGAAGAAGAGATCAAAAAGGTGATACCCTTCACAATAGCCAAACACAAACTGAAATATCTAGGGATACACTTGACTGAAAAAACAAAAGATCTATATAGGGAAAACTATAGAACACTATTACAAGAAACCAAGAGCGACCTCAACAAATGGAAGAATATTCCATGCTCTTGGATTGGGAGACTTAATATAGTTAAGATGTCAGTTCTGCCAAAGGCACTATATAAGTTTAATGCTATCCCGATACAATTACCATCATCTTTCTTCAAAGAAATGGAAAAACTGATTACCAACTTCATATGGAGAGGGAAGAAGCCCAGAATTAGCAGAGAACTCCTCAAGAAGAAGGACACCGTGGGAGGGCTTGCTTTACCTGACTTTGGCACATACTATGCAGCCACAGTTCTCAAAACTGCATGGTATTGGTACAATGACAGATACTCAGACCAATGGAAAAGAACTGAAAACCCAGAAATAAAAGCATCAGCATACACACAGCTGATCTTTGACAAGGGCCCCAAAAATATCAAATGGGAAGCAGATGCCTTCTTTAACAAGTGGTGCTGGAAAAAATGGATATCAACATGCAGAAAAATGAAGCAAGACCCTTATCTCACTCCATGCACAAGAATAAACTCAAGGTGGATCACAGACCTTGAAGTCAAACCCCAAACTATTAGGGCCATCAATGAGGGAATTGGGACCAACTTGAGAACTTTGGCGCAGGGAATACACAGGCTATCAGAAATAGGGAAGGACACAAACACAGAGGAGGCACAAATCGACAAATGGGATATACTGAAGATAAAACACTTGTGTACATCTAAAGAATTCACCAAGAGAGTAATAAGAGAGTCCACAGACTGGGAAAACATCTTTAGCAATGACACATCAGACAAAGGCCTTATTACTAAAATCTACAGTACTCTGCTAGCTTCCAAAAAGAAAAAAACCAATAGCCCACTTGAAAGGTGGGCAAAGGACTTGAACAGAAGTTTCACAGGGGCAGAAATCCGAATGGCCAACAAACATATGAGAAAATGTTCCCGATCTTTAGCCATAAGAGAAATGCAAATTAAAACAACAATGAGGTACCACCTGACACCCTCTAAGGTAGCCCAATTCAAAAAATCAGAAAGCAACAAGTGTTGGAGGGGCTGTGGGGAGCCAGGAATTCTCATCCACTGCTGGAGGGACTGTAAGTACGTACAGCCACTATGGAAATCAATCTGGCGATACCTAAAACAGATGGAAATAGAGTTACCATATGACCCAGCAATCCCCCTACTGGGCATATACCCAGAAGAGGCAAGAAACAAACCAAGACCAGACATCTGTGCTCCAATGTTCATTGCGGCACAGTTCACAATTGCAAGGAGTTGGAAGCAACCCAAATTTCCATCAACTGACGATTGGATTAAAAAACTGTGGTATATACATACAATGGAATACTACGCATCACTAAAAAGCAGTGATGAACGTATGAGGCACATAGCGGCATGGGAAGAACTGGAGGAAATCATGCTAAGCGAAGTAAGTCAGGCACAAAAGGACAAGTACAACATGAGTCCGCTGAGGTAAGAACTTAAAAAATTTTTTTAAAAAGCAAAAGTGGCATAGGGAAAAAAGCTACTGTATACAAACATTTTAGGGGTGAAGACGGTGTAGTATGGAAGAGACCAGACCAAAACCAGGGATGTACATGGTAGACAATGGTGGAGGAGGTGGGGAAAGGAAAACAAAAGGATGAATACAAGGAAGAAAAGGGTAGTGGGGTCATGGGGCATTAATCCACCCAATGGGAGGGTATTGTTTATATCTCCACAGGGAAAGTGGGACCAGACTTCAACCGAGTGTCGCAAGGTGTGAATGCAATATCCCGGCGTGGAGGAGGGAACCAGTGGAGAGGTCTGGGAGGCTGGCCCCAGCACCATAAATTAAGTGGATTCCTGCCCTTCCCCGAAAAGAATGTGTTCCAAAGGACGACATTGACTCTGCAGCTCCGGGAGATGGACATATCTGATCAGAGCACACGGGAGAAGATGAAGGGGCAGGAGGAGAGAGTGGAGCACAGCCTGGCCCACCAGGCCGTGATGATGATGTTCCTGAGTAGAGCAGCCAGTCCACAGAGAGAACAACATGGCTGGCCCTACTATGAGACATGATGCCCCTCAGTGACTAAGGGCGATACAGGGGACAGCACCGGAGACACAGTGTGGGAATTGCACCTGACCTGATCCCACCACACCGAGGCAAAGCACTGGGGGAGTGCAGCGGAACAGCAAGGGAATGGAGTGGCAAGGTCCCCAGGGAATGCTGAAAGTGGACTTTGGGGCCAGGGCGTGGTGCCCCAACAGACTGGACTGGAAAACGCTCCTAAGGGCCAGCAAACGATCCCTGAACTAACTACAAGCTTTTCTCTTGTGAACTGTTTTGTTCTGTTCTTTGTCAGTGGTTTGTTTTGTTGTCTGGTTGTATGCTGTTGCTTTGTTTTCCTCTGTCTAGTTTTCGTGCATGTTAGTGACTCCACAGGTCTGTCTGAATAGGACAGGCTGGATGAACTATCTGGAGGAAAAACAACGGGACTGACAGTTCCGGGGGGACTTGGGGTGGGGGGGTAGGGGGGTAAGGAAGTGGTGTTAACAAACCCAGGGACAAGGGAAAAACATGGGACACCAAATGGTAGAGAAGGGGGAGTGGCAGGCATGGTGGGAAATGATCAAGGGTAAGGTTGCGTAGAGAAGAGGTATACTCTAGCCCAGGTGGCGATGAAGCATGGTAGTAGGGCAGGAGGAAAGTCAAGGGAGATGGAGGAAAGAGCTAGGAGTCAAAGGGCATTCATGGAGGTCTAGACAAAGACATGTACATGCAAATATATATAGGAGGATGGGGAAATAGATCTATGTGTCTATATTTATAGGTCAAGTATTAAGGTGGCGGAAGGACCTTGGGCCTCTACTCAAACACTCCCTCAATGCATGAATACCTTCTTTTATTAAATTGGAACTCTATGATGCTCACTCTCCCGACACAACGGCTGGAGCCAAAGTGGGTGAACAAGTAAATGTGGTGAAGAAAGCTGATGGTGCCCGGCTATCAAAAGAGATAGTGACTGGGGTCTTAAAGGCTTGAAGATAAACAAGCGGCCATCTAGCTCAGAAGCAACAAAGTCCACATGGAAGAACACACCAGCCTGTGTGATCGAGTGGTCCCAAAGGGATCAGTTACCAGGCATCAAAGAACAAAAAATCATATCATTGACTGCACACCTCCATGATAGGATCGCTGAAGACAAATGGGTGCATAAGCAAATGTGGTGAAGAAAGCTGATGGTGCCCGGCTATCAAAAGAGATAGTGTCTGGGGTCTTAAAGGCTTGAAGGTGAACAAGTGGCCATCTAGCTCAGAAGCAAAAAAGTCCACATGGAAGAAGCACACCGGCCAGTGCGATCACGAGGTGCCAAGGGACCAGGTATAAGGCATCATGCAAAAAAAACAACAACGATATAAGTGTGTGTATATATGTGTATATGTATATGTATATATATACCATAGTGAATGAAGGGGGAAGTGCAGAGTGGAGACCCAAGCCCCAAGTGTCGGCCAATGGAGATTCCCTCATAAAGGGGTTTAGGAGAGGAGATGGGTTAATTAGGGTGCGAGGTAGTACCGATGAAGAACACAGCTTTCCCCCAGATCCTGGATGCTTCCTCCCCCCAACTACCATGATCCGAATTCTACCTTGCAGCACTGGATAGGGCAGAGGCTGTACACTGGTACATATGAGGGCTGGAGGTACAGGGAATCCAGGGTGGATGATACCTTCAGGACCAAGGGTGTGAGGGGCGATGCTGGGAGAGTGGAGGGTGAGGGGGTTGGAAGGGGGGAACTGATTACAAGGATCCACATGTGACCTCTTCCCTGGGAGAGGGACAGCAGAGAAGGGGGGAAGGGAGACTCCGGATAGGGCAAGATATGACAAAATAACGAGGTATAAATTACCAAGGGCACATGAGGGAGGGGGGAAAGGGGAGGGAGGGGAAAAAAAAAAGGACCTGATGCAAGGGGCTTAAGTGGAGAGCAAATGCTTTGAGAATGATTGGGGCAGGGAATGTATGGATGTGCTTTATACAATTGATGTATGTATATGTATGGATGGTGATAAGAGTTGTATGGGTCCCTAATAAAATGTAAAAAAAGAAAAGAGGAGAAAAAATTATTAGGGCAGGGACTGTACAGATGTGCTTTATACAATTGATGTATGTATATGTATGAACTGTGATAAGAATTGTATGAGCCCCTAATAAATTGTTAAAATTAAAAATAATAATAATAATAATAATAAAAAGCTTCTTAAAAAAAAGATCATTTTACACCAGCCTGTATGATCATGTGGTCCCGAAGGGATCAGTTATCAGGCATCAAAGAACAAAAAATCATATCATTGGCTGCACACCTCCATGATACGATCGCCAAGGACAAACGGGTGCATAAGCAAATGTGGCGAAGAAAGCGGATGGTGCTCGGCTATCAAAAGAGATAGTGTCTGTGGTCTTAAAGGCTTGAAGGTGAACAAGTGGCCATCTAGCTCAGAAACAACAAACCCCACATGGAAGAAGCACACCAGCCTGTGCAATCACGACGTGCCAAAGGGATCAGGTATAAGGCATCATCCACAAAAAAAAAAAATCTTACCATAGTGAATGAAGGGGGAAGTGCAGAGTGGAGACCCAAAGCCCATTTGACAGCCACTGGAGATCCCCTCACAGAGGGGCCTAGGGGAAGAGATGAGTCAGTCAGGGTGCGATGTAGCACCGATAAAGAATACAGCTTTCCCCCAGATCCTGGATGCTTCCTCTCCTCCAGCTACCATGATCCGAATTCTACATTGCAAGTCTGGATAGAGCAGAGGTTGTACACTGGTACATATAGGAGCTGGAGGCACAGGGAATCCAGGGTGGATGATACCTCCAGGGCCAGGGTGTGAGGGGCGATGCTGGGTGAGTAGAGGGTGAGTGGGTTGGAAAGAGGGAACCGATTACAAGGAGCCACATGTGACCTCCTCCCTGGGGGATGGACAACAGAGAAGGGGGAGAAAGGAGACACCGGATAGGGCAAGATATGACAAAACAATAATCTACAAATTATCAAGGGCTCATGAGATAGGGGGGAGCAGGGAGGGAGGGAGAAACAAAAAAAGAGGACCTGATGCAAACGACTTAAGTGGAGAGCAAATGCTTTGAAAATGATTAGGGCAAAGAATGTACAGATGTGCTTTATATAATTGATATATGTATATGCATGGATTGTGATAAGAGTTGTATAAGCCCCTAATAAAATGTTTATAAAATAAAGAAAGATCATTTTATTGGGGGCTCTTACAACTCCTTTTGCAATCCATGCATCAACTGTATCAGGCATATTTGTACATATGTTGCCATCATTCTTTTCTAGACACTTACTTTCTATTGAGTCCTTGGTATCAGCTCCTCTTTTTTTCCCTCCCTTCCCCCACCCCCACCCTCATAACCCCTTGATAGATTATAAATTAGAAATATGCACTCTTAATCTCTCATTTTTTTGATGATTCTTGAATTAAGGGCTTCAATCTCCAAAATTAAACTCTACCTGGACATTTTCTTAAGAGGCAGTGGGCCTGGGAACAGGGCACTTTGCAAATGGATTGATGCAATCGTCTGCTAGACTTTTTTTCCACTTTGCAGTTACCCTTTCACATCACAGTTATGCCTTTCTACTTGTAGAGTAAAGGCACACGATCTAATAAGGTGCCGACACAGTCAGCACTCAATAAATATTTGCCGATTATATAAATAAACAAATTGAGATGAATTAATTCATTCACATAAAAAAAAACTGTGTATTGGCACCTAAGAAAGTTAATATTCGCTCTGCCCTATCATGCTTCTAACTTGGAAAAGGTTTTCTAAGCTCCATTTTCATTCCATTTGTGTGACCTTTAAGTGCCTTACTGTGTGACTGCTTGAAGCTCTGGGAAAAAATGCATCTTACAGATATCATATTCAACGACCAAAGAAGCTCATCAGTTGGAGAATTTTACTCCTCAAAATAAGAAAACACCTGTCTGTTTTGAAAGCTAACCTATAAACCTCTTCCCTTGTAGATTATATTTCATTATGCTGTTTTGATTAGAACTGTGCTCTACTGCACCCTAGGGTGCCAGCAGGGAGAGGCAGGCTGAAATAAAACACTGATTCATGGACTAGTGAAAGCATCACCGCTTCACTTTGAAAGTTACGCTCAGCTTCACCCCGGAGTTCCCATTCCAGGAGCTAAAGGTCACAGCAGACCCAGGCTTTCATTGCCCCTCCCCACCCCATCTCCGACACTAGATCAAACTTCTTCAAGATTTCCCACAGATGGAAATGCATCAATATATGTTAGATACAAAAGGAGTCATCTTTGGTGTCTCCAACGTGACCAACACCAACAGCACCTCATGTCAGCACACACTGACCACTGGCAGTTACCACCTCCGACTTTAGATGTCCTCTCTGCTGTGACAGGCAAGGGAATCCGACAAAAAACAAGTGTTGACCTTTATTCCCTTCTCCTGATAAACTCTGTACAACAGTGAAAAAATCATGGGGCTGGTCATGTGGACACAGTCCTCAAACACAGACTTCTCTTAGAAAGACACGCAAGATATGACAAAATAATAATCTATAAATTATCAAGGGCTCATGAGGGAGGGGGGAAGGGGAGGGAGGAGGAAAAAAGAGGACCAGATGCTAAGGGCTTAAGTGGAGAGCAAATGCTTTGAAAATGATTAGGGCAAAGAATGTACGGATGTGCTTTATACAATTGATGTATGTATATGGATGGATTGTGATAAGAGTTGTATGAGCCCATAACAAAATGTTTAAAATTTAAAAAAACCTTTAACTATAAAAAAAAAAAAGATATGACCCTACCTGACCAAAGTCCACAGCGCCGTTTGAATTTAGCTCAGAATTAGAGACATTCTGAGCCCACATGGCATTCTTAGGTGTTTACATCATTGGAGCACGCAAGCCCTACAAGCATGAAAGCAGAATCATTAGACCGTGTAAGGCAACATACTAACTGAGAGGGGAAAAGAGGACAGAAGGCAGTTCTCGAGTTTCAATACTAACTTCAAGGTAACTATCTGTGTGACTTTTGGAAAAGCATTTGACTTTTTCATCCTTAACATGTAGAAGATGTAGTTAGAACTAACAATAATAATTGTTATTATTCAACTCATGGTGACCTTGTGTTGTTTATTTTTTGGGGGGGAATGTTAATCATTTTATTGGGAGCTCTTACAGATATTGTAACATTTCATAGTTCAGTCACATCAAGCAGCATTGTGCATTTGTCAACACAATCAGTTTCAGCACATTCTCCTTCTTCTTGACCTCCTTGTTCTCTGCTCCCCTTTATCCCACTTCCTCCCAAACCCATGAACCCCTATAATTTTTATTACATATATTTCTATATTACACTATCTAATATATTCATTCACCTACAATTCTGTTGCTCACTCCCTTCCAGTGGGGTTATACAGTCATCATTGCTACCAATGATGACTTGTGCCCCTTGTACCCCTTTTTCCCCTCTTTTCCCATACCCTCAGGAAACCATTCCTCACATTACTTTTTCTGGGGGGTTATCTGTTGGTTTCATTCATCAAATGGTCTTAATTTTACCAATGATCATATACAAGTCTAATGATGTTAATGAGATTGAACTGAAACCCTGATAGTAGGAGGAGGAAATATTAAAGAAATAAAGGATATTTATGTGTTTTATCAGTGTTATACCGTACCCTTGATCTATCGTCCCTTCCTTTTGGCCCTTCTGGGTGAGACTGTCCAATTATTTTACAGGTGGGTTTTGGGTCTCAACGACATCCACACTCCTTCACATGGATTCAATGGCTTCTTATTTTTGACCTTCTGATGCCTTTTCCAGTGACACCTCATGGATTGCACAGGCTGGAGTACTTCTTCCTCGTGGCCTTTGTTGCTTCTCTGCTAGATGGCCACTTGTTTAACTATAAGCCTTTAAGATCCCAGATGCTATATCTTTTAATAGCTGGACACCATCAGCTTTCTTCACCACATTTGCTAGTGTACCCATTTTGTCTTCAGTCATCATGCCAGTTGTCAGAACAGACTGCTCTTGGTCCAAGGTAAGATTTAAGTAGAAGTCCAAAGTCCATCTTCTTCCTTGCTGTATTTACGCATACTTATATATATATACAAATACACCTAAATGTATATTTATACATATCTATATATACCTGTCAATATATTTTTCTTTCTTCTTCTTGCCTGTCAGTAATAAGGGTTTTTGAGGAGCAAGGGTTAAGGTCAGTGGTTTTGAACTCACCAGCAGCTTTTCAGGAACAAAGGCCTGGCAATCTGCTGTCACAAAGACTACAGACTAAACCCTATAGGGCAGTTCTAGTGTGTTACATGGGCTCGCTGTGAGTTGGGATTGGCTAACAGGCACACATCATAAACAACAATGATCTTTGTGGAACCAGATTACCCAGCTTATCTTCTGCAGCACCACTGGATGGCTTCAAACTGACAGCATCTTCATTAATAAAAATAACAACAGCAACATAGTTATTCTTACCGCAGGGGATTATTTGGGAATTCAAAGAAAATAGCATTATTTATGCAATAACTTTGAGCACTATGTAACTAAGAGTATTATATAAAAATCACTAATACTATAGTATCACTATGTGGAAAACAGAAGGATTTCTCCCAAATTGCCTCCCCCAAATATGTGCCAAACTTAGCTGCTTGCGAATGATTATACACTTGGAGGTCAACAGAAGTAGATCAGGGTTATTCTCCCTAAGGGTTATCAGCCATCTAGAGCAAGCAGTCACCACTGTTTATCCCACAATGAGTAGGGCCCAATCCCTTCTGATAAGTATAATAGTTGTCTGTTTCCTTGTAGGAGACTCAGAGAGGTCAAGTCCACCCAAGGGTAGCCAAGGTTAGGCCACCTTCATGAATCTAGGGTCCGTCCATCTTGTCACATGTATGCCTCTAGTTCCTCCCCTTCCTATCATGTGTACAGCCCTAGCTCATCCTTTCCTGTTTCACCTATGCCCATTGTACATCCCTTTCTGTGGTGTGTATTGTACTACCCCTTCCTGTGATGTGTGGTTACCTGTAATCATGCCCCCCTAACTAGATATAACTCTTGATTAGCGATAAATGGGGTCCTTGAGCATCCTGCCGGGTCTCTGCTCCACCTTGCCTCAGCCCACACTGTGAGCAGACCTGGTTGGTAAGATCATTGCCATCCAGGAGGTGAGACCATGAAATGTGTCTCACTCTATTATTTCAATCTCTCTTCTATCTCTCATGCTCTCAATTACTGTAATGTAATATTTATATATATCAACCATACAATTGTGCTTACTGAACCCGTGATTAGTGGTGGGGGGTTGGCACCCCTTCCAACCACAATCGCTAAGTAATAAACAAGACTTCATCATGATTGCAAACTCTAGAAATACACTTGTACTTCAGAGAATTCTAAATACGAGGCAACGATCCCATGCCACAATCCTAATGCTCACATATCCGATCACGCTGTTGGGAATGCATGTGGTCCATGGAGAAAGCAACATCATTAGACTTGTATATGATCCTGGTTATGCCATGGGCTGCAATCAGCAATTGCTGACCTTTCAATTAACAATGGATAAAATAATTGCACTCTATCTCTGTTTTAAAAATCTTGGATATCAAATTCAAAAACTCAAAATTCCTTAAGGAAGAATGATGTACTTCTTAATATGCAAAGTTCTTAAATATGCAAAGGTCAGCCATTCAAAACCACAAGCCACACTCCTTGGGGGAAAGACTCCTTGGGGGAAAGTAGGCTTCCTACTACCCTAAACATTGAGAGTCTCGGAAACTCACAGGGCAGTTCTCCCCTGTCCTCTAGGGTCACTAGGAGTTGGCTGAGAGACGGTAGTAGTGGCTGAGAGGAGGTAAAGGCACAGCTAGACGCCAACAAACGGATACACAAAGCCATAACTAGGTGACTTGAAAGTGACTTATACCTTTTACCAATGTTTTGATGATTTCCTTTAGGGTTGCTCCAGGTATATTTTACTTCAAAGAAATATGAAAGATATACATACAATTTATGGGAAATATGAACCAGCACTTCGTGACATTTCCTATGAAGTCTATCTGTATATCTTCAAGGGCCTAAAGGTAGATGGACACATATAAGCCCAAGCTACATAAATAAAGACTTAGTTTGAGTAGTGGGGTGATGTAGCTTAGTGAAGTTTGGCATGCTTTGTCCCTAGAAATGTTCAAGCAGAAAGTACACAACCCTCTATAAAATATGATAGGAGGAATTGGTTATTTTGATAGAAAGCAGATTTTCATAATTCCTAAGGAGTTCAAGCTCAGTCTCAATGACTTAGCTGATTAAATCTACTTGTGCGACTATGCACTACAAACTAAAATCATATACAACATTTGTGAAAATATGACTTACAAATTGTTCAAGACTCAGTGTCAAATTTTATATTGCAGAAATTCTTTTAGGCCACTTCTAATGTTTCCACATCTAGAATACAACAACTACATAATTCATTCCCCAAAAAATGTTCATTTTGAATTTTTGAATTTGATATCCAAGATAAAAAAAGAGATAGAGAGTACAATTGTTTCATCCATTGTTAATTGAAACATAACTCAAACCCACTGCTGTCAAGTGAATTCCAACTTACAGTGGTCAGTGAAACAGAATTTAACATCCCATAAGGATTCTATGTTCTTCGTCAGGCTTGGGGAGGCAGGCTTATTAACAACCTTCCATATGCAGATGGCACAGTCTGTTGGGTGAAAATGAGAACTTGAAGCATCTGCTGATGAAGATCCAGGACTGCAGCCTTCATTATGGATTACAACTCAATGTCAAGAAGACAAAAACCCTCACAACTGCACCAGTAGTTAACATCGTGATAAATGGAGAAAAGGTTAAAGATGTCAAGGAGGTCATCTCGCGTGGCTCCACGGCCAATGTTCATGGAAGCAGCAATCAAGAGCTCAAATAACACACTTCGTTAAGTAAATCTGCTGCACTAGACTTCTGTAGTGTTGAAGCAAGGATGTTACTTCGAGGACTAAGGTGTGCCTGACCCAACCACAGTATTTTCAATTGCCTCATATGCGTGTGAAAGTTGGACATTGGATAAGGGAGACCATTTGAATTGTGGTGCGAATGAAGAATATTGACAGGTCTGTGTACTATCAAAAGTACAAACGAAGCCATCATGGAAGAAGTACGGCCAGAGTGTTCCTTGTTGGTAAGGATGGCAAGAAGGATCCATGTGTGGTAAACAGAACGGTAGTGAAAGAAAGGAAGGCCCCAGGAAGATGGATGGACACAGCAGCTACAACAATGGGCTCAGGCCCCTAGAAGCAATTGTGAGGTTGGTGCCAGGCCAGGCAGTGTTTCATTCTGTTGCGCATAGGGTCACTATGGGTGGACCTAACAACAACAACAAGATTTCCAAAGGTATATACCTTTTATGGCTACAGCCTGCTACATATTTCTTCCATAGAATCTCTGAGGGATTTGAGCCACTGAGTTTTAGGTTTGCAGCTGAGCCCTTGGCCACTATGGCACCAGAGATCCTTGATTAAAATACAAAACAAAAAACAAGGCCAACCCACTACCGTCAAGTTGAAGCTGACTCATAGTGACCCTGTATAGGATTCTTCTGGCTGTCCATCTTTGCCGTAGCAGATAACCTCATCTTGGACCCCACCGAGCAGCTGGTACAGGTCAGTTGCTGCCCTTTCAGTTATCAGTTCAATGCTCACGGAACACTGCCATCGGTTGAAATACACAACAAAAAATAAACACGCCCATTAGCAGCTTTTTGATTCTGACTCCGGTAGGATTTCTTAATCCGTAATCAGATACCTCAAGCAGCCATTCTTGCGGTTAGCTGTCCAACCCTTACCTAGCAGCTCACCAGGGGGAAATTAGGAAACATAAAAATAATGATCCCTCTAGATTCAGTCATTCTGGGAATTTTTCTAGGAGTTTATCCTAGAAGTTATCAAAGATAGACACAAAGATTTATATACAAAGATAGTTCATTGGAAGTTATTAATTTATTATAGCTAAGTTTATATTAATAACTTATAGCTATTACTTTATCTTAGCTAGTGTTTTTAAATAACCTTAATGTCCAAAGCTAAATGTTTATTTAACCTATGAATAGTCATGTACTTAAATATTCTACAGACCATTTTTTGTCATGCTTTATAAAGCTTTTTATTAAAAAAGGTAAATGTTCATGTTATATTAAATGCTTAAAACAGGCTAGAAATCAATATACCTAGTACAAGCTCATCTTTGTTCATATATACCTAAAAAATATTTCTTTCAGCAATTTCTTTTTTGTGTATACACATCCGAAGAGACTTCAAGAGGTTCACGGGAGAATCCTATTTTGTTTTAAATTCACTTTTCCACGCATTTTCTGAAGCCCGTTCCTATGTGTGCACAGATGTGGCGATGTGTGCAAAATGTTAATGAGTGGACGGGAATCTCTAGGTGACAGAATTACATATGCACTATTTTTACTCATGTTTTTCAGAATGTCCAACTCTTCTACAATGAGTTCCCAATGTTATAAATGATCATGCACAAATAGCAATTATTTGTTCGTGATTACTTATAAGTCTGGAAAATCATTAAGTGATTTTTTTTCTTTTAAAGCTCTCCAAAATAAATCCTTCTGAATCTCATCATGAAGTCAATAAACATATTTTGAAGATTAAGAAGGGTCGGCTTTGGGGAATGTTCTCTTACCACTTTAATCATTACCATCAAAATACAGCAATATTGGGGGCGATAAAGATTTTATCTTTACACTCCAATGCACTACTTAATTAAATACAATTATTGGCAACTGATGAGTTATCTTGTTTAATTCATTTATATACACTATTTAAAGATTAATAGTATACATGACATGCTCTACATATTTGAAGTCTCGCTTCCCATTGTATTTCTAGTACTTAAGTGATGTTCTGAACATAATTGTTTTTACTCAAAGGAGGGAGAGAATAAAGTGTTATATCTCTAATTAAAATGGGATGAACACCCTATTACATTTTTGTATAAAAAATTTAGATACGATTTCTATCATTTCAACTTGTCATGTTCTCCCAGAACATAACCTGAAGGACTAGGTGAAAACAGAATGAAAGGTTTTCCGAAGTCTCAGATTGAAGTCTGGTCCAGGAAGTTTGTGGAGATTACCATCAGTACACCTTCTAGCCTGCCAGAACAAACCCTGGCTCAGATGGGAAACTGGGCCTATATGTGACATTCTGACCATCTCAACCACGCTGAGAAAATGAGCAAGTCAGCAAGGATGTGGTTGGGCTACTGGTGAAGTGTGTGGTGTGCCTGTCCTCCCACCCCCCACCCCCCTCCCACTGCAGCCTGGAATCCTGCTGTGGTCTTCCTTGTCTCTGTGGGCCTGCTGGGCTGCAGCTGCTGATTAAGGGTTACACAAGCCTGTGTATTTTGGAGAAATAAACTACCAAATTCCACACAGTTAGCGAACAAACGGAGGGTGAGGTAGGTAGACAGAGTTTGGTTTAGGCCACTTTTTGTTAAACAAAATCCGTTAAATTCATTTTAAAGCATCATATCAGAAGTGGAAGTAAAGGAGATAAATCATCAAGAGGGAGACTCAGTAAACTCAAGTTGTTTCAAAAATATGAAGATATGTTTTTAATAATAGGGTTAAAAGAAAACAGCAAAATAAAGAAGTCCATGAATGTCCCATTACACTCCGAAAAATGAATCTTAGCATTGTGGCCAAACCCGGAAAGCATCAGTCAGTCTCAAGGGAGATAAAATCCTGGTTTTGAGTGACGGCTTGGAAAATAAGAAGAGCACTCAGCGCGTGCTTAGTATGGTGTAAGAAAGTGCTCGAAATACTTTCCTAAGAGGTCAGAAGCAACTGACTGTGCGGATTGTTGTCTTTTGAAGTGAGAGAAATGGTTTCTCTCAAGGTTAAGAGAAGTTAATGGGATACAAGATAGTGTCAAAAATAGAAAAAGTGGGCTTTCCCCTGAATGCACAATTCATGGTGACGAACCTTGATGCCCAGTGCAATTGGTTTTGAAAGTCTCGTGACTGGAAGTCAGAAATGTGAGAAGTTAAAGCCCCATTCGGGGGATAAAGCGCCATCCTGGTGCTCAGAGAGGGTGTTCTCGAGGTGAAGCAAAGCCCATAAACCAACAAGAAAGCCACCTCGGCTGCACTGGAAGTCTAAGCCGGATAAATCCCCCATGCTTAAGATGACAGACGGAAAGCAAAGCCACGTGTTGCTTGCTTCATTGCCTATGGTGGCAGGTTGTAAATCCCTGCCTTCCTCGGAAGTGACCACATCAGGAAATCTTATAACCTGGCATGTAGGGAAATCCTCCTAACATTCGGGTTAATGTGCCTACACTGTCGGAGAGCTCTCTCCGCACAGGTAATAATCAGAAAGTCCTAAGGGGACTTGATGTGAGCTGGGTCACGGAACGATTTCCCTCCAAGCACATCTGGGATGTTTTGTGGCCTATTTTGTAGCAAGCCACGTGGCTTAATAGTAAAAATACAGGACTGAAAGTTACGAGGGTTTGGGGATCATGTAGTAACTGAGCTATTGACCGATGAGCCGACCCTCAGCAAGGCACGACCTCATGGTACTTCAGTCAGCTTAGCTGTAAAATTGGGCACAGGGGCCAGACTTTAGCAAAACCAGATGTGTTACCCCAGCTCTGTTCTTCAACAAGCATCCTTTTCAAAATATCTCGCGAGTCTTGATTCTTTTCATATCAAGAAGAACAATGGCATCCTGGAGTCTGTGCTGCCAATTTGATGTGGGGAGCAGGGTGGGGGGCAGTGAGGTCTACAAATGGTGGCCCTGACGCAGTCCACACCTCAGTGAGCAACCACGAATACTGTCACCTGTCAGAGACGTCACATCGCTTGTGTACATCCAGGACCTACTGCGGGGAGAGAGCATTAAATGGACATAAGTCACAGCAAAACCACAAGTCCTCATTGGCCCTCACTGGCACACATCTCTTGTGGGTAATGGGCCCCAACCAGAAACACGGCCTCCCAGTTTTGACTACAATAGGAGCCCTTTTAGCTAACTTTAAGCCAAATCCCTCAAAACCAGACTCTCAATGTCTTCTGTACAATGGGCTGAGCAATTCCCTCCTGACTACAGAATCTTCTATAACCTTCTTCTCTTATCAAAGGCGCTGCTTTGTTACCATGAGTCAGGTTTATGCCCAAATGTGTTTATGCTGCTTACACAACTTTAATTTCCTAAATAAAAGAACTGTAATTAAAAGTAGTGATGAGTGAAAAAAGACAACTGTAATTTATAAGGTGAATCTCTCTTTTGTGGTGCAGTAAAGTGTTTAATATGGATGTGTATCTAACTTTGTAACTCTCACAAAATGATTGGTGTAATCATGCATGTGAGGTGCTTGTGCCCCCACGCCCAAAAGAGATGAATTAACTGGCTAACATGTAAATTATGCATGCACCTTTGTGGGAATGAGACCATGCAAATTAAGTGTAAGGCACCCTAAAGATGGGATTTATCAGTTTGTCATGAACCCATTTGAGAGGCAGAAATAAAAGGTGGCTACCATCAAGATGAAGATGCAGGAGCAGAGGGTGTCCTTTAGGACACAGTGCTCAGGTACCAAGGGCCTCTGAGACACAAGAGACAGAGAGAATCACAACACTGGGGCTGGCATGAAATCACGGGAAACAACAGCAGAAATAGCAGAACAGGATACTGGCACAAGATAGCACAGTGGGCTTCCTAGCCCCCAGAGCAAGAAAGCTGAGCACTTTTCGACATCTTGATTGCTGGTGGAGTGGGATAATTCTCATCACTTACCAGCAGAGCTAAAGAGCTTTGTAGCACTTGGTAAAGCGGGGCATAGGCCAGGCCAGTCCAAAAGGCCCAAGAGGAAAAGGGCTAAGAGTCAAGGAAAGGCTTATCTACAAGCAAAGGTAAGAAGAGGTTTCCTGGCTGAAGAACTGTATCCTGAATCTTTGCTGATACTAAATTATAACCTATCACTTCCCTTGTAAACCTCATAAATGTGAGCATGGTCCGTGAGCTCTGTGTCACTGTTGTGACAAATTATTAAACTGGGCAGAGAAGTAGACTGCCATGGGAGAGACATAAACACAGACACAGAATTGATCAAAAGATTTTAGAGAAGAGGTACACCTCGCTTCCACTTTATAAAAATCAGCCTAAGGCTGATGCTAGTGTTGATTCTTTTTCCTCCTTATGAAGTTGGAGGTCAGATGTCTCCACTAGACCATTTTTGTACACTTTCTTTAAAAGAATGATCAAATTAGGTGAAAACCTACAAGAATTAGGCTATTACTTTGCTCTGCAAATGTTTTTTTTAGTTTCCCTCCATTTTTAAGAAGCACAGATGCACTCCCCAGTGCAGTCAGCTCACAGCCACCTGGCTGACTTAGCACCATTGAGGCAATTCTGACCACTAGCAGCCCTAGAGAACAGACTAGAACCCCCCATGCCCTTCCCCCGCCCCATGTGTGTCCAAGGCTGTAAAGCTTGGCAGGAGCAGAAAGCCTATGTTTCTCCTGAAGAGTGTCTGGTGGGTTTGAACTACTGAACTTTCAATTAGCCAAAAATGTAACCCACTCTTCACAACAGGGTTTCCAAGGTTGCAATCTTGACAGAGCAGATTGCCATATCTTTCTCCCTCAGAACAGCCAATGGGTTCAAACACCAGGCCTGTGGGTAACCTATCAAGTGCTTAACCACGGCACCAACAGAGCCCCTCAAGCAATGAATCAGGTGGTGTTTTACAGAAGACAATCAAGATTCCAATCAGCAGAACAACAATCAAAGAAAAGGCTTCAGTCTACATCAAACAATGGGTAAGCAAATGTGAATATATCCTTTAAGGCCAAACAATGAGTGCATACCTATTTATACATATAGCTCTTGAATCATCTTCAGCAAACATTCAATTATATGTGATATCAATGATATTGCTCTATCCTGTCCAAATTCTGGAGTTAGGTCACCTTCATTTGGTAATGGAAACAAATATGGATCCCTTCCAATCTTTGGCCAGTCTTCCAATTTCTTGGCATATATGAGTGAGTAATTCCAGTGCTTCATCAACTTTGGAGACATTTAGATCTTCGATTTATACCATGTCAAACAATAGTTTTCAGCATCCTCTAGGGCAGGCGTCCTCAAACTATGGCCCGCGGGCCACATGCGGCGCACCGAGGACATTTATCCAGCCCGCCAGGTGTTTTTGCCCTGTTGTTTTGTTTACCTCAAAATAAGATCTGTGCGGTATACATAGGAATTTGTTCATAGTTGTGTTTTTTTTTAACTATAGTCCAGCCCTCCAACGGGTCTGAAGGACAGAGAACTGGCCCCCTGTTTAAAAAATCTAAAGACCCCTGCTCTAGGGACTTGCTAGGGAAGGTGGACTCGAGAAAAAAATTCATGGGCACTCTTATGTATATAAAAAAGAGCTTTATATACAAGAGCAACTGAATATTGAGAAAACATCCCAGCCCAGATCAACTCCATAAGCCCAATATTAACCCATACATCCAATACCAATCTAAAAAGACCTCTTCAGACTCATGAAACACATGCCATGATGTCAAATGCAGGAAGATCACAGGCCAACGGGTGGGAAGTCTTGTGGATCTAGTGGCATTGTAAGCATCTCAGTGCTGGCAGGGGTCTCCACGTGTCTTTGCCGCCTCCAGAAGTCTGGCTCCATCAGGCTCTCCCCATATGTCTTGTCAACAGGAATATCTCACAGGGAGTGAATGTGTGTGTCCCACCTCCAGTGAGCTACTTATCACCTTTGCGCCTCCAAATGAGGTCATCAAGCTACTAACTGAGGGACAGACTAGACTCCACCCCTCCCCACTGAATCCTCAAATTAACCCCAGATTATGGAACTACCACAGGACTCAAACCATGTTCCTTCGAAATGTTCTATGAGTTTGGAAAGCAACAACAACTTGATATGAAGTCGCAAGAACAGGGCTGAAGAGTAGACAGGGTCCAATTTCCTAGTGAAAGCTCACTGGATAGCCCTTGCTCTCCTTGTCCGCACTAAGGAAGTTTTCCTTTTTCTTCAAGCTTCTTCCTAGTAAGGCCTTGTAATCATCCTGTGTCCTTAGAGAAAATCTACCGAGAGTACTGCTTTGGCATCAAAAACAACAATGACCACAGTCTTCTGAGTTGAACTGTTGGCCTTGATTTTAGCAGGTCAAGCAAACCCTGCCAGAAGCCACTGTTTTGATTGTATTTTCTTTTTTTTTTATTTTAATATCGATCACTCTAGGTCACAATGGACTCCATGACAATGAGTTTGGCTCCGGGTGTTTAACACGAGTCACACAAGTGTGGCTACAAGCAATCCACGATGGCTTAGCTCCATGACCAGTTCTCATGGGTCTGGCAGTCAAAAGCCCAAACAATGCACTGCATTAGGGAAATCTGCTGCTTTAGCCCTCGTTTGAGTATTAAAAAGCCAGGGTGCATCTGACCAAGCCACGGGATGTATTAGAAAATTGGGCATTGAATAAGGAATACCAAAGAAGGACTGAGGTGTTTGCATTGTAGTGCTGGTGAAGAACATTGAAAATACCACAGATTACTCAAAGGACAAACAAATCTCTCTTGGAAGAAGTACAGTCAGCGTGTTTCTTAGAGGCAAGCATGCTTTGGCCAGGTGTCAAGAGAGACCCGTCCCTGGAGAAAGGCATCATGCTTGGTCAAATAGAGGGCAAGGAAAGAGAGGAAGGTCCTTGTGGAGACGGCCTGACACAGCAACTGCCAATGGGCTCGGGCACAGGAACAATTGTGAGAATGGTGCAGGACTGGGCGGGGTTTCCTTCTGTTGTGCACACAGCCACTCTGGATTGGAACTGCCTCAATGGCATCTAACACTATCAAGCATATTACCGAGAGAAGTCGGCTGCAGTCATCAAGTGATCAAAGAGACATGCCTACGCAGATTTTGTTTGGACAAAAGTATGTGTGCATATCTGAACTAGAACCCCAGTAGCAACATTTATTTACCCTCATGTGTATATGTTCACACACATTTTATATATCAAGTTACTTTAAAACACTCTTTTGATTAATTGACAAATGATCACTAGTCATCTCATCAGATAGCTTCTGAAACATTAGTTGCCTAATTAAGATTCTCCAAAATGGTCTAAGAGCAAGTCTGTGCAGTGTAAGACATGACAAAATAATAATAATTTATAAATAATTAAGGGTTCATGAGGGAGAGGTGAGTGGGGAAGGAGGGAGAAAATGAGGATATGATACCAAGGGCCGAAGCAGAAAGTAAATGTTTTGAGAATGATGATGGCAACAAATGTACAAATATGTTTGACACGATAGAGGGATGTATGGATTGTGATGAGTTGTACGAGCACCCAATAAAATGATTAATCTTCTAATTTCCCCTTTATTAAATATAACACACTGTCAACGGCCCAACAAGATCCCATGTGGGTCCTGGACCAAGTGTCTCCAGCAAGAGAAGCATGTCCCTCTTCAGCCCTGACTGGAGCCAGATGGCAGGGGAACTTTCCGTGGGGCCTGAAACCAAACAGAAGGCAATGCTCTTCTGGGGTGCAGCTTTGTTGAACACAACAGCTCTCCTCAGCTTCCCACACACACCCATAGTCAGGGAAAGCCAAGGGCAAACCTGCCAGGATGCCTGCTGCAGGGAAAGAAGTCACGGCCCATTCCAATTGGACCAAACCCCCACAAACCCTTCTTCACTGACTCAAAGTAATTGAAACCCGGTGGTAAAATTCCAAACTGGATGGTTGACTCTCCTATTCCTGGCGAGTGGAATGACATGTTTCATCAGAAAACACAAATGACTCCAAAATCCAAGAGTTATCCATCTGTGCTCTCAACTAGAAATATAAATAAACAAAGGAACCGTGCATTTTACTAATCTCTTGGAAAACATGTTGCCTCTTGGCTGCTGGTGGAAAAATGCTGTTTTTAGCTTTTCTTTTTTTGTCTATCATGAGTGGCAAATAAGAACATCCTTTGCTACAAAACTCAGCCTGAAACATTGTTGAAAAGAAGGAGACTGTCTCCCCAATTCAGGTTGTTCTGAAGGAATTTCCAAGACAGTTAACACTTATTCCTCATAGGATACTGGATGGAAGAAGATAAAGTACTCCAGACAGAAACAAGAAGGGAGAAACAGCACTCACGGTGGCCTTTGCCACTGCTCTGTAAAAAAAAACACTGCAGGAATTTAGATGAAGTTGCTACAGGAAATGGGGTCCCTGAGTAGAGCCACTGGTTAAGAGGTGGTGGGAGTTGGGAATTGGTTGAGTTGGGGAGCTATCGGAACCATAGCTCAGTGAGAGAAATACTGGGCTTTCTACTCCTGTAAAGAATTACAGTCTTGCAGCACAGCACCAATGAAACATACAACGTTCCTCTAGTTCCTTAATGCTTCCCCTTCAGCCCCACTATCAAGATCCCAATTCTACCTTACAAATCCAGCTAAACCAGAGCATGTACACTGGTATAGATAAGAGCTGGAAACACAGAGATCCAGGGCATAAAAACTCCTCAGGACCAATAATGAGAACAGAGATACCAGGAGGAAAAGGGGAAGGTGGGGGGAGAAAGGGGAATCTGATCACAATGATCTACATATAACCCCCTCCCAGAGGGATGAACAAAAAAGTGGGTGAAAGGAAGCAGTGGACAATAAAAGATATGAAAATAATAATTTATAAATTATCAAGGATTCATAAGCAAAGGAGGGATAAAATGAGGACCTGATATCAAGGACTCAAGTAGAAAGAAAATGTTTTGAAAATGATGATGGCAACAAATGTACTTAACACATATGTATTATGATAAGAGCTGTAAGAGTCCCCAATAAAATGATTTTTTTTAAGAAAGAAAAAGAAAACCCTTAAAATAAATAAATAAAAGAATTACAGTCTTGGAAACCAACCAAGGCGTCTCTGTGAGCCAGCACTGCCTCAATGATAACAAATTAAGACTAGCTGCAAGGCCGGGCATCCACTTACCACGAGGCACCTGGAGCAAGGTCTGGCAATCTGCTTCCAAGAGGTCACCGCCTTGAATAGCACATGATCCCAAGGCACTGCCATCAAGTCTATTCAGACACGGTGGCTGGCATGAAGACGACAAGGAAGCAATCAGCTGCCCCTTCAGAGGAAATCGGCGCTGACAATCAGTGGCTCCACAACGGGATCGCGTGAAGAGCAGTGGTGAGGAATGCAGAAGCAGGCAGATTCTTTCTCTTGTGCGAGGGTTTGTTATGGGCCGGAACCCACTCGAAGGCGCATTAACAACAACAACAAATAATCATAGGAGCAGGCATGAGACCATTCTCTGCACACCGGGAGTCACCAAGAGTCAGAAGTTCCTCACTAGCCACCCACACCAGCTGCCAGACTGCTCCCTCGGACACCACTTTGCTAGCTCCGAAGTGGCACTAAAGCACGGCATGAACTTTGGAACTAAATGTGGGGCGGGGGGATATTTATTTGGAAAACATTGGCATTTACAGGTAGTTACGTTTTTAGCGGTTCTTTGCTGTTTTGATGGTCTGCCGGCTCCCTCGAGCAGTTCCCGGGAAACCCTGGGCGCGAGGACCAGGATGAATTATCACTGGGGATGGCCAGCGGAAGAAGTGGCCTAGAGAAACTCCAACTGGTCCTTGAAAATGCCTCCGTGGTTTTCCTTCAGCTGTAAGCGAGGACGCTGCCCCACCTAGCCTCAAGGGGCAACATTCACCCAGGTGATTTCTATTGAAGCCAAATGGTTTCACCAGAGCCGGCCGCATCTGCCCGACAGACACCGTCTGGCAGCAAGGGGCAATAAAGCAGGCTGCAGTGGCGTTCTGTCGTTCTGTCGGGAGAAGAAGGAGGTTTCACGAACTTGGCTGAGCCCTGGGTGAGAGCGAGTGCATCTTTGAAACAGTCTGAGAGTCTGATGGATGGCAAACATGAATGGTCAAATATTAGTAAAAAGAAAGGGGGTGGGGAACTTCCGCATGACTGGGATCTAAATATATCATTTAGGGATGCATCAATTCTATGGAGAGTTTGAGTCACCTGGGTTTCAAGTCACAGTAAAAACTGGTCGCCCGTTCCCTGTCCTCCAGAGTCAACAACTCCACTGAGGACCCACTCGGATGGATGGCCCTTTGTGGTAGGTTAGCCCACACTCCATAGCAGGTCACCTTCTCCCAGGTAACCAACAGACTAGGGGGCGGGGGCCACGTTTGTACTTGTGAAAAGCTCAGAGATCACTAAAGAACAGTGCATCATAACCTGCATATTTGAGGCTAACTGAAAATATATATACTGCTACTAGCCTTCCAATTCAATCATGCCTGGGCTTGGGGGTTTTTGAAGTGTTTGAACATACCTCGATGGATGCAGGCAAGTTCCCTTAGTAGTAGATTTGTCTTAATCTTCTTGGGATACCTTTAAAAAAAACAGTGCTTCCAAGGGGACCTGCTGGGCCAGTTAAATCCGAGGCAGAGAGGCCAACTCAAAAGGTTACGGCAGCTATTTTTAAACATACCCAAAAGAGTAATCCTGACAGATGATCTTGAGGGATGCAGGACAATCATGGAGATTTATTAGCAATAACCTTGAAGGAAATAGAAAACTGCATTTGTGAGAAAATCCTCTGAATTTTCTGAGGATATTTTTCCCCAATCAAGAAAATGCATCTCTGTATTATTCAGGCTAGCGAGGGGTGGCCTCAGAGAATTTAATTGGAAAGCCGGCCCCACCCACCCTCCAGCCCTGATCTCACCCCCACAGAATTCTTTTTGTTCCCCAAACTCAAAGCACTTTCAAAGCCACCAGACGGGAGACCCTCGAGGGTGCCAGAACCGCCAGCTTGACATGGTGCAAGCGTGGCACTGTTCCCGGAAGGGGGAAACCAACCACAGCAAAGACAAAGACATCTCCATCGAGTTCAGTCTGGAGCGGAAAGGACTGGAAACACCTTCCTCAGAAGTTCACAAATCTGCATGAAGGATATGTCAAGAACTATTAGCTTCACATGTTGATGTATCTGTCTATTAAAGATTGATTTTTATAACAATTTTTTACTCTCCTATTTGGGAGACTTGAGAAACTTCTCATTCTTCATGTCCTATCTGTAGAATTCAGAGGCACCTGGGTGGAGTTTTTTGTTTGTTTTGATTTTTAATCATTTTATTGGGGACTCATACAACTCTTATCACAATCCATCCATCCATCATTGTGTCAAGCACATCTGTACATTTGTTGCCATCATTATTCTCAAAATATTTGCTTTCTGCTTGAGCCCTTGGTATCAGCTCCTCATTTTTCACCCCTCCCTCCTCCCTCCCTCGTGAGCCCTTGATAATTTATAAATTATTATTATTTTGTCATATCTTACACTGTCCGACATCTCCTTTCACCCACTTTTCTGTTGTCCATCCCCCACGAAGGAGGTTACATGTAGATCCTTGTAATCGGTTCCCCCTTTGGGCCCCTCCCTCCCTTTGGGCCCCTCCCTCCCTCCACCCTCCCAGTATCACCACTCTCATCACTGGTCCTGAAGGCATCATCTCTCCTGGATTCCCTGTGTTTCCAGTTCCTATCTGTACCCGTGTACATCCTATGGTCTAGCCAGATTCATAAGGTAGAATTGGGATCATGATAGTGGGCAGGGAGGAAGCATTTAGGAACTAGAGAAAAGTTGTATGTTTCATTGTTGCTACACTGCACCCTGACTAGCTAGTCAACTCCCCATGACCCTTCTGTAAAGGGATGTCCAGTTGTCTACAGATGGATCTTGGGTCCTCAATCTGTACTCCCCCTCATTCTCAATGATATTTTTTGTACTTTGATGCCTGATACCTGATCCCTTCAACACCTCATGATCACACAGACCGGTGTGCTTCTTCCATGTGGGTTTTGTTGCTTCTGAGCTAGATGGCCACTTATTTACCTTCAAGCCTTTAAGACCCCAGACACTACATCTTTTGATAGCTGGACACTATCATCTTTCTTCACTACATTTGCTTATGCACCCATTTGTCTTCAGTGATTGTATCAGGAAGGTGAGCACACAATGAATATGATTTTCTGGTCTTCGATGCCTGATAACTGATCCCTATTGACTGGAGTTTTTAGAAGGAAAAAAAATCACTTGGCCTCAGGCTGAGAGCATGAGGAAGTAGATTAGCTCCGCCCCTCTCCCACCAGCCTTAGGGCTGGCCTGGGTGTGTCCAGGGGCGTCACATCATCCTGATTCGTGCCCTTTCAGCTGTGTCCTGTCTGCCTTGGTCAGAAGGCACGGGACCAATCTTGTAAGCTCTTCAATCTAACATAATGTACGTATAGTCCCATCTGTAATTGTAATATATTGATCTGCCAACAATCGTTCATTTGTGACAGTTCCTCTGTTCCATGCCTTAGTTGACTAGTGTCCTGATGGTGAACCCCTGGGTGCCATGGGATGAAGATTTTTAGGCAACTGGCCACCTTAACTCCATGTATCCTGGCACAGGAAGTTTGGTTCCTGATCTGACAGTCTAGAAACGTCACTTTCTACAGATTGACCAGAGTGCTAGATACTTAACAACCAAGATGTCTCCAGAATGCTGAGCATCACCAGTCTCTGCTTCTCTACACTTGGTTTGCAGACTATTAGCATCAGAGCCACGAGGGCTTTCAGAAAGCACGGGGGAACTAGGCTCCGTTCTAGACCTCCTGATCTCCTATGCCTCAGACCTTCCAGGTGGTTCCTCTTCTCTTGAAACTACAAGAGACCATGTATTAAGTCGTCAAAGGGACAAAAACAAGAGGAAGACAAAGACACGTGATCGGATGAGGAACTTTAGCCACTAGCAGGAGGTCATAAACATAGCTGCGTGACTGTGGAGCTTATTCCGTAGCCTAACCACACGGGTGCAGGCTGTGCAGACCGTGGGGCTCTCCTGCTTGAGTTTAGGGAAACGGGAGTTGCTTGAGACAGCCCTGCATGGTGCAGATGGTTAACACACTCACTGTTCACCAAAAGGTAGAGGTTCAAGTCCACCTCGAGGTTCTCTGGAAGGAAGGCCTAGTGATGCGCTTCTGGGAAATCAGCCGTTGAAAGCACTACACAGCACATTCTACTCTGACACACATGGAGTCTGATGAGTTGGAATCAACTTGATGGCAGCTGGTACTGATAAGACACTTGAAGGTATTTATTGTAGAGTTAAGTTTTGCCTTGCGTATTCTATGAAGTCTTTTCTTTAAAAAAAAAGTCTTATCATGAACCAAGTTACCTCAGCATTAACTATTGCCAGCTACTTCATTCTGAGCTAGATTCATTGTCTGATTTGGAGTCCTGTTGATTGCCTCGTGCTGTATCCAGTAACAAATTATAAGTACATTACAGGACATCCAGACTGATGTGAGCCCAGAGGCACCTGTATGAAGTTTTTCAAAAAGAACAGTTATAAGTTTTACTAGATGTGACAAACCTTATAAAAGTTAAATAATGTCACACTTTATAAGCATTTCATTTAATACAACTGAACACATGGAGGGCATTGAGGATGATATTTAATTTTTTCCACATGTGGATTTAATACCACACAAAAGTTTCGGTCCCAGATTGCTAATTTTCCACCATGTGGTAGCCATTTAGTTGTATTTTTTAAAGCACTTACCAAATTACAGAGTAGAGTTTCAGGGGCAGCAGCTATGAGGAGGCTTAAGGTGCATGGTGTCCCTCTGGCCCGGTCCTGGGGCTCACGAAGAGGCAGTAAATCTTGACAGTGTTTTTATGACAGCACTTGCTGGTTTATATAGGAATGAAAATGCAAGTCTGCAAAGCCGCATGCTAATGGATTTCTAAAAATAGACTTGATTAATGGGACTCCTTCCAGTTCTGACCAGTTTGGGTCACCTACAAAAATATAGGTCAGCACCTAAGATTTGGCCCTTTTAGAACTATCAGGGGACCGCAAGGCTTCCAAAGAAACCCTTTTTAAAAAGCGAAAACGTGAGCACACCACAGTTGTCGTTTTCCTTGAAAGGTGACCTCAGATAGACCGTTTAACCTTTTGAAGGAAGCACATCCTTATGTCGTTACTCCGGATATTTGCCCTTGGTTTTATGTCATAGAAAAAGAATCCAAGCCAGGGCGTCAAGAAGGAAAGACCCTTCCCAAACAGGGAACCTCGGTCTTCCGAAGGACCAAGAATCCCTCGGCATATTCACTTTTGTCTCATGATAAAACAGCTTTGAGCAACTGAGTCAGACTCAAAGAAATTCTTAAAAGAGACTAAACCTCATTAGCAGGGTGCTTGAGCCAGCAGGTGAAGACACAAATCACTCACTGCCAGCACCTCCATCTAATATGATAAATGCACGTGAAGGTGCTGGGAAACGAAAGCCCCCTCCAAGTGTTAGTAATTATTATTAACCCAGTGAGACTGACCAGAAACCTGGAGCCGCCAGCCAGAACCTACATCTGGCGTCCATGTCAAAATCAAAGATTCCTCACTGCACACCTATTTGATGCTTCATGTTTATCTAGTGCACAATAAAAACTACCCTTTTGAAATCCTCAACTGCTGGGCAAACATATATTATCTCCCAGAACCAATTACAGTTCATTCTCCTGTGTTCGAATGGTGTGGGGACCAACTCTATTTCACACATAACTGAAGTCTCTGGATGACTTATCCAGAAAGTATATACATGAGCGTCTCCGAGGAGCTTCATAACAGTGTGGGCAATAGGCATAGCGGTCCAATTTTCAAGTTAGCAAAATTAACAGGAGCCCTCATGAGAGAAGGCTTATCTAGAGAGAGAGAGAGAGAGAGAGAGGAATTGCCAGGATAGTTTAATGATCTCTGCCAACAGGTACATAATGGAATCAATAGACCTGTGTGACCCTTCAACCTGGATCTGAACTCCCCCACTTTCAGCCATGCAATAGACACCCTACAAAGTGAACAATAGTACCTATGAGGAGTGGGCTCCGGAGATCAGCCAACCACATGAGACCAAAAGGGCATTCGCTCCAAAACAAAGTGAAGGAGGAAGAAGAGAGGAGAGAGACAGCCAGCCGCGTGGAAGCAGAAAACGCGGGGCGGAAATGGGAAGAACACTGAGATTGCAGCTAATGTCTGAAACACAAGGTGTGTCGATCGTTGAGTGGAAACCAATTTACAGGGTAAACTTTCATGCTCACCCAAAAAAAAAGTTCAAAATATAATAATAATATTGTTGTTCTTATTATTCAAGAGGGGAGTTGAAGTCATATGCACTTCCACTCAAGTGTCAAAAAAAAAAAAGTAACCTCCTCATTTTCTTTGACGAATTCCATCCTTCTTACAAACTTCCACCTGGGTGTTATGAATTGAATTGAATTGGGGATTCCCCCAAAACGTGCTGTAAATCTAACCCCCTTATAAGAAAGTCTTTGGAAAGACTTTTTCCAAAGAGACTTTCCCCTTTTTCCATTTGGAACTCGGGTTTCCTTTGTCATGTTAATAAGGTCATGTTGGTGGAAAGAGTGAGACATAAAAGGCGCAGCTCAGGTGGAGGAGAAGGTCAGCACACTGAGGCGGTGACGTGACACAGGAGGATCACTAAGAAAAGCCAGAGAAACCAGGAGGCGATTTTGCCTCCAGTTTTGACAGAAACAGCAAACTCCCCCTGCAGGCACCCACGTTTGGAGTGTTATCATCCCAACCGGTGAGAAATCCTCTCTGATCATTACAGCTCCCCTCCTGTGCTGTTTGTCTGACCGCCAACCGCAAACCCACTGCCATCAAGTCAACGGTGACTCCTCGTGGTCCTATAGATCATGGTCGAATTGCACCTGGAGGTTTCTGGGATGGTAACTCTTTCCAGAAGTGGAAAGCCTTGGTTTTATCTCCCTCCAAGTTGGTTTCAAACTGCTGACCCTGTGGTTAGCAGCCCAACAGACTGCCACTAAGCCCCCAGAGTGCCTTCCTGTCCTTAGTAACACTAGATAATTCAGACATCGCAACAACTGGCCCTATGTCCTTGTCTTTTGTCCTAGTTTCTGCCAAGGTATACCATTTATTCCCTTTTTGGTCAGTGCCTCATGGGGCAGCTGACCACCCCACTGCCACCCCTGAGCCTCACCCATGCCCACCCTCTGTCTCCCAGAAAGCCTTGAAATTGGGTCTCCTTACTGACCGTCATGGTCCATGAATGCAGGATCCTAATGGTCAATGGGGGCTGTGAGTCAGGGTCAACTTCATGGCAGTGAGGATGGCTTCTTGTGCGTCATACGGCACTCACGGGTTCAAAGAGGCAACTCCGGCGTCCTCTGCACAGCCCCGCATCTTGTGCTTTGTTAGAGCAAGTTATAAAGGCGCCTCCTGATCAGAGTTGAGAACAATAAGCAGGAAGAGTGCCCTGGGCCCAGCTAAAACCTGCCTGTGGAATTTTAACCCAGAGGGCTGGAAGCCAGGATGCTCACCCCTCACCCCTTGCTCCAGCTCCGGCCTCCTGGCCAGCCCCAATTCCCAGACTACAACATAAAAGCTCTTCCCCTTTATGGCAGAGCCTTCTCCAGTGGCATATTCAGGTTTCCTCCATCCTTGGCTCACGAAACCAGAAACTTCCAGGACCAAGTCAAATCATCAATCTGCTAATGGAAGCTAAAAATTTTATAAAACTCATTTCTCTTTCTCCAAACCCCATCTTTTTGTCATTCTGATTATGAACAGAAGCCAGGGCTTCCGTAACTGTCTGAACATTTGCAAAGGCAGAGCGATTCCTGTAGGATGTTTCAGAATATTGTCCACATTTGGAATCTTACAATGTGTCTTCGTCCCTGCTTTAACAGAATTACCACTAGTGGGTGGCTGAAAGAACAGAAATTTATTTTCTTACAGGTCTGGGGGCTAAAAGTCCAAATCAGGGTCACAGCCATGTTGATTCCGTCCTTGTCAGTAGTTGTAGGCATTCAGTAGTTTAGCAATTCTCACCTGGCATCTCTCTGCCCAGTAAGTGCCCTCTCTCTGTATTTTTTCTGTTCTTTTTATAACTAAGGAATAATTAGATTTAATATTTATCCTATACTCTTGTGCCCTCAACTGATTGAGTGCGTTACACCAGATTTCATTGTGGAAAGTGACTACATTACATTATATAGTGCATTCCATACAACATCATTGATAAGTAGGTGGTGACATGGTTTCTCTAGTAACTGGAATCGTGGCACATTCCCCAGGGATATATTCAAGGTCCTAATATTCCACACTTGAATTTTGGGCTGTTCTATTTCCATTATTGTTAGGTCTGTATAGTTGTCTTCTCTTAATTTTTCTTAATATGCCAAATGAATATCAGAATTTTCAACATAAACAACATGAGCTCAAGCAAATAACTTTCAACATTAGGTGAACTTACAGGAAATCCCTTCAGTACTTCTAAGATACTGATTCATACCACCAGCCACTCCATTGAGGAAGGTGTGGCAGTAAGCTTCCTTGGCGCTTTCCAGGTTTCCTTGGAAACCCTTAGGGGCAAGTCTACTGTCTGTAGGGAGACTGGAACTCAGAACCAACTTGATGCAACAGGGTAAGGCCTCAAGAAGAGCTGAAGTCTACTTACTCCTGCTTGAAAACATATAAAAAATAGTTCTTTCTTAAACCTGATCTTTTTTTAAAAAAATCATTTTATTGGGGGCCCTTACAGCTCTTATAACATTCCATACAGCAACTGTATCAAGCATATTTGTACTATGTTGCCATCGGCATTTCCAAAACATGTTCTACTTGAGCCTTTGGTATCAGCTCTTCCTTTTCCCCCTCACTCCCCAACCCTCCCACAAAATCTGATCTTTAAATAAATTACTCGTCCTACTTCTGTTGTCCAGTACCAAAATGATATCTTTCACCTTAGGTCTTCTCACCTACAGTCATGAATTTACATGTCAACAACTCGTGTCTGCATATGACATCATACCTATAGTCACAAATGTATGACTTCATGAAAGGGTTATGCTTCAAAGCATAATCATCAGTAAATGGTGGGATTTTATTATATCCTTAAAACTACTATTCACCAGCAAAGATAAAAACACTCACTAGGAATTCTTCAGAGCTGGTCTTATACCTCCCATAAAGTACAAAAGATAAGATAGAAACAGAAGAAAAGGTGTGCATAATGTGTGTGAACTCTCTTCCAGTTGTGAGTTATATTTCCAAGAGTTTACCTATAAATTCTTGGCACTGGCTTTTAGTGATTACTCTCTAATAATAGCTTGATCATGCCCCAAAATGCATGAGTGAGACAAAACCTTCACCAGATAGATTCATTTATAGATGTTGGTCGTTCTGAGTAAATTTATGAGGACATGGCTCAATGTGAAGTCAGGTTGAATCAGTGCCGTCATAGGTCCCGCTCTAAATGATGTACCCAGGAAAAATGAAAGCCCCATATGAGCCAATTTTCTCTTCTGTGGAGGGGAGTTATCACTCGTGATGGTTAATGCTATGTGTCCATTTAGTCAGGCTATTGACTCAGAGGTAAGCATGCCGTACACTGTGATCTGATGTAATCGGCATCCTTTTTGGTGATGTCATGTAATTGCCCTCCATTTTCTATATTGTGAATCCTAGCCTCTGTGTATTAATAAGGCAGGATTAGGGTGGGGTATGTCTTGAGTGTGGGAGGCCTGGTGGTGTACTGCCTACACACTGGGTTTCACACAGCAAAGTCAGAAGTTCAAAACCACTGATCGCTCCCAGGAAGAACGATGAGGATGTTTACTCCCATAAAGAGTTACCATTTCAGGAACCCACAGGGACAGTTTTGCCCTGTTCTGTAGTGTGGCCACGAGTTGTAATGGACTTGATGGCAGTGATTCGGGGCTTTTTGAGTTTATGTCTTAAGTTACACACTCTTATAAGAATCCCATCTTGATTCAAGTCCCATCTTTACTCTAGTCACTGCCTTTTGTCTTATGCAAGGGGTTTCCTTAAGGGTGTGGTTGCAGCCAATGCACATGGCGGCACTGGCAAAGCTCTCTTTTGCTCTGGGTTCTGCGTAGGACCTACCATGATGCCAGCGTGATGACGTTGAACTTCTTGTCTCTTTAACTTGGGACTTGTGTTTGCAACCTGTCATCTGACCTGCCAGTTTGGGGGGTTGCTGTCTTCTGCAATGCTTAGAACCAACAGTCTACTTACTGTCTCCCCCACCAAGTTTGGGTCCATCAGTCACTGCAACTATGAGGTCCAGAAGAAGACTCCAGTTTCCATGGCTGACCCACAGATGTGGGCATCTCTAGAGAACCCAGGCTAAGTTACTGCTTTGTGGAATTTATATCCTTCTGATGAAAATGCTAGAAACGTAATATCACAAAGAAAGAAGAGCTAGGCGAAAGTGGGTCTTGCAGACCCAAGGTTCTTTGTGATGGTTAATGTTATCTATCAATTTAGTTAGGCTATTTTTCTCAATATGAGGTAAGCATATGCTATACTGTGAACCTCTGAGAACCTCTTGAACTCAAGGGAAGATTTATGCCAAGAGACATGAAGACCTCCAAAGAACATTGGGCAGCAGATGTTGCAAGAAGATGAGGACATACCTTCGAGCCAGCATGGTGAATTTGAACTTCCAGTCTCTTAAACTGTGAGGAAATCCTTTTTGTTCCTTAAAGCCTTCCACCTGTGGCATTTCTGTTATAGCAGCACTCGGTAGCTAAGACATCCCCCAATGAGAGAAACGCTGGAAGGGCAGTGAAGGAACACTCAGCTTCAAACTGAAAGATCGGCGCTTAGAACCCATCAGTTGCCCCACAGAAGGAAGACGCGGCAGTCTGCTTCCAGAAGCCCCATGGGACACTCCACCTTGGTCCCAGAGGGCTACTGTGAGCCTCAATCTACTCCACAGCAAAAACACTGTCCCCACAAGACCATGCCCGTCATCTAGAGTGCTCGTGACCAGCTATAAAAGACAACTTCAAAAGCACCTGGAGTTTGAGAGTGATTTGGTACAAAACAAATACAAAAAGAATTTTCATATACAGAGATCAATTTTAAAAGAGTTACAGGGCAGGGAGAAGAGGCAGGAGGGGGAATATGGTTGAGTTTAGAAGATATCAGTAAAAGTATAACTAGCATTCATATAATAATTTTAGCAACGTATTTATATATGTTGCCATATGCTTCGTCTTATTCAATCCTCATATACCCCAGTGGTTTTATAATAAGGAAGAGTTTACTAACTTGATTTTGAAAGCATTCTCACATTTTACTCATACAGCCCTGAAAAGACAGAAAGATAGGGAGCATTATTCCTATATTACAAAGGAGAGATCTAAAACCCAAAGTCTTCTTAAAAATCAAACCTCTAAAATTAGTTGCTGCTGGAGCTTTCTCTTAATGGGCCAAA